>NW_027555958.1:24926965-25376965 GCF_003287225.1 Phascolarctos cinereus
CCTAAGAGTTTTCAATACCAAACAGAGGGATTTTTATTTCCTCCAGAGGTAATAGGGAGAAACTGAATACTCCTAAGCACCAAAATTCTAAAACACAATGCTGCTTTACACTGGGGAACAAGGGGAGAGAGGAGCACTGCCCCCCACCCCATATCATGGTGTATTTTCTGTCTCCTTAGTGTTAGAAGAGGAAGACCTTTGCTCCATTCTGCTCCATCCACACAACATCGTACCTCCATGGGAATGGAGCTTTCATGTTGAATGGAGTACAGCTCAATTTGTGTTTATAGACTCTGACAACCCGACGAGACAAATCCTTATTCTAGAGCACCCTAAGAAATGGCCCATTAGGGGATCATGTCCACAGGTCTCTTGCTTCTAAGAAGACATTCTTCCCGATCGTAGCAGATAATTAGGACTGGATAAATACCTCTTGGCCAATGGAATGAATTCGTGGATCCAAATCTCCCTGTTTGAGCATGCAATATGCCCAAGGATTTACTTTTTTTTTTCTCCCTAGAAGGAATAGAGCCCACAGGGACAGTCAGTGGAGCAAAGATTTGACCCAGCCACAATTTCATGCCTTCTGTGGTTGGTCACTCAAAAGTGAAATGGTCAAGCACTTTGAGAATAAGGAACAGTAGCTAGAAGACAGGAGACAGAGTAATAGTGGGTAGTACGGTGGGAAATTGCCCTGGATTTTAGAGGCAGACCACCTGGCTTTGGAACATTGCCCTACAACTTATTGTAGCCTTGGACAAGTCACTTTTCCACTGTGGGACTAAGTTTCCCCATCTTATAAAAGGAGGTGGTTGGGCTAGATGGCCTCTAAAATGTTTCCCAGCTTAAGATAGATGGTTCTGTGTTCCTTTAACGTCCTGAATGTGGCTTGCATGTGATGGGGGTTCTGTAAATGATTCTTTTTTCTTGGGGTGAAATGGAATTGATGGCTTCTGTGTACAGAAGTGTCGTCCAAGTTACCAAGTGGAATTATACTCTAGGGTTTTGTTTCACATGAGAGGTACAGAGATGCTAAAAGACTGATCTTCCCTCAGACGCACTGGGGAAGAGTTGAGAATTTCTTACCTTAAATGACCACTGTTTAATGCCCTGAGGCACATTGAAACTCTGAAAAATAATACAGTTACACATAGGTTACTCACACTATAGTGGGAGATCACATAGAAAGGATCAAAATCTAGAACATCCCAGATCTGAAGCTAGAAAGTCCCTCAGAGGCCATCTTGTCCAACCTCTCCATCTTACAGAAAAAGAAACTGAGGCACAAATAGGAAAAGTCACATGCTCAAGATCAAAGGGTTTAGAATCAGGCTACCAAGAGTAGAAGCTTCTGGTGCCGTAGCTGCCAGAATTGCTCTCTGCCCTTTTCAGCCTAATCTGAGTTGCCTATCTTCAGAAAGTCTTTCTGTTTTGGTTAAAATTAATGTCACCCAACTGAAGGTACTTTCACACCTAGCCCGAATGGGTAAAACAACCAGGGAGAATCAGACCTCCGTTTTTCTGTGTTGATTTACGATATCTATGCAAACCCTATTAAAGTTAAACCATGCTTTTCGGGGAAATGAGGAATTTCCACCCCACGCCTCTCCATTTTCCTTGAAGATCCCAGTGACAGATGTGAACTGGAGTAATCGGGATTGTTACTAATACAGCAGATTTGGGTGGGGAGATATCATACTTAGCCCTTAAAAAATAGCCCATAAATCATCCACTCTTGGTGGGGAAGGGATAATAGGACCCTGTCCTGTAAGCAGAAATCAAATGATGCCCTACTGAGAGCCATTATTTCTCCTTCAGTGAAACTTCAAGGTTAAATATAAGGAGAAATTAATGCAGGGGGGGAACCAGGGGGGAACCAGGGGAAAGGAAGCTGGGACTGGGCAAAGAGGTGAGAGAGAATGTAAATATTTCAATATGTTGATAAACCTAATCTGCATGATAAGATAAGGCTTCTGGCCCGTCTGGGCTGGCAGGCTTGGGAGTGTACCTACACAGACATTACACACGGCTTTTGTTCTCCCCAACAAGTAAAACCTTTGATGCTTAGAACAATAATGGCTTAGAAGCATTTAATAGCGGGGGGGGGGGATTTTAAATCATTCCAGCCCACCTGAGATGATAAGCTTGTTAGCTATCCATAGAACATCTGACTCCTGGGTCAGCCTTACCTTTTATTGTGGTTGCTCCATTTCTTCATGGTACCCTGCTCTGTGTGGTTTAAACGAATCATCTGGCCTTCCAAGTTGGCCGCCTCTCTTTTTTTTTTCGGTTCCCTGATCCCCGCTCAGAGCATAGGAATTTTCCTATCACATTTATTCATGGAACTGTGGTGAAGGCAGCTACGTGGCCCAGTGAAGAGAACATGGGACTGGGAGGTAGTAAGACCTGGGTTCAAATCCTGTCTCAGACAGTCCCTAGCTAGGTGATCCTGGGCAAGTCTAACCTCTCTCAATCTCAGTTTCCTCATCTGTAAAATGGGAATGATGATGGTTCTTACCTCCCGGGGTTGTTGTGAGGATCATGTAAGTTAACATATATAAAGTGCTTTGCAAACCTTAAAGGGTTACCTATATGCTAGCTTTTGTGGTTTGATAGAAACTGCACTAGATTGGAGGGAAAATTTCAATCTTGGCCTTTTGTGACCATGCTCACGTCACCTAACCTTGAGGCCTCTGTTCTGTCGATTTGTACATCTGTTTTATCATGTGTTCTTTGAGGAGTAGAACCCCAGTGGACTAATTCTTGTGTCTCACTTGGTACCACACATTTCACAGAGTAAGCACTTCATTTACCGTTACATTTTTAGTTGATAGAACGTAAGCTTTCTGGGGCCAGGGACTGTATCATTCTTGTTTTTATATATCTGGTACCTACTAGCACAGTGACTGGCCTGTAGTAAATGATGAAGATGGTTGTTGAATGATTGATCCTAACGTGCATGAATGATGAGAAGAGAGAGAGAGAGAGAGAGAGAGAGAGAGAGAGAGAGAAGAAAGAAACAAAGGAAGGAAGAAAAGGAAAGAAGGAAGGAAGGAAGGAAGGAAGGAAGGAAGGAAGGAAGGAAGGAAGGAAGGAAGGAAGGAAGGAAGGAAGGAAGGAGGAAGGGAGAAAGGAAGGAAGGAAGGTAGGGAGGGAGAAAGAGAGAGAGAAAGGAAGGAAGGAAGAATGATGGCAGACATGGCTGCAGTGATTGAACAGTGAAGGTTTAAGAGTATACATTATGTTAAAGCCATAGAACGTTAGAATGAGGGCTGTGGCCCATCTAACCCCATATTCTTTACTCTGACAGGGATACAGTGGGGTGCTTTGTGGATGATTTTTTCCTCTGCTTTTCTGTTTCTCTGATTTTGGTTGTGATCTTTTGCTTTTCTGCTTTCTCATCATTTCTCATCATTTTTTATGGTGTGGTAGTGTTCCATCGCCTTGCGTTCCACCATTCCTTTGGCTGTGCCTTGGCTAAAAGGCATGGAGGGATGTCTTTGTACATCCTGTCTTCAGACGCATTGGCTAGGAGACCTGCCAAGCCCTTTTCAGATCTCTCCCAACATCGATAGAGTCTTAGAATGCCGTCCTATTCCATTCCATTCAGTAAGCATTGATCAAATCAGCATTCTGTGACTGGCACTATACTAAATACTGGGGATACAAAGTAAAAATTAAAATGACAGCAGGCCCTATTCTCAAGAGGCTTCCAGTCTACATTCACAGTGGAGTGACGATTGGCCACTGGATTTGAAAGGAAAAAATGTGAAGTCAAGCCCATGGCGCCATCACTGACTGACTCCATGACCTGGGAGTTGAATTCACCTCCCTGGTGGTCAGTTTCTTCATCCCTAAAATAAGAAGGTTAGAGTAGATGGTATCTGAGAGAACTTCTGTCTCTAGATCTAGGTTCTCTGGTGCCTCAAAATACTGGCTTGGATGCTTTCTATCTGTGCAACCTTAGACAAGTCACTTATGCTCCTAGGGCATCAGCTTCCACTGATGTAAAATGGTAAGACCAGAATAGATGTCCACTGTTGTCCCTGTAGTCTGTAGAATGGGAAGGAGGGAAGGGGGGAATGATTCCTATACTGCTCAACTCCTAGGGTGGTTGTGAAGAAAATGCTTTGTAAACCTACAGACCATTTCAGAAATATAAGGCTAAGAGATAATAGCAGGCACACAGGCCTTGGAATCTGAGGTCCTGGGTTCAAGTTCCAGTGCCACTTCTTAATATCAGTATGACCTAAGACAACTAACTCACTTAACCTCTCTACGCTGCATTTTCCTTATTTGTAAAATGAAGGCATTGGACAAGATGTCCTCTACGATTCCTTCAGGTTCTAGATCTGTGATCCCATAGTGACTTTTGGATCTCAGTTATGCAAGGGAGCAGAAGATTTGAATCTTTTTTAGGGGTGACTTCCTCCCCATAATCTTTGATTTCTCTTTGGACTTCTAGCTCTTCCTTTTGGGGTTACCATTTTCATCAGGTGGGGGAGCAATCTTTGCCCAAAGAAGGCAATCTGGAACCTCCTCTTACTCAGTCTGGAAGACATCCTTTCCTTGAAGGGTCCCACTCATCCTGGTCTGGAAAGCCCAGTTGTGAGCTGTTGTTGAGAGAACCATTTGGAACCAGGACACCAGGAAGACCAGGAGGCACCATTCCCGCACAGAGCACGCCCTCAGACAAGTAGCGATGTCTACTACCAATGGAACACTCAACTTGTTTCCAAACTACACAGTTCCCGATGAGTATTTAATGATTTCTCTCTCTTTTTCTTTTTTTTTTCATTTGAAATAGATTGCAAACAAGCCATTTCCTACTCCCATTTCAAACAAATTTTGGTCCAATTATTTTCCTTTTTATTTTTTTCCCATAAAGTCGATGGTCGATTCTGCCCATCCCTAACTGAGCTGGTACACAATTTCTTTTGATTATGCCTTTGTGCAGCCAAACATCAGGCCCCAGAAACAGAACATACAGCAGTGGGAGGGGGCAGCAATTCTTACAGCTGTGCCTGGACTTGTCAGCTTTCACTCTGGTGCCCGCCGTGCATGAATAAAACGCCCCAGACAAGATGCGTACTGTCTGCCTGTCCTGCAGGAGGTTGGCATGGGGACGAGGAAAGTCTCTTCACATCTATGAAGGGCATTCACTCAGCCGCCAGCGCAACCTGACCACCCACCAAGTCTCCCTCCCTCCTTCCCACTATTCTTTAATTATTAGTTTTCCATGTTGTGGATGTTTTGATTTAAAAAAAAACTGGTTCCTAATCTCATATTTTTCTTGGTTTTATTGGGCCCTGGCAAAGAACAGTCTTGGAGGAAGGGAAGCCCTAAGATTCTTCCTTCTACCTGATCTTTTACCTGCGCTGGAAAGACCATTCAATTTGGGGTCATGGGACTCTGACTTCAAGTCCCAAATATTTCTTACTCCCTGCATAAGTCAAAAACAATCTCCTTGGAAATTTCCTCATTTCTAAGAACGTGTGTATATATGCTGTACTAGGTGCTAGGGATACAAACATAAAAGTAAAACAGCCTCTGCCCTCTACAAGCTTACATTCTTTTTTTAAAAATTCTTCTGTGTGTGTGTGTGTGTGTGTGTGTGTGTGTGTGTGTGAGAGAGAGAGAGAGAGAGAGAGAGAGAGAATTGAGGTTAAGTCTTGCCCAGGGTCACACAGTAAGTGTCAAGTGTCTGAGGTCAGATTTGAACTCAGGTCCTCCTACCTCCAAGGCTGGAACTTTATCTACTGTGCCACCTAGCTGCTCTGAAGCTTACATTCTTTAAAAGAAAATGATTGGGGCAGCTAGGTGGTTCAGTGGATAGAGTGCTGGAGTCAGGAGGACCTGAGTTCAAATCTTGTCTCAGACCAAACACTTGACACTTACTAGCTGTGTGACCCTAGGTAAGTCACTTAACCCTGATTGCCTCACCAAAAAAGAAAAAAAAAAGAAAAGAAAATGATTGTATAAGAAGACCTCTTTGGTCCCTTTTAGGCTGACGTCCATAAGTCTATGACATCTCATAAGCTAGTGCCAAAATGAAGCATCACACTGTCCTCCCTTGGTTTTCTTGGCATATGGAGGGCAAGTTTGTGCTATTGGAGGGGTAGATTTTTAAAATTTTTATTTTCTATCTCTCCTTTTTGGAAAAGTAAAAAGACAAAAACAAAACATAAACAAAGCCCTTATATCAAATATTCAGTCAAGCAAAATGAATCCCTACGTTGGCCCTGTCCAATGATGGATGTATCATTCTGCAGCCTGAGTCCGTCACCTCTCTGTCAGGGAGGGGTGGCATGCTTCAGCACTGCTCTCTTGAAATCTGGGCTGGTTGTTGAGTTGGTCAGAGTTCTTGAGTCTTTAAAAGTTTTGCCATTATTATTATTAACATTATTCTCGTGGTTCTGCTCATTTCACTGGGCCCCTGCAAGTATTCCTAGGTTTCACTGAATCCATCCTTTTCATCATTTCTTGTGGCACAAAAGTATTCCACTACATTTATGTACCATAACTTGAGTAGCCATTCCCCAATGGATCTCTCTCTCTCTCTCTCTCTCTCTCTCTCTCTCTCTCTCTCTCTCTCTCTCTCTCTCTCTCAACAATGCCAAGAATTCATTGAATCCCAACAGAAAGAGAAAGCTAACCCCAGGACCCACAGAAATGTCTTCCTCCCCCTTCCCACCATCCCCTTGATCCTTGAAGAAGACTGTTTGCATCTGTCCATGTATCTCTGGGCCAGGAACAGTCAAAGCCTGATGTCTTTGGGGAGAGGCTGAAGACCATGAATCGTAGTATTGTTCGGGGCCTCTTCTTCCCCTTCGATGGCATTGGCTCGGATTGCCCAGCACGTCTCTCTTCACCGATTTCCCGTTAGCCACCTATCCCCAGCCCAAGCTGAATGAGGCTCCTATCTTTCCTAGAGTACTTCCAGAGAGCCATCATGGCAGTTACCTCATTTTTGCAGCACCACGAGCCACAGATATTTCCCTCACCTTTTGACAGAGGAAGGATCTGAGGCCCAGAGGATGGAGGTGATTCATCCAAGGCTTCAACCAGCAGCTGGTTGGGGGCAGAGCTGGCCCTGGACAGGAGACGCAGAATGAGGCCTGTATTTTTAGACGCCGCCAAAGTTGTTTTTGCCTTGCTTGACTGAACTTACTGAATACAAGGGAGGGTTTTATTTAAGGTCGGTCGGGGGCAGGGCGAAGAGGTGGGGAAGAAGAAAGCAGCCCGTGGAGATGTTTCCTAGGGTTTCTCATTCAGGATCAGTGGAGAAGACACTCACTTTGGAGTCAGAGGCCCAGGGTGAAAATCTTGCCTCTGTGCATGTGTTCCCTGTGTGAGCTGGCTAAACACCCCCCACCCAGGTCTCAGTTTCCTCATCATAAAAGGAGAGGGTATACATGTTGGTAACTGAGGGCAAGGGGAAGGAGGAAGGAAGAGAATACGGGGCAAAAGTAAAATAAAAGTTATTTTGAAATAAAATAAAATGAAAGGTTGGATTCTGTGGCCTCTGGGGTCTCTTTCAGCCCTACAGCAGTGAGCCTAAGATCCTAAGCCATTTCACTGCTGGTGGTCTCAGTTTCCTTACCTAGAAAATGAAGGAAATAGACAAGGTGGTCTCTGAAGACCCTCCCATCTCTAAATGTATGATCATCTATAGATACATGTATTATCTATGTGTATGTATATGTATAGTATATCTAGATGATATGTGTGTATTGTCTATATATAACAACATATATACACGCATGTGTATACACGTATATAGGCACATACACATGCGTGTGTATATGTGTGTATATTTATGTGTATATATTTATGTGTATATATCTTGTTCTTCATTCGTTTCAATCATGTCCAACTCTTTGTGACCCCGTTTGAGGTTTTATTGGCAAAGATAATGGAGTGGTTTGCCATTTCCTTCTCCAGCTCATTTTATAGTTGAGGAAACTGAGGCAAGCAGGGTGAAATGGCATGCCCAGGGTCACTCAGCTAGTAAGTGTCTGAGGCCGAATTTGAACTCAGGTCCTCCTGACTCCAGGCCCCACATTCTATCCACTGTGCCTCCTAGCTGCCACACATGTATACACACATACATATATGTGCATATATGTATGTGTGTATGCATATGTATGCGTGTATAGTATACAGGACATACATGTGTATGCATGTGTGTATACATAGGAGTGTGTATATGCACAGTAGATATGATGTGTATGTGTTTGTGTCTGTACATGTATGTATGTGTACATGTATGCCTGCATGTGTATATTGCTATATATGCATGTGCTTATATTCATGCATATGTATTCATGCATATATTCATTCATCACATCCCTGATGTCACAGTCCTCTTTGAGGACAAACAATACCATGTATATGTACATACTATGTATTATATACACGCATATTTTTAAAAGCATCAATGAAACATTAATTTTTTTTGAAACATTAAATTTTTGAAAAACCAACCACCCAAGGCAGGCTCTCGGCTCGGTGGCTCTTCCCCGTACCACACAGCCGCCCCTGCGTTCTTGGCCTCCGTGTCTGGGACCAGAGTGGAAAGTATTCTTTCTCCTGCCCACCCTGGCTTGGCCTGCAGAGCACGGTTTTCTGCAGCCTGAGCTGGAGGAGAGGAATCCAGATGGCTTTGGGAGCCTGGCTCCCTCCCCAGGTCCCGCCTGCCTCTGGCTACCTGTGTGGCCTGGGAGAGGGCATTGGCTTTCTGGGGCGAGCCTCTGGGGCGGAGATGTGTAAACCAGGAGTGGGGGGGCCAACTCCGCTAGGCCTCCCCTCTTCTCACAGGATGTCCGAGAGAACAGAGAACGGCCGACTTCAGACGCAGCAGGGCACTCCATGTTGTGGTTGGGCTGCCAGGGCGCCCAGGTTCTTTCCCTGACCGTCTCCCTTCCTCAGCGAGAACGCAGGCACATTCTGCCAAGCCTTTTCCCCCCTCACTGTCTCGTGGAAGTGAACCCATTATTTACCAGCCTGAGCGGAATGTGGAACTTAATGTAGACATGCATCAAAAAGACTTTTAGACTGAGATGGGGCAGGAATGATGTGCAGATTTAAAAAGGGAAAAAAAGTTTGAACTATCAGGATTCTCGGTGGAATGCTTCAAAACTGACACACGTGAATGTCATCTTCCAGTGCCTTTGTGTTTTCTTAGTCAATCAACAAATGGAGGTTCCAGGCCACCAAACACTCATTTGTTTCCTAATACAGCTGAGGCATTGTATAGTTGCTGAAGCTGCAAAGACAAAAATGAAGCATCCCTGCCTATTGCATCCCTCCCCAATCCCTCCCCTGCTAACGAACCTTAAGGGAAGTAAGAGGAATTTAACATATATACAGATAAATAGGGAGGAAGCATTTTATGGCAAAAATTGTGCTGGTTTGGGAGCTAAAGAACCTGAGTTCAGATCTTGCCTTTGTCACTTGTTATCTGTATGACCTTAGGAAAGTCATTGACCTTCCCCATGGCTCAGGCACCTCATCTCTAAAATGAAGGGACTGTATTTGATGGCCTCTGAAGTCTTTTTAAGCTCATGATCCGTGTGCTATGATCCAAAGTCACTCAGCCTCTCTTGCCTCAGTTTCTTCATCTGTAAAAATGATGAGTTTGAATTAGTTGGCACCTGAAGTCCCATCCAACCCCAGACCTGTGATCCTGAGATCCTGTGGTCTGTTTTAAAGGCAGCCCCAGATGTTGTGGAATGACTGTTATGTGCTCAGCTCTGTGCCAGAAGCAGGTTTCCTGATCACTTGTACTATATCTGACCAACTTTGGACTTTTTCCTCCTGAAAGGTTTGTTCCGTCCTTGTTGACATATTTAGCCTTCACGTGGTCATTAAAAATAGATCATGGTGAGAGCAGAACAGCGTGTTTCAGCACAGGGAGGGGAGTGGTCTGTGCTGGACCCTAGCTGTCCCAGCATTAGATTTATTTAGTACTTAGATTGATTATTTATCGCTGCTCTCAGAAATCCATGCAGTCTAAAAGTTCCAGGATGACAGAATCTGTAGAGGCCATTTGTGGACCGCCTCTTAGCTCAGAAAGAATCCACATCATCAGTGACTCGTCCTCTGCCTGGAAGATCTCCAAGAAGGGGGCTATGTACCTGTGGCTCAAGGCAAGCCTTTCCGCTATTGGACAGCTAGGGCCACCTGAATGCGACAAGAGCCAGGCAAAGCAATGGCCACACGCCTTTGAAGTCTTTGATGATTGTGAAATTGAGGCCTCAAAATTTACATGCATTTGATGGGTGTTGGAGAGCAGGGGAGGTGAGGAGTGTGGTGCAGTCCTACGCTGCGGGAGAGAGCGTGTACATCCTTTGGACTGAGGCAACATCTCCCAAAGACTCCAAATGAGCTTTGGGACTTAGACAAGATTTGGCGTGATTTGCTAATTACCCAAGTTACTATTAACTGATTAACACAGGAATCCTGAGTGCCTGTTGCTTTCTCCTGTCTTCTGGTTGCCGTGAGGCTTGACATCTGTCACCTGTTCACTCGGAGGCATTTTTAATTAACCCAAATTACGCATGCCTCTTTTTTAAATTTTTTTTTATTTTTTGCCCCTGAATTTGGTGCCTGAGTTTTCTTTTTAAAAATTAGTAATCACCTGAAGATAATTGGCTACCAGAACATGAGACATGAAATCCCTGCAAATCCATGTGTTGCTAAGGAGTAGTTAGTATGGAGAACTAGGCTGGAAAATGGTACCCAGGGCTGCTGGTGGGCGTCCTTCCTCATAATAAATAATTGAAAACTAGAATAAATATCCCTGGAACTCTAGCACCTTTCTAGCCTGAATCAAGCAAGGTTCTCGGCTCCTTAGTGATATAACTGAATATCTCAGAACCCAAGGGGGCTCGTAGAATCACAGATTTTGAGCTGGAAGGTACCTTAGATACCAGCTAACCCATTTTATAGGTGAGGAAACTTGAGGCCAAGGGAGGTTATTTGATTAAGGGTCAGGTGCCATATAGGAAGGTCACATAGGGAGGAGACAGATATGGTTGGGAGACTGAAGAAGTTATTTCCTTTTGCCAAATTAGCCTGTTTGGATGCCTGATACTGAGGCTTTATTTTGATAATGTCATTTAAAGGAGAATCATAGTCGTGTTTCCTCAAGAGATTGAATGACTTCACGGTTTGCCTGGAGGCTTTCTAGGATGGCTTGCAATAATCTTCCTGGCAGTGGTTAAGGACTGGGGAGCCTTGTGCTCGTACAGTGATTCAGGACATCTTGCTCTCCACCCCCTCTTCCTCTACCAACACATAAAATCACTGATGAAAGCCATATGGTTCAACCTTACCATTTTATAGATGAGAAAACTGAAAGGTTAAGTGACTTCGTAGAATCATATATGTAGAGCCCAAAGGGACCTTAGAGGTCATTTAGTCCAGTCTTATCACATAAGGAAACTGAGGCACAAGGCTACCTAGTGACATGTCCAAGGTCAGCCAAGGAGTAAGCAGCTGGGCTAGGATTCGAATGCAGGTCCTCTGACCTCAGATCCAGCACTTATTCCTGTGCACCCTACTTGCACAAACCTAGAAGATGTGGGGCCAGAAATACTGGGTTTGGCAGGAGGCCTCAGATATCAAGTCTTCAGCATCCTGGGGGTGGACATGCTTGTGGCTGGCTACCCTCTCTGTCTTTCTTTGTGTGCCCTGCTTCACAGAAAGGAGATGAGCAACTTGTGTGCTTTTGAGGCTTGGTAGATACTTTATAGTAAATGCAGGCGTGAGGCATAAACTGCTCGACCATATGAGGTGATTAACTTCTCCAGACCACTAGGACACCATTTGGTAAATGGCATCATCAAAAACTCTAAATGGGACCCTTGTGCCAGGGGGTGGTTAACCTCATTCACCTTCCACGGATGAGCAAGTTATTCTGAGGAAATTGTCTGCTACGAGTTCAACCAGGCCCAGTAATGATTACAGTGGTTGGCTCTTGTGTGACCTCCCAAGTTAATGATTCCCTTTTGCCTTCTCTTCACTAATTTTATAACTGCCCTCCCCCACTGGAAGGAGATGACGCCATGTGTGGACATTTTCACTGAGTCAGTTGATTCTGGGGTCAGATAGTCACGGTTCTTGCCACCAGGCACTCCAGGACTTTTGGAATGTCCACCAGCCTTTAGTTTCAATGAGTCAATAAGCATTTATCAGATACCTTCTCTGTGCTAGACGCTGCGCTAAATGCTAGAGCTACAAAGACAAAAAAATGAAACATTCCCTGCTCTCAAGAGTCTTACAGTCTTTTTAGGAGCTGCCTTGCATCTCTTGTTTTTTAAAAGTGTTATAGATTTGTGCTTTAGGTAGGGGCTGGGCTATGGAATCTCTGAGTTCCCCCTTTTACCTCTTAAAAGTTTATGATTTTGTGAATGGAAGTCTTATTCTGTGGCTGAGGCATACCTAGAATTTGGATATTGGGTGATTATTGAACACTAGCAGCCAGTGATCTAGACACCAAAGGGGAAGCCATCTTGCCCAGCTCCTCTTTTTCCAGAGGAGGAAAATTCAGCCGCCTGAGATTGAGAGGATAGGACAAGAACAGGGGATAGAGAGTACGACATTTTGGTTAGAACATAAATCGTGTTAAGGTAAATAGTGACCAGATGGGTGACATTGAACCAGAGACAAAAGTACAGAATTGTAATTGACCAGACTTAGAAGCTGACTGATTATGAGCATGAGAGAGAAGGAGGAGTGGAAGGTTGTTCTTAGATTATGAGATTGAGGGATGGGAAGGACAGCAGTGAAGAAGTTAGGGGAAAGAAGCCATTTGTGAGAGAATGTTATTGAAAGTTTTGAACATGTTGAGTTTTGGGCACTTAACATTGAAAGAGATGAATGAATGAATGAATGAATGGAAAAACATCAGATGTAGCCGGTAGTTGAAAATGTGGGACTGGACCAATAGAGAAAGATGAGTTATGGAGGTCTATACAAGTGAGTCGTTTGCATGGATGTGATGAAGCCAAGAGAATGAATGAGGTCACCAAAGGAGAGACCTAAGAAAGAAAAGAGGAGATGAAACTTTCAACAATGCCCATATTTCAGCAGCTGGGAAAAAAAGACATATGCCAAGTATTGTGCTAAGCACTTTCCCAATATTCTTTCAAACACTAAAAAAATCAGCGCTTGGTTTATTATTTTGTTGTCTGTCTTGACTTAAGAAAATGATGGTAAAAACATTTCCTAGGCATATTAAACTTAAAAGCATGTCATATAAACATCTTTTTTTTTGAGAGAGCCCATTATTAAACATTTACCAGCAACCCCCTACCCCCTGAACTCTGTCATTATTATTTTGGAGAAAGGAAATTCTAGATATGTGATTTCATTGACATAGGGAGTCCCCATTGAGGGAATGCCTCTACCAATTCAAGTCAACAGTCCTTCTAAAATTTACTCTGCTAGAGAATTGCCTGGAGGGTAAGAAGTTAAATGAATACCCAGGGTCACACAGACAAGATGTATGTGAGGCAGAACTTAAACCTAGGTGTTCCTTACTTGGAGGTTGGCCCCCTATCCCTTAGACTATACCATTTCTGTAGTAACAACAGCAGCAGTAGCTGAGAGCAGCAGTCAGGGCTGGTAGCAGTAACCACACCTAAACTCAATGTCTCTTAAGCCTCAACACCAAGACACATAGTCACATGGCTCTCCCCAAATCATAGCTGAGGAAATGGAAGCCCTGGAGGTCAGTCACATAGCTAGTAAGTATGAGAGGCAGAATTCGCACCCACATACTTCTGACCTCAGTTCCAGCATTCTAGCTATTATAACACTCTGCCCCTCAAGAAATCAGGGAAGTATTTGTTTTATATGTATGTGTGTGTGTGTGTATGTGTGTGTGTATGCACACACACACATACATACATGCATATATAAATTCTTACTGTTTATATATTATATTTTATGTATTTATTAGTATATTTATCATATTTAAATATGCATTAAATATATATTAAATGTTTAAATATATATAATGTGTGTATATGCATATATAAATTTTATTGTTTGTTATAATTTATATATTATATTTAGATAAGTGTTAAATATATTGCATGTTATACATTTAATATATTTAAATATGTTATAGATTTATATATACACATGTATACATATATGTATATGCTTATATGAATACATATATTTCTATAAATATATCATATAAATATAAAATAATTATATTATGTAATATATATTATATATTATTAATATATTTGTATCTGTGGAAGGACTTCCCTCTAAAATTATTTTTTAAAAATAAAATAAATTTCTTTAAGAAAAAAATACTTATATTGAGGACTTTAAAAGTCAAGCTTTAGTTTCCTAAAAAATGCATTGACATGAGATCACCCACCGCTTCCTTCCTTAAAGATGTGCTCATCTGTAAGGCATTTCTTTCTTTTCTTTGTGACTTGATCAAATGAAGGGGGCGCTAGTGA
This sequence comes from Phascolarctos cinereus, assembly GCF_003287225.1. NCBI lineage: Eukaryota > Metazoa > Chordata > Mammalia > Diprotodontia > Phascolarctidae > Phascolarctos > Phascolarctos cinereus. Next base: position 24,941,455 of record NW_027555958.1, read on the forward strand.
GATACAACAGAAAGAGCACAGATTGTGCCATAAGACCTGAGTTCAAATCCTGTCTCTACCACTACCAGTTGAGTGACTTTGGACAGGTCCCTTCTCCTTGACCTTTGGTTTTAGATGTGTAAGGTGAGCAGAGTGGACTAGGTGGCCTTTGGGTGCCCTCCCAGCCCCAGATATATAATCCTATGAATCACTCCATGGGTGGAGTATGTCTGTCTGGGAACTGTTATTAATGCGGCAGAAAAGTAGTTCAAAATAGTGGCTTAAAAAAAAAGATCCTAGAATGGGCCTTGATCTAATTTAAAAGCAGTTCCAGTAGAGCTATGTGAGCATGTGAGGTGGTTTTTTGATTTTTGATATTTTTGGTTTAAAAAAAACCCTTGCTTTCAAGCATTATTAAGCTTTTTTTTTCTACCCAGAAGTGAAGAAAGCCATCTGTGAGAACCTGTTTGCATGTTTGTTTTCTACAGTAAAATGCAAAACACTTCTTTCCTGTTAGCGGATTATGCCATATGTCAGCCCCCATAACAAAATCAGCACGCTTATTAATGAACCCAATCTGAGGCAAGGATTGAGAAAGATTTAAGGAACTGAATTTTTGCTTCAGTATTTTAGCCAGGAAAACTTTTGGTTAGACAAGGCTGTTGTGCTTGGAGAGAGGAACCTTTGTTTTTACTTTGAAATCATTCACTTGGCAGAGAACAGGGAGCAGGAGGAGGAGAGAGGAGGCAGCCTTAGGATTTGGGGATGGGGTTAATACAGAGAGAGAGAGAGACAGAGACAGAGAGAGACAGAGAGAGAGAGAGAAACCTGCATTTAAGCACCATCCGTTCTTCCTGACTAACCTCACAACTGGTTGAGATCCACACTTCCTAGGTGATTAATTTTTCATTGGATGGGTATAGTTTTTCCAGACAAGCTAATTAAAGAGCTTGACAGCAGGGGTTCCACCGTGTTTAGTAGTGAAGTGGCAAGGCTTGGGGCTTTTTGTAGGCCCAGGCAATGACCTGGCGAGCAGAAGTTTTGCTGGAGCCTCTGCCTGATCAGATCAGAGCTGTAGAGCTAGCAGGGACCTTGGAGGCCAATCTAGTCAAACTTTCATGTTTTACAAATGAGGAAAGTGAGGCCCAGTGGGGTTAAGTGACTTGCCAAGGTCACACAAGTATGTCAGCATCCAGGCAGATCAGGTACCCTGGTCCTAAGAATCCAAAGCCATGGAATCTCTCTCGACTGGATCAGCCCACCTCCCTCTATGAAAGACAAACAGGGATCCCCTCACATCGCCAGATAGAATTCTCTTTTCCTTTGTAACAAAACAGGATGTAGACAGGACCCCTGGTTTTAATTCCTACTCTTGTTTTGGCTTTCCTTTCTCTTTATGCATCCAATTAGATTGGAAAGCAGATTACTGTCCATTAGATTGTAAACTCCGTGCAGGCAGGAACTGTCTCTGCTTTTTGTGTTTGTATCCCCTGTGCTTAGCACAATAATGAGTGCTTAAGAAATGTTTATTGATATCTTAAAACCCCCATCAGTATTTCTGGCTGGATTCCAGCAACCCTTGACTGTCCCGGCATCCGCTTTTTCTTTCCCATTAATGCAAACTAGCCCCTAACCCAACTCTTTGTTCCACTGTATGTCAGAGCTGATATGTCTCAGTTTCCTTCCCATTCGCTTCTATGGTCACTGCTCTGAATCAATCAGCCACCATTTATCGCTGGTCTAGGCACCAAGAATACAAAGACAAAAACAAAACTCTTCTTGCCTGCAAGGAATTTACATTTTATCAAGAGAGACAACATGCCCTCTGAAGGTGCCATTATTTCGCCATATTGGCGTGGCTCCGTTTTCCAAACCGTAAATCAGTCAGTCACCAAGCACATATTAGATGACTAGTGTATGCTAAGCACTGGAGGGTCAGAGGAAAAGCAGGAACAGTGCTGCCCTCAAAGAGCTTACATTCTAAACATGGAAACCTTCATAACGATAGAACATGCTTTGGGATGGAAGGAAAGTTTAGATCAAGTGTGATCCCTGATCTTTGGGAGCTTCCAGTCTAACTTGAGGGATGAGTAGCTGTGATAAGCAATATTCTGTGAGAAAAGCATTAGATGATTATAGAACAGAGTGCTGTGTGAAGTTCTGTGTGATGCCTTTCTTGGTCCATTCTTCCCCATGCTAGCTTGTATTTATCTTCTGTATACATATTTATATACATATCTCTTGTCTCTCCTAATAGAGTAGAAGCTCCTTGAAGACAGGGACTGGTTGTTTTTATGTCTTTGCATCCCCTGTTCCTAGAACAGAACCTGGTACATAGTAGACTCTAATCAGATGCCTTTAGAATGACTTTTAATTAATGAATGACTTAATAATCTTAATAAAAATTAAATAATAGATAGTACAAGGTAAGAGGGGAAGATCATTATCCAAACAGGGTCACCATGGAAAGCATATATTGGAGGAGGTAGCATTTGAGATGGGCTTTCAGAAGGGGGGGGGCAACTAGGTGGCACAGTGGATAGAGCACGGCCCTGAAGTCAGGAGGACCTGAGTTCAAATTCTACCTCAGACCAAACACTTGACACTTACTGTGTGACCCTGGGCAAGTCACTTAACCCCAACTGCCGAAAAATTTTAAAAAATGAAAAAAAAGAAGTGGGTAGGAATCTAAGAAGAAGGGAATGGCATCCCAGTCATAGGGGTTAGCCTGAATGGGCAAGGGCATGGTGTCAGGAGATTTCAGTACATGTTTGAGGGACAAAGTTGTCTAGTTTGGCTCAGTCAATCATTAAGCAAACATAAAGTGCCTAGTATGTCCCAAACTCTGTGGACATAAACACAAAGAATGAGACAGTTCCTACTCTTGAGGGGCTCATATTCTATGGGGAAGAGTGATTGATATTGGTTGGTTTAAGGACTTATGGGGATGATCTGAAAGAAGCATGGATTCTATGGAGAAGAGCAGTTAAGAGAAAATGTTAGGAAAGTAGAATGGTGGATGCCCTGTTGGAGAGGTCCTGGAAGGCCAGGCAGAGGAATACACCCTTTACTTAGGAGTCACTGAGGATTGTTAAGCTAGGAGTGGCATCTGAACATGAGCGCTTATGAATTACCTTCTCTGTGTCTGGCCCCAAAGCTGCAAAGACAAAAACGAAATGGCCCCTGCCTTCACAGAGTTTCTGTTCTGCCTTTGTTAAGAGGGATTGTCCTGGCAGGAGTGTGAACAATGGGCTGGGATGGGGGTCGTGAGACATGGAGTGGTAACACAAGGTCGATTTCCTTCTCTCCTCCATCCCTGTAAAATAAATACATCGTGTTTGCTCGACATTTGAAAGAAAAGAACAGTGAAGGGAAATGTTTTATGAGCATCGACTGTACTTGCACCTGAGAGATGAAAGTGTAGGATTCAGAGCCTTGTAGGAAACCACAGGCCCCCAACATGCTGAGACTTAGAAAGCTTTCTGAGCCCATGAGCTGCTTCCCTAGTGCTCTCTGCCCTCGTTACCTCACAAGTATGCTGGTTTCTCCATCTGTTGCCACAGCTACCTGTGTTCCTTTATTTAAGCACAGGAGTCAGACCGTATGGCTGCTCTAATGGGAAATGAGGAACCCCAGCTGCCGAGCCTCCTGCTGCCCATGGCCAGACCCCAGAGAGCCAAAGGGTCGCTGAAGATCAAGAAGCTGACCAGGAGCCCAGAGTGTCTGTAGTTAAAAAGGCAAGCCTCCGCAATGGGGAATCGAGCCCTGGCCTCATCCGGGACAGAAGGGGAGGGCCCCCTTGCCGCTGTACTAATGACTGATTCCAGCATCGGCTGGTTAAAGCAGTTGGTTGGAGCACTGTGCTAATGAGGTCAAGGTCATGGGTTTGATCCCAGTCTGGGCTGGGGAGCTTCCCTCTGTTCCTTGGCCACAGATTGTGTGCATCTGACCTTGGCCAGCTGTCTCAAAAATCCTGCCCCTTTGCTGCAAGAGAATAAGATGAGAGACTACGGATGGCTTAGCACCAATCCATCTTGACTAATAATAGTTTACCACGATGTAGCACTGTAAGTGTTCCATATATCATCCCTGTGATTCAAGTGTCGCAGGTGTTTTTATCCTCATTTTACAGATGAGGAAACTGAGGCTTGGGCACATCATATTTGAAACCAGGTCACTCTTAGAAAGTCTAGTTCTCTTTCTGCTATACCAAAATGCTTCTGGTTGAAAGGAAATACATCATGTTGTAAGGCCCAGTTCTAATAGTTGGTCACTGGTATGTTCTTTATGTGTAAAAGACAGCATTGTAGCAAAAAGCAAGCCAAGCACTGAATTGCATCATGAGAACTAAAGGTAATCCCATTTATTTGTTCAGTCCATATTTGTGGGCTGAAAACAAAGAGGCCTGAACCTCTCACAGCTTGTTTCCTCATATATGAAGTGAAGGATTTGTTCTAGCAACCAGACTATCTCTGAGGAGCGTTCAGCGCTAGGGATGGCTTTGACTGTCGGGCTGAATATTTCATATTTTGTCCTAAAGGCAGTAGGGAGCCATTAGAGATTTTTGAGTAGGGAAATGACATGGTCCGATTTGTGCTTTAGGAATGTCAGTTTGAGAGATACACTGTAGACAGAGCACATTTAGGAGACTTGCAAAAGTCAAGTCAAGAATAGAAGGTAAGGGCTAGAGTAGAGGTGTGGCGAGTGTAGAAAAGGGAGGGTGGATGCAGTAGAAATTGTGGTTTCAGAATCAGTGGATGGATGCAGGAGATGTGGAGGGAGAATCAGCAGGATGCTGGACCAGGTACTTTAGACTTTAGATAATGGGGAGGTTTTCGAAGAGATAAGTAAATGCAGTGAAAATTGTATTGTTGACAGATTCTGGTGGTGGTGCAGGATATCTTAAGGAGGGAAGATAGTGAAGTGAAGAGACTTTTTAGGAAGGGGCCATTGCAGCCATCTAGCCATGAAGGGAAAAGGTGGCAGGGGCAGTGGGAACATGATGTTGTTGACGGTACGGTGACAAATTAATAGAACCTAGCAGTGGGCTGGCTATGGGTGAATGGCATTGGTTGGTACTTCATTAGAAGGCAGTGGCCAGGAGGTGAACCCTCAAAAAGAAGTGAACCAGAGAGCTACCAAAGTGATAATAGGCTTGAGAAACCAGCCTGAGAAATGGTTATGGGAATGTGGTTGGATCAGCTTGTAGAAGATGTAGCTGTGGGGAGACTGATACTCAGTGACCTCTAAGGTCAAATCGAACTCTTATAATTCATTCATTTGCCTAATCCTCAAGCAGTACTTAAGTGACTGCTCCATGCCAGGAACCAAGGAGACAAATTAAAAATGAAACTAGATCCCTATAGCTGAATCTTCCTTGGAATCCATCACCAAGCATCTGTTAAGTGTCTACTGTTTGTACCTAGCATAGTGCCTGGCAAACACAAAAGCAGAAAATCCCTTTCCACAAAGAGTTTACACTTTATGATGAAAATCAGTTGTGAGAAAAGGAAAAGAAACACTGAAAGAAATCAGAACTCCGATCAGTCATGTAAAATAGTGGTCCCTGCCTTGGAATAGGGTGACTGAGGGATCCTTTCAGGGTTAGTTAGGTCCTCATTCCCTCTGTTAACTGCTGTTTCCCTCCTCCATTTACCTCATAGTATCTATATGCCCTTTGCCTAGAAGGCACCTAGCAAATGTTTCTTGAGTTGAATTGAAAGTAGAAATTTTGGAAATTAGAAAACTTATAAGGGTTTGTTATCAGATGCTAACTAAGCCCTTGGTGGATTGAATAATATCATAATTGGTATTGATTAAAAAAAATAGAAGTTCCTGCCAAGTTTGGTGCTGCTGTGCCCTGGGTGACCCTGGGACCCTGCAATGGGAGGGAAGGGTGGAGGGAGCTTGTCCCACAGTTTACTATTCCTGATTCAGTAACCTGCTGCTCCCATGACGAGGAAACCTAAAGGTTTACAAAATACTTACCTGCCAGCAGCCTGTGCCAAGTAATATCATCTTCATTTTACAGATAGGAAAAAACGAGGCTAAGTGACTCAGAAGGGGCAGTGTGCCTTGCTCATGGTCACACGATGGCATCGTGGACTTGGAATCAGGAAGACCTGAGTTCAGAATCCCTCCTCAGATACTTATTAGCTGTGTGACAAGAACTTATTTGATCTCCCAGTTTCCTCATCTGTAAAATGGGAATAATAATATCACCAGCTTGTTGTGAAGATCAAGTGGGATTATGCAGGGGGGTGTCCCAAAAGGCTTTCTACAGTTTTAAGCTATTAAAATGAGCTCGATAGCTTTAATTTAATTAACCTAAGCTATTAAAGCTTAAAACTACCCAAAAGCTTCTGGGACACCCTGTATATATAAAATGCTTTGATAAAGTGCTGTCTAAATGTTAGCTATGGTTGTTATTATTAATAATGTGTATTGGAGACAGGATTCAAGACATCAGTCTCCAGGCTCCAAGTTCAGCTTTTTTTTTTTTACTGCATCAAACTGCCCTTCTCTCTCTCTCTCTCTCTCTCTCTCTCTCTCTCTCTCTCTCTCTCTCTCTCTCTCTCTCTCTTTCTTTCTTTCTTCTCTCTCTTTCTCTCTTCCTCCTTCCCCTCTTCTCTCACTCACATAAACTACTCCCTCCTTCTTCCCTCTTTCCCTGTATTTCTTCTCTGTCCTCTCTTTTCCTCTCTTTCTCTCTCCCCCTCTCCTTCACATACACTCTTTCCTTCTCTCTCTCCCTGTATCTCTTCTCTCTTTCTCCATGTATCTCTCTCCCTCACATACACTCTTTCCTTCTCTCTCTCTCTCTCTTCTCTCTTCTTTCTTCTCTCTCTCCCTCCTTCCCCTCTTCTCTCACTCACACAAACTCCCTCCTTCCCTCTTTCCCTGTATTTCTTCTCTGTCCTCTCTTTTCCTCTTTCTCTCTCCCCCTCTCCTTCACATACACTCTTTCTTTCTCTCTCTGCCTGTATCTCTTCTCTCTCTCTCTCCATGTATCTCTTTCCCTCACATACACTCTTTCCTTCTCTCTCTCTCTCTCTCTCTCTCTCTCTCTCTCTCTCTCTCTCTCTCTCTCTCTCTCTCTCTCTCTCTCTCTCTCTCCACACACACACACACACACACACACACACACGTGTGTACGCCACATGCCAGCAGACCTAGCAAGCACCTGAGGAAGCAGCAGAAGCCTGTGGGTCAGGCCTGGGAGCAGGCTCCAGGCCCAGCCACCCCTCACCCGCCCCCTCAGCCCCGTGCCTAACCCTGGCTGGGGGAGAGCAGTCTGGGAACCCCTCCCCCACCTGCAGCCTGGCTGAGCCACGTTGTTATTCGAGCAGCGTAGCCAGCCTTGTTATTGAGCACATGCTTTGCAGATTAGCCTGTTTGTATAGCCAATCGAACATGTGCTCCATCAAAAATTAAAGCATCCTGTTTTAAGGATGGAACAGGAGACATCAGCTGCCACTGTGTAGCAGACAAGGAAAGCCCCAGAGCCCATTACCATAGGTTACAGCAAATGTTAATCAGTGCCAGCAGAGTTAAATAATGCAGTTCGGGCAGATGGCAGCTACTACATCGACTCACAGATGTGTCCTCGAGTCCCGGAGGTTGCTGTATCACAAGAGTTGTCGGGAACAGTCAGATCTGATGCCGACTGTCGGTATCACCTTTTGTGTGGATGCCATATCTACCAGCCGGGGGAGGGGCAGGAATCAATGTGGCTCCAGGAGCCAGAGGGCTAGAGAGCAGCCTTCCCAGAAGGGAGCACTGGGGGAGGGGGGCAGGGAAGCAGGAATGGAAGAGGGCAACCCCAAGTCCTCTCACAGCCCAAGGGAAGGCTTCAAATGACAGCTGAGATTTGTTCGGGATGTTACGGGATAGGCAGGTCAACGTGAGACTGAATGGACACAATCTACCTCCAAAATCAACCCAGGCCCACTGACCCAGCAGGCCTTACCTACTGAACCAATGGAGGACTTGGAGCAAGCAGTCAATCAATGAGCATTTATTAAGCACCTACTGTGTGCCAGGCACTGTGCTAAGAACTTTACAAACATTATCTCATTTGATCCCCATCCCAAAGTTTTAAGCTTATTCTTATTATTATTCTATGATAAAAATTCAACTCAGTAAACATTAGATGTGCCAGATACTGTGCTAAGTGCTGGGGATACAAAAAGAGGCAAAAGACAGCCCTTGCCCTCAGGGAGCTTAGAGTCTAATTGGGGGGAGAACATGCAAACAAATAAATATAAAACAAGCTCTATGCAGAATAAATAGGAAATAATTAGAAGAGGGAAGGCACTGAAAGTAAGAGGGATTGGGAAAGGTTTCCTGTAGAAGGTGGGTTTTAGTTGGGACTTATAAGAAGCCAGGGAGGTCAGTAGTCAGAGCAGAGGAGGGGGGCATTCCAGAAATGGGGGACAGCCAGAGAGAATTCCTGGAGCCAGGAGTTGAAGTGTCTTGTTCAATCCAGTGTCACTAGGTCAAAGAGTACGTGTTGGGGAGTAAGGTGTAAGAAGACTGGAAAGGTAGGAGGGGACTAGGTTATGATAACCGTAAACCTGCTGCATTAAGAATTAAAATAATAGCTCTGTGAACATGAGTAGGTTAGTCAAATTTAAGCCTTTTCAGGACAAGGACTGTCTGATTTTGGTATTGGTATCCCCTGTGCCTAGCACACAGAGCATGATATGCAAAAGTCTTTTAATAAGTGCTTCCTAACGTGATTGCAGTGTCTTCATTTCTCAGTGCCCCTGAGACTGTAAGTAGTAGCACATGAATGGCTAATCTTCATTGGCAAAGGGAGTTACTATCCCAAGGAATTCCCAGGGCCAGTGAAATCAGTTTGTTCTTCAGTCATTTTTCACTCATGTCCAATTCTTCATGACCCTATTTGGGGTTTTCTTGTCAGATACGGCAACAGTTTGCTGTTTCCCGCTCCAGTTCATTTTACTGTTGAGGGAACTGAGGCAAAGTTAAATGACTTGCCCAGGGTCACACAACTTCTAAGTTTCTGAGGTCAGATTCGAACTCAGGATGATGAGTCTTCCTGACTCGAGGCCTGGTGCTCTATGCACTTCACCTCCTAACTGCCCCAATAAAAACATAGGTCCAGACAGCACTTGAGTGAAAGATGCTGGAGCTAGCTCATACCACCTTGCAAAAAATGGTCATTAAATTTTCACTGTGAGCACCGCACCTCAGAAAGCAGCAGGTGCTATACATGAGGCCTTGATTTATTGTTACGTGCTCATTGCTGGGATCACAAACAATGCCTGCCCTCATCAAGTTTACATTCTACCCACCACAGACATATTTCCCGGAGACACCCTTCCAGAATCTAGAAGTGAGTTAAAGCACCTAGATGGAAACAGCAAAGAAAGAGGAGTCCTGGGGAGTTTTTTTAATTTTTCTATGAACTCTCTTATCATCTTAGCTGATATCTACTGGCATAAGAGGGAGGTGGCTAGAATTCAGATGCAGGTGAAAAGTCATGGGCTTTCAGAGACAGTGAGGAAGTGGTAGCCTCTTCTTCCTGTTGAGGACATCCTTGATTTGCTGAATTCTTCTTCCTCAGGATTCCATAAACATAGTGATAAGTCCATCTAATGGGAGTATACATAAATGAAGTTTGGAACCTGAAGAGTTAAATGTCAGTTACTTGGAAAATGCATGGTCATCTGGAGCCAACTCGCCATACAAAAATGGTTACAATTGTTATAATTATCAATGATAATACTATAGTTAAAAGAGTTATTCTTACAGTGTTGTTTCTCCCATTAGAATATATGCTTCTTGAGGGCAGGGACTGTTTCTGCTTTTTCTTTGTAGCACCAGAACTTCATTCAATTCCTGGCACAGAATAAGCATTTAATACTTGTTGGTTGATTGATTGGGGGGGGGGGGGACCCTACAGCCTGTAGGCCACATGTGGCTCTTTAGGTCAGTCAAAGGTCACACTTGAGGGCCACATGTGGCCTCAAGGCCACAGGTCCCCACCCCTGGATTAGACCATAGTGTATTAGAGCTGAAAGAGACAAACCACTTATTTTCTAGAGGAGAAAATTGAATCTGAAAGACTCCAAGAGATTCAGAGATTTTCCTGAGGACATGTCATAGCTAAGAAGTGGCAAGGCCAAGACTTGAACCCAGGTCTCTTGATTCTTAAGTCCCTGCCCTTTCCACTTGGCCATATTTGATTCCTGGTCTTCATGTCCTTATTAGGGACTTGGTCCTCTTCACTCAATGTCAGCTTTTATTGTCTTAATTTTGATCGTGTTTAAGGACTGTGACAGAGTTTCATAATCTAGCACCAGGGAAATTGAGTTAAAAGTCACTGCGAGCTTGCTTATATAATTGGAACCAGCAGGATCTATTGCAAACACCAGTGGACCGAGAATTGGAAGCCCGGACTACGTGTCCCAACCCTGCCATTGTCTTGCCAAACAACCTTGAACAGGCCACAGACTCTGGGCTTCTCCAGTTCCACTGCAGAATAGGGTAGAAGAATGTCAGCTCCCTGGGTGCTCCCTAAGAATGGGGCCCCAGAAAATTTAAACAAAATAGTAAAGCTGGGGGAGGACATCACCTCCCACGGTTAGTTACTTCTAATCTTCAGAAAATGGAATAAATACTAGGAAGCAGCTTTGTCTCTAGGGCTAGATAGGATCAAACCCCTCATTTTACAGAAGAGGAAACTGAGGTCCAAAGAGTGACCACAGGTCACACTGCTGATAAATAGCAGAGGTAGAGAAGCCGCGATTGTGATCTAAGCCTCTCAGGATGACAAGAGGCCACCTAAATCATATTGTTAAGCTACTTGCTCACGGTCAAACAAGAAATAGGCATTAGAGGCAAGATTTAAACCCAAGTTAAAGAATTGTAGTATCTTCAATATAGAGCCGGAAGGGAACCTGAAGACCATGTAGGCCCCCCACCCCCCCATCCGAGGCCAAGAGAAATAAGTGATTCCCTCCAGGCCACTGGGTATTACATTTCAGAGGCAGAATGCTGATGCATGGAGACTTAGAATTGGTCGGCCTCACGTGGATGGCTGATGGTAATTGGGAGGTGGATAGGGGATTCTCCAGAGCCCAGTTGTATGCCCAGAGGAGCCAGTTAGCATCACTCACTTTCATTGACATGCACAACTCAGGCAGCCATCTTGTGAGGCTGGCTGACTGGTGTGTGGGTGACATCCCTACTGCTAGCACCATCCTTCCTGACCCACAAGGCGTGGTAGCTTCCCTTTAATCCTCTGTGCAGAAGACAGCACTTGAGTGAAAGGTGCTGGAGCTAGCTCATACCACCTTATAAGAAATGGTCATTACATTTTCACTGTGAGCATGGCACCTCAGAAAGCAGCAAATGCTGTAAAGAAGGCCTTGATCTATTGTTTTGTTGGTTTCTAGACTTAAGAATGATGGAGGTGATGATAATAATGTATATTAAGCTTAAAATATGCCATATGTTTATTTTTTTCTGGAGAGCTGGTTGTTAAACTTTTACTAGCGTATTACTGGTGAGAGGTGCCTACATTCCACACCTGGGTCACCTTAGGGGTTGTTGTTGCATCGTTTTAGTCACGTCCAACCCTTCAAGACCCCATTTGGCGTCTTCTTGGCAAAGATACTGGAATTGTTTGCCATTTCCTTCTCTGGCTCATTTTACAGATGAGGAAACTGAGGAAAACAGAGGTTAAGTGACTTGCCCAGGATCACACAGCTAGTAAGAGTCTGAGGCCAGATTTGAACTCGGGTCTTCCTGACTCCAGGCCTAGCACTCTGTCCACTGAGCCACCTGGTTGCCTCCACTGTGCTTTCATAAGACTGCAGTGATTAGTTCTGTGTGCCCATTTGAGAGTAATGGACTGCTCTCATGTAATCTCAGATTCAGTAACTGAACTCTGAGAGTTCAATCTCTGAAAGTAACAGATTGATGAGAGTAGAAACTTGAACCATCAGGAAAAAAACGCAGAAATTAAGTCAGGATGACTTGGAGGGGGTAGAGGGGAGAGGGGTGTAGATTGTCATTTGTATAGTAAGGGTTTGCAGGGTAGCAGGGGATTTTGATTATAATACAAGAAGTCTTTGATTAATCATGCCTGTATTTATTATCACAGATTAATTGTTCTGGGACTGTTGTATAGCTCAGGTCCTGTCTAGGGGAGGGGAGGATTAGAAAAACAAAGAGAAGAAATTACCAGACATTGGATGACATTGGCAACCCTGCCCTTAATGAGATCTGCGTCCAACCTCAGCAGATGATCTTGGTTGACAGCTTATTAGCATTTACATGGGACCTACAGCCTCGGTCCACGTAAGTAAAGAATCATTGTAAGATGCTACTTCTCCGGGCTGCCCTTGGCGTACTCTGCTGCGTCCAGAAGAATGATCCCACGTCTAGTCTGCAGGATGCCGGGTCCAAGAAAAGAAATTATAGGATCACAAATCATAAAATACAGGCTGGAAGAGGCTTCCGAAGCCATCTCGTCCAGCCCTCTTAATTTATTACAGGGAGAAAACTTGGGCCAGCAGTGGTGAAATGACTTGAGATGGTAGAATGACACCTGTAGAGTGCGAAGAGACCTCAGGGGGCATTGAGTCCATCCCACTCATTTTATGGCTGGGGGGGATGGGGCCCAGAGATGCCCACCAACCTGTCCGAGATCACACGAGGAAAGGACAGCAGAGACAGGAATGGGAGGGCAAAGGAGGAGGCGTGGTACTTACTTTATTGGGAAAGGGTTCTGCACGGACGTATTCCGTCAAAGGAACAGGTGTTCTTCCCTTAAAGTTGTAGTGATAGATGAGTTACAGGAAACAGCCTTCATCGCCAGTGGCCCATGCGTTGGCCGTCTTGGGATAAAGAGGGCCTGCTCTTTCACCGTTCGAGGGAAAAAATAATAATGTCAAATGCAGATAGCTTTCTGAGTTACGGGTTCTCTCCCTGGGTGTATGTTGGTATTTGTTCCCAATTGCCATACCTCAGGAAGGATTTTGGCTGCCTGTTTCTTAGTGTAAGACACTGACTGAGATGTAAGCCCGATTTTGTTTCCATTAGCCTAATGCTTCTGCGGTTTCACTTGAGGTCATGAGTGGATTATTTTTTGGTGCATTAGTCCATCAGCTGTCAGCTCTATCAATACCACATAATTCATTCAATACTGTGTTTTTGTTTTTGTTTTTTTAGAGAGATATGACCATCAGCGCATGCATGAGGCCATTTTTTAGAAGTTTATTTAGTTGATTACAGGGTGTCAGACTGTCTCAATCTTCTTTATCCCCAATGTCATGAGGGTCATTGATGGATCAGGCATGATCTCGTAGGCTCAAGTGGTGATTAGGCGAGTACGTGTTTCCCACCAAGGCATATGGAGGAAAAAAAGTAATAAATGCACACCGTGTCTTTAGTATTGCCCTTCACAGGCCTGGGGTGTGTGCGTGACATTATCATTTATGTGGTACAGGAGTGGCAGGAATATGTTTGACGTCGTCAGCCTAACGAACTCATGATAAGGGAGCTCACTCCGCACTCTGGATTATATCCCATCTATAACTTGGTCGATAAGTCCTGGGAAGTTCCTTGGCACCCAGAGGTTAATTGACTCTTCCAGGGTCATATAGCTAGTCAATGTCCGAGGCTAAATTTGAACCCAGGTCTTTTTGACTGCAAGAACAGCACTGTCTCCATTGTGATATATCACTTCCATTTATAGAGGCTAGATCTCTATTTGTTTTGTATTTGCTTGTTTGGGGTTGGGGGCCAGACTGTGATTTCAGTGGTTAAAAAATTCCCAATAAAGGAATCCCTTCTGTCCATGCAGGATGGCATCTGGTCTGCAGCCAAGTAGCTTAGAAAGCTGCCTAGGATATGAGAGGTTAACATTTAAAGGCCATCATGTCCAAACCCCATGCTTTACAGATGAGGAAACTGAGGTTCAGAGGTTAAGTGACTTCATCCAAGTCCACGTAGTATAAGTCAGATTTGAACCCAGATCTTACTGACCTTAAGGCTATCCCTCTAGCCACTAATTCATACTGCCTCTCATATTTTATCTTTTTTTTAATAATAATTTTAAAAAGAATCATCCTCTTAGAAGGGGCCATCCTCAAATCTGCATTAAATTAAATATTCACAACTTAAATATGTGACATGGAAATTGAGTTCAACAAGCATTTATGAAGTCCCTACTGCATGCATCGTGCTAGATACCATCACGGCCATACTTCAGGGCTTTCAAGGATTTCTGATCCTACCAATGTAAATACCCCTTCCAAGGATGAAGAACTTTTGGGGAAACAAAACAAGTGTTAGATTTTGAGTCAGCATCCCTGGATTTACGTCCTTTTTCCACCAGTTATTATGTGTCTGACCTTGGAGATGTCATAAAACCAACAGACGGGCAGGACATGTTGAAATTATTGTGTTAAAAGTAGTAAGTAATTGGGGGAAAACAATCTGTACAGAACAGAAATTCTCTCACACACACACACACACACACACACACACGCACACACACACACACACAGTGTCTTCTGAGTTCCACTGTAGCACTCTTCCTGGCTTATCTGTTATTCCTCATTGTTATTACATAAGAGGCTCACTTTCTTCCCCTCTCTAATACAGTAAGAAAAAAACAAAAAACAGTGACTTTGGAATCCGAGGACCTGGATTCCGATCCCAGCTCTTGATAGTTATTCTCTGTGTGACCTCAGGCTAATGTCCCTGTGCCTCAGTTTCCTCATCTGTAAAATGAGGGTCTAGATGGTCTCCAACTCTGCATCTCTGATATTATCATTGTGCGTTCCCTTAGGACGTGACGTATGTAATGTTATCTTTTGAACAAGCGATCATTGTTAATGTGCTGCCTTCTGGGTCTCCAACAGTCCTGATTCTTGCATGGCATCCCATGATTCATAGCCGCCTACTCTTGATAAGACTGAGAGTTTTCACCTTTATACCTAATAGACTGTCAACCAGCCAGCAACCATTTACTTAGCCACTACTCTGTCTTAAGTATATGCCATACTAGGTTCTGAGCATACAAATGTCAAAGTGAAATTATCTCTGCCCTCAAGAGGCTCATGTTCTGTAAGGGGAGATAATTAATCGACTGGCATTTATTATGTCCCTATCATTGCACCAGGTGATGGGGACACAAATATAAAGAATGCGGCAGCTCCCCAAAAAGCTTACATGACGTGGCAGAAAATCATTAATGTCATGTGTAAGTTTAATCTTACTTGAATGAGCATAAATGAGGAAATTGAAAAGAAGCTTCAGAAAATTGGGTGGTACCTAGTTGTGGTGAGAGCCCTGAATGTTGGGCAAAGGAATTTGGCATTTTCTTGATCATCAATAGGTAACTACCAAAGGTTTGGAAACAGGAGTGACATTATTCAGCTCACAAGCATTTATTAATTGCTTACCACGTGCCAGACTCCAAACTATGCTCTGAGGATACAGTATCATCTTTGCACTTTGGTGGACCCATCATCAGTATGTGTCTTCCTCCCCTGAGGCCATTTATAGTCTGTTCACACCTTCTCATCCTAGGCGATTTGTGTCCCTGTTTTCCCAAAGAAGATCTATCCAAGTTGCAGTTCTTTTGGGATGGTGATTTCATTGGGGTCGGGAATTCCCAGTGATTAAACTCCTTCTCCCAATGCAAATCAGCACCTGCTTTGCAGCTTTCTAGTCTGAAGGAAGTTACCTAAAGGTAAGTCTTCCTGACATACCGGACACGTCTTTCTCCTCTGTGCTAGACTTCTCTGTTCTCGGCCTTTCATGATGATGCCGGTGGCAACCTTCCACTCTCATTGGCCATTTGGCCCTTGAATAGCATATGATACAGATGAGGAAACAAGACTTAGATAGATGGAAACATCCAGAAATCAAGACCAGTTAGTTGATAGTAGCTGAGTTTGAGGTATACTGTATATGGACAAAACAAGAATGTTTAAAATGAGTGAGAAAATACAGACAAGGCTAAATCCTGTCTTTACTGTCAGTATGATGCTTCTGTAACATAGAGTCATAAGACATCTCTAGTCAAGGAAGGAGACAATAAATACCACTTAAGGTCATTTAATGCTGTGAAATTTCACATAGCTGCCCTAGGCAGGAAGGAGACAGGCCTCCATAAGCCCATCTGCAATACTGCCACAAGCCAGAACGACGCCCACATAAGGCCTTCTTTTCCCCTTCACTGTTTTATCACAATTAAATGAGTTATTACAATTCTAATATCAAACATCAGGATGACCAACTAGATTTGCAGTCCAATTGCATTCCCATACAAATAAATTACATTTAAATAAATGTCAGCAGAGAAAGCATCCTGATTTTCCAATGATTTCCTCCAATTCTCCATCAGGATTTTTTTCCCTATTCATTCTCGTTCATTTTTCCTTGTATAAG
Organism: Phascolarctos cinereus; assembly: GCF_003287225.1. Taxonomy (NCBI): domain Eukaryota; kingdom Metazoa; phylum Chordata; class Mammalia; order Diprotodontia; family Phascolarctidae; genus Phascolarctos; species Phascolarctos cinereus. The sequence goes on from NW_027555958.1 coordinate 24,957,871, forward strand.
GTCACATTGAGCTAGTACTCTCTGATTCTGTTCTTTTTTCACTTGCATTCTTTCAAACTGGTCTTTCCACTTTTTGCATTGTTCTCAATTGTTGATATTCATTACAGTATAATATTGTATTTCATTAATATACTACAGTTTAATCAACTCTTCTCCCATTGTTGGATGTCTCAGTTGCTTCCTGGATTTGCTTTTTTTGGGGGGAGGGCAATTAAAAATAATGCTACTATAAACATTTTTCAACAGCCTCTGTTTTGGTTTACTGTTTTTGTTTTTGTTTTTGTTTTTTAATGACAATTGCATGAATAGTCCCAACAATGGAATTATTGGGTTAAACGCTGGTTATTTTTATAACTTTTAATGTATATTACTAGATTGCTCTCCAAAAGGATCTACAAGTACAAGTCTTGTAATCATCCTGTGCCTGTTTCTCCATAGCCCCACCAAGCACTGAGTTTCCTTTTTTTTTTTTAATTATTTTTGCCAGATGGTGGGGTGTGAAGGTCTACCTCAGAGTTGCTTTGGATGTTAGTAAAGTTAAGCTTTTTTCCAAATAATTAACTATTTGAGCTTCCTTTAAAAAAAATGCCTGTTTATATCCTTTGAGTATATATGCACTGTGACATAGAAGCAAACCCCTTGGGTTCTTTTCGGACTTTATCTCTGTTAAAGGCAATAACAGAGAGTTCTACAGCCAAGATAATAAGGCCTCTTTGAAGTGGTTTCTTCAAAACCCACAAGGGTAAAGGATAGGAGAGCTAGGAAAAAAAAGGACAAGCCTTCCATTTATCAGCAAAGTCTCCTGAGTAATAAAAAAAGGTATTATAATTAAAGCTTGAAAAAATTATATGGCATGCCAGGTTTGTTTTGGCCAAATGGTACAATGACATTTTCCCTGTGGTTTTAACCATGTCCGTTTCTCCTGACTGTTACCCATTTTAACAGAGAACAAAACCATCTCCCCAAATCCTTTGTCCCATGGAAGTTGATGAGGGAAAAATATATTTAAAACCCTTAAACATTATTTTCATATATTCTGATGTCAGGTCCTAGACTTATTGCTGAAAGAGAACTCAGAAACCAGCTAGTCTCAGTACCCTCTTTTTCAGATAAGGAAACTGAGGCCCAAAAGAAGACAAGGGATTTGCCCAGTGTCACACAGAGAGTAAGGGCCAAAGCTGAAATTTGCCCAGTTGTCTGTTTCCAAATCCAATTTAGTCTTTACTGGCTTGATTTAATGACCCATCTAACCTCTAAAATGTGTGTTTGGGTGTATATGTATATGTGATGTGTGTGTGTGTATAGTGTGTGTATATATAGTACGTACATATACATAGACATGTGTATGTGTGTGTATATATTATAAAATGCACGTACACTTACCTCCAAAAAAAATTTGCACCTTTTGGAGTAAAACAGTTTTAAAAGCATGAAATCTCAGCCTCAGTTCTGTAGCAGTGTTAAAGGTTTGCCTGTTTTCCCACTGTTAAGGCATCACTGCCTTATCTCCAGAGCTTACTCAGCATGTCCAAAGTATTGAAAAACAGACGGATGATCAAGGAATTTAGGAAGCAGCTCCTTCCCCAAAGCCGGGGGAATATTCTTGAGAAGGGGGCAAAGGGAGGGAGAAAGCATGAAACTTATTTAACAAGAAAGATTTGAGGCAGGTAATCTACATAATATATCCACTGGCATTAAGACTGTCATCTTGGTATGGCATGGGGGTGCAGACTTTGCAGTAGCTGTCTTTCACTGTCAATTCTAATAAAGAGTGCTGGTCAGCTGAAATTCCCTGGGAGCACAGAGTGATGTTTTGTGAACTGTGTGTGCCTGAGGCCTCTCATGCATGATTTAAACTGCTTTGTAAATGTCAATAGGTGGGAAAGCATCGGATCCCTTGTAGATTTCTCCAAATCCTTCAAGGTGTATATCCGCGTAGAAACTGTGTTGTGCTTTCAAGGCCACTGCTGTGTTATTTGGGGCTTTTTTTTTTTTACACCTGCCTAACTTGGGGTTTAAGGTGTTGCCGGCAGCAAATTGTCTATGTGTGTGTGACTTGTTCTGGCTGGCCAATGAAACCCTTTCTTGAGGAAACCTTTGCCCCCGAGAAAACTCCATGGCAATCAGAAGCAGGAACACGGCTTGTATGTCGAACGTCCCTCAAACTCCAATGATTCCTTGGGGGTCTTTTTTTTTTTTCCTAGAGTGAGCATTTGGTTCACCTGAACACGACTTTTAGGGGAAAGATCAAATATAGTAAGTAGATGGCAGTAAGCTGGGGGCAAAGGCCCTTTTTTCAACCAAGGGAGCATCTGGCCTTTAATTAGGGTATCCTGTTCAGGATTACGATGTTCCCAAGTCTCTCCTTGCTATCATCGTATCCTGGGGTTTCAGTATCTTTTATTCTTATTTTTATCACCTTTGTCAGTCATATTTATGGGGGGGGTTTGTTTGTTTGTTGTTTTTTGGCTAGGCAGTGGGGTTAAGTGACTTGGCCAGGGTCACACAGCTAGTACGTGTTATATGTCTGAGGTTGGATTTGAACTCAGATCCTCCTGACTTCAGGGCCGGTGCTCTATCCACTGCGCCACCTAGCTGCCCCTTGTCAGTCATATTTATGAATAGATCAGATGGCCTTTGAAATAGAGAAAATTCAACAGGTTTTTATTAAGCACTTCCTGTATTTCAGGCACTGGGCTGGGCTTTGGGGATACAAAGGAAAAAAAAACAAAAAAGATGAAACATTCCTTACCCTCAAGGATCTTACATTCAATATTAGTATGCCATTATCTTGAAATGAATAACCCCAGTCCAAGAGATTCAGCCTAGCAGAGTTGATAAAGAACCAGTCTGGGCATTAGGAAGACCTGGGTTTAAATCCCCCTCAGACTCATAGTGGTTGTGTGACCCTGGTCAGATGGCTTAGCCCAGGGGTGGGGAACCTGGGCTCTTTAGGTCCTTGGGTGCAACCTTTTGACTGAGTCCAAGTTTTACAGAGCAGTTCCTTTTATTAAGGGGATTTGTTCTGTGAAGTTTGGATTCAGTCAAAGGGCCTCACTTGAGGACCTAGAGGGTCACATGTGGCCTTGAGGTCACAGGTACCCCAATCCTCACTTAGCCTCTCAGTGCAACCAGACACCTCTTTGTGAATGTAAGATGCAGAGAAGATGCTGATATTTATTGGTTGGGAAAATTCCTCACCTGCAGCTCCCTATACCAATGAAATCACAGGTCCAGTAAAACACACACATACAACATACATACACATGCACACATACATGTATGCATGCATACAGACATACCATCCTGATCGATTTCATGGTAGAATCTTGAGTACTTTGCTTTTCTTTCCTAAGCCTTCATTTCTTCATCTGTAAAATGTAAGATGACAGGGTTAGGCTGTATGCCCACTCTATTTCTTTTAAAATACTACGCTTGCTTCATTTCCCATGATGTTTTCAGTGCATCCTGTTCCTCAGAGATGAGCTACACAACCAGTTAATGCTTTGTGAATATCACGACACCTGACTAGATCTGCGCTTTCACTGTTGCAGGTGGCCCTTCCCATGATATAGACTGCAATCCATCCATGTTCTCATGAGTCCCCCTCCCTCCTTTTCATTGGGGGAGGGGAGTTAGCCCATGAAAGTGAATGTAAGTAAATTGATTGAGAGCAGACTTTTTTAAAAAAAATTTGACCGAGCAATCACAGCAACCTTGGAAAGAGTCTGTCAGTCAATAAGCATTTATTAAGTGCCTACTATGTAGCGGTCACACAAAGAAAGATAAAAGACAGCCCCTGCCCTCAAGGAGCTCACAGTCAAGTGAGGAAGACAGCATGAAAAAAGCTATGTCCAAACAAGATATGTTGGAAGTTTAGAGGGAATAATAATAATAATAATAGAGGAAAGGCCGTCGTGGAGGGCCAGTCACCCAGCTTGACCCACGTAACTAGCAGTTTGTTCCAGGCAGGCTACAGGACTTGTTTTTCCTGACGGTGCCTTGTTTGGGGGGACTGACTAGGGAGTATTTGGCCCTTATTTACAGTACAAGGGTAAGTTACATGATCACTTGGTGACTGTGCCCGAAATAGACTGCCTGCGCGTCCCCGTCGCCATTGCCCAACCCCAAAGCTGGCTTGAAAGTCAGCTACCTGGATTAGCAGGAGCTTTGAAGCTCCAGCCTCAGCGGGCTCATATTCCATTGCTGCTGCTTCCCTACCATTAAGGGAGCCCATTCCATCTTGCTCTTAGACCTGACCTCAGCATTGCTTTCTGCGGCTGCTGACAAATTTTCAGACGTCCAGGTTTTATCGGCGGAAGCTTTGAAGAGTGATGAATGGATCTTGGAAGAGTTTGGTCCTCACCATAAAATGTCACCCGGCTCATTTATAACTCCGTGACGTCCACTCCATAAGCCTTGCTATCACTGCGGTCCATAGATAACTCGTCCTCGTGATGCTTCTTTCTCCCCAAGTTTTTTTTTGCTGCTGTCCTCGATGAAGACTCAGTTGACATATATAATAGCTATCAAATGGAGAGGTCCTAATTTTATCTGTCTCTATGTTTCATCGTTGGCAAGTCCCCATGGGCTGACAGAAATAGGCGGCAGGCGCGTTATGGGAAAGGTGACTCTCCTAGAGTTCCTGTGCCCTGAGGACATTATTAAGTGCTAGAGAACCTTGTTACACCGTAAAGTTGGTTCAAACCAATCATGGCCGAATGGCCATTACTAGTGCCAAGAATGTAAGTCTTGTAAATTCTCCCCCGTAAAGCCGCCCTTTCCATTACATTACATCATGGACCAAGGCTTCTGATCTGGCAGGAGTTCTATCCCACAGGCCTCGAAGACTAAACAATGCCTTTACTGCTCAATATTGGTTCTCCCTTCAGTGGCTCATGGAGGCAAGCAAGGCTGCTATTTATAGATTTACTTTCTGCTTCTCTAGTTCGGCGCAGTCAGCTTTGACACACTGTCCCAGTAATCTGATCAGCCATGCTGCTTTTAAATGAAGGTCTAGGCCTTGGCCTCTGCAGAGGGGTGACAGCTGTCAGATACAGATAGTAGGCTGCAGATCCTGGCTGCTAAAACCCACTCATTCATTCCTGTTACAGATCATTGCCCACAGCTTGAAGCCGTGCTTTACAGTCCGCCGATTAGTTGGCAAGAAATCTACATACTGTATTAGCAAGGTCAACCACTGAGATAAAGGCTCAGACTTAAACCTGGCTGAACTATTTTTAAACTGATAGCTATGTGTTAAGATTGGTTATTCTGAAAGATCTTCCTCCCCACCCCCATCTTCCTTTCGTAATTGTCTCTTTAAATAAATAAAGTCATTATGGTGGAATGCAATGGAACCCTTCAGCGGAATTAAGGGAAACCCTCCTGCCCCCCCCCTTTTTTTTTTATAACTTTTCTAAAAGCAGCTGCCTGAGAATGGGTCTTCTTGGCACCACAAGGAAGCACCTTGGGGGTAGACAGCATTGTTAAAATTCATTGCTTGTCCTAATCAAAATGAGTTTGGGGAGCTCGACCCAGTACTTACTGGATCAAAGTGGATTTTATACAAGTGCTCTTTGGCCATGAAGAGTTGATTGGGTAGGCCCATGGCCTAGAGACAGAAGAGTTACTGAAAGCGTTGGAGTCCAAATGGCCTGTCGCTGCCTCAGCAAAGACGTGGGCGGGATAAAACTCATCCCGTGTCTTCCTGTCTGGTTTGCGGATGCTGATCCTTTGACTCATAGGTTAGAGCTTGGAAACCATCCAGGATAATCCTGTCCTTTTGCAGGTGAGGAAACTGAGGCCCAGAGAGGTGAAGTGACCTCTAGGATCGTAGTATAGATTTGCAAGGGATCTCAAAGGCCATTTAGTCACACTCTCCTTTTACAGATGAGGAAACTGAGGCCCAGGGTGATAAAGTGGTTTTCCCAAGGTGACACAGATTGTAAGCTTCAGAGGCAGTAAGAATGTCACTGCTTAGAAGCCTTTCCTGATCTTCTCAGCTGCTAGTGAGCTTCCTCCCCAACGTCAGTTCAGTCATTTTTTAGTCGTGTCTGACTCTCTGTGACCTAGCTGGGATTTTATTGGCAGAGACGCTGGAGTGGTTTGCTACTTCCTTCTCTAGCTCATTTTACAGACGAGGAAACTGAGGCAAGCAAGGTTAAGTGACTTGCCCAGGGTCACACAGCTAGTAAATGTCTAAGGCCAAATTTGAACTCAGGAAGAGAAGTCTTCTGACTCCAGACCTGGCACTCGGTCTGTTGTACCACCTAGCTGACCATACTACCTTGTATTTAAAGATTTTTCATTTCTTCTTTATATGTTTATTTAATTACTTTTGGGGATCATTCAGTACTTAGCAAACATGGCAAACATTAATAAGTGCTTACTGATTGGTTGATCAACTGATCAATGACTGATTACTTGGCTTTCTTAGGGTTTGATTTGAGGAAGACCATCACTTCATTTCACCATCCAGTGATCTTTGGAAACGTCACTCTCTAAAAGACATGCCAGCATATCCCTAGCATTGACTCAGAACCCTTTCCAAGTCAGGGAGAGGCTTAAGCATCTGTACCTTAGCGCACCAGCTGTGTGCTTAGGGAAGTGTTGGACAGAAAGGTGGAGGGGAGTGAGAGACAAAGGATACGGTCCCCCATTCGTTCTTTTCTGACTTCTTGTAAATAAGGGAGTATCTGAGTGGCATCCCTGGCACTCTTGCCCACATCTCCAGCTCTGTGTGTGTGTGTGTGTGTGTGTGTGTGTGGCATCCACGTGGAAGCTGGGTTGCCCTTTTACTCCTAGAATTGCTGTCTCTGAGGCAGACCTAAGAAACCCAAATGTGGAAGCCTTGGGGAAGATGAGGCCCAGCTGCTGGGAAAGTGTCCCCGAAGAAGCTCAGAAAGTGTTCAGGGGAGACCTTTTGATCCAGTGATGGGGTTTTCTTAGACTTTTCTACTCTCCCATACTCTGTGATCCAGCCACATGGACCTTCTTTCTGTGCCTTGCCCATAACGCTCCATTTTCCAGTTCTCTGCCTTTTTACTGGCTGCCCCTCCCCATCTCCTCCACTTCGGCCCTGCCTCCTGACTCCCTTTAAGAGTCAGCTCACACCCCACCTTCCACAAGAAGCTTTTCCCAGCCCACCCCACGGTGAGTGCCACCCCTCTGAGATTGCTTTTTAGCTGCCCTCTATATCTTGGGCATGCATGTAATTGTTTACATATTGCCTCCCCTATTTAAATGTGAACATCTTGAAATCAGGGACTGTTTTTGCCTTCCTTTGTATCCCCTAGTGCTTAGCACAGTACCAGGCATACAGCAAGTGTTTAATAAGTACTTGTTGACTTGATTTATTGGCATACAAGCACAGCATTAGTCAAGAATTCAAATAAATCCAACGAACCTTTAAGTACTTATGTGTCTGATGCCTTTCTACCTGTGTGACTTTGGGCAAGTTTTTTGGGTTGTTTTTTTTTTTTTTAGGCAGTTGGGGTTAAGTGACTTGCCCTGGGTCACACAGCTAGTAAGTGTTATGTGTCTGAGGGCAGATATGAACTCAGGTCCTCCTCACTCCAGGGCCAGTGCTCTATCCACTGAGCCACCTAGCTGCCCTGAAATCAAATTCTAGTAAGACGTAGGGTAGAGATGAAGAATCTTATGGACTCACGAGCCAGCCAACCTTGAAGATTCTGTTCCATTCATATTCACTTGTTCCTTATTTCTGCTTACAAAAAAAGTAACATGATTATATAAAATTCATGTTATATAATATTACATGAGAGAGAGCGAGAGAGAAAAAAGGTGGAGAGAGAGGGAAAGAAGAAAGGAAGGAAAGAAAGAAAGAAAGAAAGAAAGAAAGAAAGAAAGAAAGAAAAAGAAAGAAAGAAAGAAAGAAAGAAAGAAAGAAAGAAAGAAAAGGAGAGAATAGGGAGGATGACCTCAAGTCAAGAAGACATGAGCTTGCATCCCACCTCTGACACATTGACACATATCAGCTCAGTTACGTCACCCCTCATTGCCCTCAAAAAACTTAATAAAAGCCTATTGAAAAGCACTTGCTTATCTACATTGGTTGAGGAAATTTAACCACAAAAATTACCACTGTGATGGCAGATCTGGACACATGTACATAGTCGTAGGATTCTAGATCCATTGCTGGGTCAGAAGCCAACTGTAAAATGAGGAAGCTGGGACGGACTAAAACTGTGGCAGATTAAGTGAGTTCATAGAGGCAGTAAGCCAGTTTTGAACTCAGGTTCTTTGATACCAGAAACAGTGTTCTTTCCCATGTACCATGCTCGTGGACCTAAATCCAGAAGTTGTTAAGCTGAGGTCCCTGAAAGATGGATGGATGGGTGGATGGATGGATGGATGGATGGATGGATGGATGATGGGTAAGTGGATAGATGATAGAGACCAATACATAGATAAATAGATAGATGATAAATGGATAGAAGGATGGATAGATGGATGGATGGATGGATGGGTGGGTGGATGGATGGATGGATGGGTGGATGGGTGGGTGGATGGGTGGGTGGATGGATGGATGGATGGATGGATGGATGGATGGATGGATGGATGGATGATGGGTAAGTGGATAGATGATAGAGACCAATACATAGATAAATAGATAGATGATAAATGGATAGAAGGATGGATAGATGGATGGATAGAGGATAGATACAGGTAGAAAGATTATAGATGGATGGATAGACATGGGTAATAGATAACTGTACAAGGTGTTCTAAAAGTCCTAGTGCACCTTTAAGCATTAGTAGCTTAAACTATTTAACCTTTTATAGTTTAAAACAACACTAAGACTTTTGAGATACCCTGTATTTCAATAGAATTGGTTTCCTTTGTAATCATGCATATTTCATCGGACATCTAGAAACCTTGTTCAGAGAAGGGGTCCATAGTCTTCACTGGGCCTCTACAAGGGGCCATGACACATGAAAGCATGAGAACCCCCTAATCCAGTCCAACTCTCATATTTTACAGAGGGAGAAACTGAGCCCCAGAAAGGAACAGTCATTTGCTCAAGATCATCTAGCTACTTAGTGGCATAATTGGAACTCGGAGCCGGAGTCTCTCCCCTTTTTGCTCAGTGCTCTCTCCATTAGACCATACCAACTCCCCACACCATGGACACCTGTCGGTACCTTCTACATGTGCTTTCTTCCATTCAAAAGATTCACTGGGTCAAGCATGGGATTAGAAGACCCACCCCGTGTATTTTGTGAGTTGTCTATGGTCCAAAGACCCTGGTCACATAGAAGGCTATAGGGTGGCTTCAGTAGGTGGGTAGATGGGGGGAAGAAGGTGTAACCACATGTGGTACCTGTGACCAGTCATGGCGGATGTGAAAAGTGTGATATGATTCAGGGTTGTTACTAATAAGCTAGAGGCAGGGATACTGATATTTCAGCACCAAGAGGGGGAAAAAAAATTAGGAAAGTCACCACGCTTGTTTTTAATGGATTGTCTACACAATGCTGTAGATGACTAGAACATCAAGGTCTATTTCTTATGCCTTTGAACGGTTCCAGCAAATAGAGTCCAACAGGCGGAGGAGTGATGAGGGGGTGGGTCAATGTATACGTGGGGGGAGGAGTGAAATATTACTACTTAAAACATATTCCTAGACATAATAAAGCATTAAAGTGAAAATATTGTTGAGACAGCTTTCATTATGCATGTTCCAGGCCTCATTATGGCCTAAGTAAAAGTGACTGAGCAAAGCAGACATAACAATATCTGTACTGAATTTCTATTATGTAGGAAAGGCTTTCTACTGGCTGCTAGTGTGGGGCTGTGGTGGTTGGTTTTCAGTAAAGGTCAGAATCCGTACCAGGCTGAATAGGACTAAAAGTGTGTTTCATTCTTTTGTAGGCCACGGGCACTGTTGGGAATTGATCTGAAAATCTGGTCTGTTGCAGGCCTTTGGTCTCAAGGGAGATTAATATTTTAGCTATTCCTTTTTGTTCAGTGCTTCTAAATGTATTTGGAATGAAAAGAAAGGTTAAAGAGGTGCTCTGGGACGGCTAGCTTCAGAGACTAGATCATTTCATGAAGGGAAATCAATTAAAAAAGGTTGACTGCGAGCATTTATCCATTTAGTTCAGCTGCTATTGAATTTTCATGATGGACTTGGACTCTTCGGAGAGAGCGGAGTTAATGGCAATTGTTCTCTTCTCCTCAAAATTTATTATCTGGTTTATTCAATGGAAAACACTCCATCAAACTAGATAGAGGCCTAAGGCCTATTGATAGGTTTGCCTGTGTGGGGCTGGAATGAGGAGGTTTGTCACAGATGTCCGGCCTTTGAAGGGAAATTAAACAAGTATCTCATTACAGAATGCTTCAGTGGTCCCCGGAGGTGGCCACAGAGGCAGTGGATTTAATGAGCTGGGAACGTAAAGGCTGCCAAAGTTTACCTCGACCTGTCTTTCTGAAGATCTCCTCTATTTAGGCCCACTCAAGCAAAGGAGAAAGGCGCCATGCTGTTTTCTCCCTTTCAACTCCAAAGAAGGGGATAATGCACTTTTTTTGTGCCATGCATCTAGAGGAATTATGTGTGCTAATTTGATTAGGGGAGATTTGATTAACTGGAAAATGAGGGCTTTGCGAAGACTTTCACACGCTTAATTTATCCCTTGCAAAGCAGACGCAACATTGTGTCATGAAACTCAGAAGGCATATGGGAGCACTATTCAGCGGTTAGACGGCCTTTCAGACCCAACAATATCAAGGATTGCCATGGTTCATATTGGGATAATCATTTTAGAGCATTTGCTCTGCTGCAGAATACAAATTGCATTTGGCATTGCCAGTTAAACGGTTCAGAGGATAATGAGATTAATATAGTAGGCAACTTAGCTGAGCAAAAAAGCCCCCCCCCCTTAAACACCATTGCATAACTAGTTTGAAGGGAAACTCGTTTGAAAAATGCTCCTGTTTTTCTCCCAGGAATGCCAGGGTTGTACTGCAAGGTTCCAGGTACTCCCAAGCTCCTGTCCTGGTAAATAAGCATCTCTTGCATAAGTGAGTCTCCCCAGACTCGGGGGACTCATCATTTTAAAGTGAGATAGGCAGGGGAGCTATACCTTTATTTAAAAAGGTGAGACTCTTCGTAACTCTTTAGGGGTTAATGATTTCTCCCTCCTCTTCTAAGTATATCATGTTTGCATGTTGTAATCTCCCCAGTAGAAGGTAAGCTCCTTGAGGGCAGGGATTGGTTTTTGGTTCTCTTCATATCCCCAAGTCTCACAGGATTCGGGCACATTTTGATCTGAACCTGGTGTTGGAAATTCCCCATGAGAAAACTCCTTCTATTGTATTGGTAATTTACCATCATAGAAAGTTGCTTGAGGCGCTGAGGTTGGGACCTGCCCAGCCTCACCCTATCATAGATGATTCTAAAACCAGCTTTCCATCATATCTTGCCACTTCACCTCTTTCCTAGCACATGGTAGGCACTTAATAAATACTGGTTTGGCTCAAATCACATAGGATAAAATTGGCTTGAATTGATTTGCATCAGGTTGCATTGGAAGGGTCAGGTGGAGTAGGGTTTATAGCTATAACATTTTTTTCCTTCTTGCTTTAAAAGGTACTCAGAATATGCTGAATTTCGCTAGGTGAAGTAAGCTGCCAAAATCAATTTCCCCCATTTGTTACACAGCAGTTTGGGAATGTCAACAAACTCTTTGCCATCTGCTGTTCTTAAGGGTTTGTTTAAGGGAATATCTTGCTCTTACTTTTCTTTCAGTGTACATGGGTTTTGTTTTAACTCATTGATCAACTTCTACATCTCTATTCAATGCCAAAAGGTTAAAAAATAAAACAAAATTTTAGGTAATCCACACTTTGTATATGCACAGATTGTCCTGACCTCCCCAGCTCTACTTTTCAATGAGCTCCTGCTAATGAATCCCATGAACATCTTTTTGCCTTGAGGACTCTTTCTAAAGGACTGTCTTTAGAGTGAATTCTTAAAAAAAAAAAAAAAACTGGTTCAGAAGAAGACTTTCTTCCTTGTCTACAGTTGGTTCACCTTCCAGTTTGGTCCACCTTTCCCCATCCTTGGGCAGGCTTGATGAAGACAACTTTAGATGTAGTCTACTTATGGCGTCAAAAATTTTGTTGTTGTTTTTTCCCTGTAAAGGTAGATTACTTTTCAATCACAGTAGGTAAGCTGAAGACAGACAGATAGATAGATAGATAGATAGATAGATAGATAGATAGATAGATAGATAGATAGATAGATAGATAGATAGATAGATAGAGACAGATAGATCAATAGATAGATTACTGTCAAGGTAGAAAGACAGACAGACAGATGGATGGATGAATCAATAAATAATGCATGCATTCACAGAATGAGAAAGCATGTGCTCTGGGAAAAAGAAAAACAGCTGTTTTAACTTCCCCGGTGAATTAGTCCTAACTCCTGCCTACAACCTGTGGGTTTCACGATTGTGTAAAGACCGTGAAAGGAGCTGCCACACTCCAGAAGACCACTGGCTTCAGCAAGTCAGTCCTATGTTTATTTACTTTGGATACACTGAGAGATTTAAATCTCAGACTCATTGGACCTTTCCTTTACTGGCCCTGGGTAGGAAATGAACTTTGCTGAGAAGTGCCCCTAGGGTCAGATCAAGACAGGAATGGAGGATTTGTCCAATGGTGGCAGCCAGTGTTGAGGCCAGGCTGCATTTTTTTTCAAGGGGAGGAAAAAGGGAAAAAAAGGAGGCCCCTGCCGCTTTAAGGCCCACCACCCGGAGCTGATGTCTCTGCTCTGTTGCATAACCAGAAAGGGAAGTGTCAGTGGTGGGACCTGCAGACAGCGAAGGCTTCATTAAAACGCGGAGACCTAGACAGATGAGTGGTCTCCAGTTAGAGTTCTTTCCAGCTTCCCCATCTGTTCACCACGGTTTTAATTAAATCTACTGAGATTATTTTTGGCCTTCTCGGAGAACGAGAAAGCCAGCCTGTGCCAATGTCCACTCGTTCTGCTCTTTACTGCCAGCCACTAATGAGCAGACACATGGGGCAGAGACGCCCGTGCGCTTCTTCTCCACATGCCAGCCATCATGAGTTGCTAATCGGGAAAGAGCCAAGAGGGCCTAGGCCCCTCTCTATCTTCTCCTCCCCTCCATCCTCCCTCCACCCCTCAGAACCGAAAGAAAACAAACTAATGAAGGATTCCACTTGTGGTTAGCTTGCTAATGGAGATGACAGGCTTCAAATAACCTTAAAGCACGCAGCCCGCTGCTTGTCTGTCTGATCAGGGGCCTTCCACTAGCACCTGACACTTTCAATACCAAGATGGCATTCACATGCATTCTTTCTGAATGCTGTCATACAGCAATATCTTTCTTCTCTTCATTTGCTGGGAGGATGCCTGGCAAAGCTATTAAGTCTGTGATGGGAATGACAGTTAACTACAGGCCTGTCAGTCCCACTTTGGAAGTCAGCACATCCTTATACCCATTAGGAGTCCATCAGGGGAACTTCACCAATAACCCGCTGGAACATGTTCTCTCGTTGGGTAGCCTTCCTCGGAACACAGTGCTAACAGAGTTGGCTCAGAGACCCTCCTTGCTGCCTGTTACAAGATCCACTTGTCCATCTTTGTAGGACATTTTGTTTTTGTTGGGATTTGTGTGTGTGTGTGCACGTGCACATATATGTCTGCATGTGCACACATGTCTACGCATGTGTGCATTTCTATGAACCCTCCCCTTTTCCCCCAGACAGATCTGGAACAGAAAAAAAGAAAGTTGTTTGATCATTGGTAGTCAGCAGTGTTAATCTGAGTCTGTTGAGTTTTTAATATGTGAAATAAGCCTAGAATCACATATTTTGAAACTGGAAGGGCCCTTTGAGGCCTTCATTTTATAATGAGGAAATTGAGGCCCAGAGAAAGGTAATTAGCTCAAGGTCATATAGCTGGTTGGGTTCGAACCCAAATCCCTTGACTCCAAATCCAGTGTTTTCTGTAGTGTTTAATTTCAGATATTTATTTTTGGGTAATATTAGTTATTCTTTACCCTTTCACCACTGCCCCCTCACCTCACTGCACATGTGATCAATCAGCAGGCATCTGTAATTACCAGTAATGAAAAAGCTAACACTTCTATAGGAATTTGAAAGTTTTCATAGGGCTTGATCTTTACAATAATCCTGTGAGGTATTATCTTCATTTTTCATAGGGGGAAACTAAGCCACGCGAGGTTAACTGACTTACCTGGTGTCACGTAGCCACCAAGGGGCTGAGGTACAATTTGAACTGAGATTTATTCCAGCCCCCAGTGCAGTACCCTATCCATCTAGCTGCTTAATAAGTACCTGCTATGTAGCAGGTACTAGGGATACGCAGGCAGACATGAAGCAATCCCTGCCCCCCTGGAGTTTTTATTTTACCAGTAGAGATGACATATGTATGCATAAATATAGACAAAGTAAATGCATGGCGATGGGGTGGGGAGGAGAAAAGGAGGAGATAGGGAGGAAGTCCCATAGTAGTGGCTGGTTAGAACACACGCATGCCTTAGACCGCAAAACTTAACCCAGACCTGGCTGTCAGAAAGAAGTACACAAGGATTATCTTTGAGGACGACCGCTGGATGGCAACTGCAGACCTATGACTCAGGAAAGTTCATTGATGTTCTACCCAAGGGTGTGTTTCTTTTCTTATCCAGGGAGACCACCCTATGGCCACAGTTTAGGTTTTGTTTCCATCATCAGAGACATCATGAGAAAGACTTACTGCCCTGTCCCCCTTGAGCTTCCTAGAATAAGGCTAGAAACTAGATACTAAATGTGGAAGGAAGGAAGGAATAAGGGAGGAAGGGAGGGAGAAGGAAGAAAGAAGAAAGGAAGGGAAGAAATGAAGGAAGATATATATGGAAAGAAAGAGAAGGAGGGGGAGGGAGGAAAGAGGAGGAGAAGGAGGAGAAGAAGATTAAGAAAGTTTAAAAAAGAGAGAGATGGCAGAAAATATCCCCTCCATTTGACTTGGAAAAGTAGAGATAGATCATGGAATTTAGAACTGCAAGGTTCCTTGAAGATGACCTCACCTTACTTCATTTTACAGTGAATGTGACAGGCAGTTTGCCCAAGGTCACACAGCCAGTTAGGGATGGAGCTGGGGCTTGAACCCAGGTCTCCAGCCTTCCAGCCTGATGCTCTTTCCTCTCCCTGGTGCAGAATAATTAGTGCTCTAGGGTCACTAAAAGGCTAGGCAAATCTCCTAGTCTGCCGGCAAGCTGTTAACAGAGTCAGAAATAGGCCTGGGAATGTCGCCTGCTCTCCTCCCCTGCCCCACCCCTGCCCTGTTTTGAAGGAGCCCAGGAATGAAGATGCCCCTTTAAGGCCACTGCGCAGTCCAGGCTGAATCAAATTGGACTTGGCTCACTTTAACCCATATTCTTCGGAAGGTTCTACTTCTGGGGGTTTGTTGTCTTTGGTGGGGGCGTTCATAGGGTCATGGGGTTAGGGCTGGATGGGATCTTAGTCTAAGCTCATTATGCAGATAAGGAAACCAGACCTCTGAAAAGAAAAGGGACTTGGCCAAAGTCACTCTGTGTAATATTCTCAGACTCCAGATAACTTGATTTTTCCACTGTAGCATTCTGGTTTCTCTTTCCTCCTTGACCCTGGCAAGCCTGAAGTCCTACGGCCTTCTTCACCCAATTAAAACTAGACTGATTCATTCTTAGCCCTTTCTTCCTTTCACTTAAAACACTGTAAACATTCTGAAAAATAAAGGTGCTTTTTTGTCCATGAAGCCTTCTCTGAGCTTTCACTTTGCTCCTTTCAGCCTCCCATAAATTATAGGCGCAAAGTCTGGAGCTGGAATGGAGTCTCAGAGTCCTTAGAGTTCATTCCTCATGTAACATATGAGAAAACTGAGGCTAAGACTGGGGAAGTGATTTGCCCAAGGTCACAAAGGTAGGATATCTCAGAGGCAGGATTTGAACTCAGGACCTGGAGAGGCACCGTTCTTTCCATTGCACCAAGTTTTCCCCTTTCTTAGGTACTTTCGGAGGCAAAAGTGAGAAATGGCCCTTTGTCTTCTTCCTTATAAAAATCTGCAAGAAATTTAGGAGACACAATTTCCTCTGTCAAGGGAGTGGAGTCTTTCAAGTGAATTGCTTTGGATGGTGGTTGTGCTTTCTCCGCCTCGCCTCTCCCCATTCCAGTGGGGCCCAGGTTAATGACTGTACAACGGCCTGAAGTGGGGGGGGGGGCGGTAGGAGAGAGGGGAGGAGTCACAAGAGATGAAGATGGCCTGAGGAGACTGGATTAATAAGCAAACCCATCTTTCCCATCTTCTCTATCACAGATCTTTTTGACTAGCCCCTGGGCAGGAAGCCCTCTGGCATCTATTTATGCCGTGGAATCCACCTTAGAGAGTACCTCCCTTCAGGGAAGTGATTGCCAGCCCAGATCTCCTGACTGAGCCTCCATTTGTCATCAGAGTGGAGTGGCAGCAGAAGCCAATCATCTAATAAAAGAAGGCGGGTGTGGCCCCAGGCCTCTAGCATGCTCCTCTTCAAGCATGATTCCTCATCTGTCCGGACAGAATGAGAAAGTGACAGAGGCCAGTCAAGTCCTGAAGGACAGTCTGGCTCTGGAGGCCTGTTCCACCCAGGTCATCAACTCCAGTGGCTCCCTAGTACTTCTAAAAGCAAATAATAAACTCTTCAGATGGGGATTTAAGATCTTTCACAGCCTGACTCTGTCCTACCTTTCCAGCCAAATAATAGATTACTCCCCTTTCCTCATTCTCTGGTCCAGTCCCTGGCTGGTTGACTGTTCCTCATGTGGGACACTCCATCTTTTATCTCTGTGTCTTTGTCTTGGTTGTACCCCATGCCTGGAATTGACTCACTCCTAATCTCTGCCTGTTAGAATCCCTAATTTTCCTTCAAGTGCTCCCTTCCTGATCTATTTGCTGAGTCCCCCACCAGCCAATTACCTTATAATTATCCCACATATGCTTAAAAGTCATGTCAATGATGAGCACCTGTGGTGTTCCAGGCGTGGACATGTGCACTCCCCCCAACACACCGTAAGCTCCCTGAGAGCAGGTACAATTTAAATGTCCTCTTTACAGAGCCAGGGGCCTGACATGTACGAGGTGCTTTTAAAAAGCTTGATCGGTTGATTGACTGATTATCAGAACTGAGTAGTCTGCCCTGAAGGTCCTTTGCAGTCTGCCTCATTGACTGTGGGCTACTCTAAAATGTAGCAGGCATCGAGGGAATTTCTGACTTGAAGAATCTCCACCGTGCCAATTAGAGTAGAGGTCCTCCATGCTTTCACCATTGCAACCCTTTAAATGATGTAGCATCCCTGCTAGAAGCCAGCAAGTTGGCTCCTTTCCTGACCTTACCCTAAGCAGATTCACCAGGCCATGCTAGCTACCTCGCCTGCTGAATTTGAATGGGGTGAGCCTGCCGAGCCCCCCCCCCCCCCCCCCCCCCCCCCCCGCATCATTGAAATTCCAGGAGGCTCTCTTCTGCTCATCCTCCCTCCCTCTTAGCTGGGGCAGCATTTTTGATCAGTCTGCAGCAAGGCATGCAGGTCGAAAAGGTGTATGAAACAGGTCAGGAAGGGGGCAGGGTATGATGGGAGAAGTGTCATCTGTTTATCCATAGTGGAAGTCCTGGGTGGAATTGCTTCCTAGGCAGAAAGGTTGGAATTAAGCCACCGAGCCCCAGTCTGCCCCCGAAAGCGGCTCAGGACATTAGGTTTACACTGCAGATGTGTAAGTGGTTGATTCTTCTCTCTGGTAGGCAAACCAAGGAGGAAGCCTTGTTCTAGCCATTAGCACAGAGCCTGGCACGAAGTAGGCATTTAATAAATGCTCCTTGACTTGAGCTCTTCAGCAGCTACCCAGAATTCCTTAGCCAGATGAGAACTGGTTGTTACTGATCTGTGTGCTAGAAGGGGATTAAGTTTGAAAATTAACTCTTTCTTGGAAAACAGACTTGCTGTCTACCTTCAGGAGATATTTACCAGTAAGAAATAGGAGGAAAAAAATTAAAACTTACTGTCTTCAGGCTCCAGAGAATTAACATGAACACATTGGTAGCTAGGTGTTATAGTGGGCAGAGTGGTGGACCTGGAGTCAAGAAGACCAGATTTCACATTCTTCCAGAGATACTTACTGACTATATGTTCCTGGGCAAGTCACTCTGTGCCTCAGTTTTCTCATCTATGAAATGGGGATAATAATAGCACCCAATTCCCAGGATTGTTGTGGGTATTGATTAGGGTAGTATACATGTGAAGCACTTTGCAAACTCTGTTAGCTAACATTATTATTAGAGACTTTAAAATGTTGCTTGATATTAGCAAAAGAGAAGCAGAGATAGCAAATCCATTGGCTGTAATATTTAGCAGGAATTAACCACTCTCCTTAAAACTCTCTCTCTCTCCCCCTCTCTCCCCTCCCTCTCTCCCTCCCCTCCTTCCCTCCTCTTCTGTCTCTCTTTCTCGTCTCTCTCCTTCCTTCTTTCTCTCCTGTCTCTGTCTCTCTCTCCTTCTTTCTCTCTGTCTCTCTCTCCCTCCCCTCCTCTCCTTCCCTCCTCTTCTGTCTCTCTCTTTCTCATCTCTCTCCTTCCTTCTTTCTCTCCTGTCTCTGTCTCTCTCTCCTTCTTTCTCTCTGTCTCTCTCTCCCTCCCCTCCTCTCCTTCCCTCCTCTTCTGTCTCTCTTTATCGTCTCTCTCCTTCCTTCTTTCTCTCCTGTCTCTGTCTCTCTCTCCTTCTTTCTCTCTGTCTCTCTCTCCCTCCCCTTCTCTCCTTCCCTCCTCTTCTGTCTCTCTTTCTCCTCTCTCCTTCCTTCTTTCTCTCCCTCCCTCCCTCCCTCTCTCTCTCTCTCTCTCTCTCTCTCCTCTCTCTCTCTCTCTCTCTCTCTCCTCTCTCTGTCTTTCTGTCTGTCTCTCTCCTTTTTTTCTTTCTTTCTCTTTCTTTCTCTTTCTTTCTCTCTCTCTCTTTCTTTCTTTCTTTCTTTCTTTCTCTCCCCTCCCTCCCCCCCTCCTTCCCTCTTCTTCTGTCTGTCTTTCTCGTCTCTCTCTCTCCTTCCTTCTTTCTCTCCTCTCCCTTTGTCTCTCTGTCTCTGTCCTTGTTATAAGCTGGCACCTAGTAAACTAGGTCTCCTGTTGCCTTGATAGAAGTCTTCCTTGAAGCTTCTGTTGTCTGCTTCTTTCAGTCCCATCCTCTGGTATGAGATGGTTGGGTTTTCCTAAACCTTTACATTTTTGCATGATCTGTACTCCAAAAATCTGTTTGGTTTTAGGACCTACTAATTCAGAACTGGTCAGCATTAAAGGAGGCTGCAGTTTGCCTATTTGCTCACTAAGAAAGGTTTGCCAAGCAAATGAAAGGCAAGGGGCATGTTTAACCTACTTTAAAAAAACCATTTTCAAGCCCTTCAGGAGTGCTTACTTAGATGCCCGCAGCTGATGTGGTGACTGAAGACCCCTCACTTTCCATGGCTTTGTTATTCAAGTGTGAGTTTTATATACGGAAAAGGAAGACAAGCACATTGATTTGCAGACATCCTGTAGCTGACTCTTTACTAATTCAAATTACCCTTCTCGCCAACACTGTGGTCTTTTAATCCCAATGAGTGAAGTGTGTTAGTGTTGAAGTTCCTTGGGTAGATCCTTTGTTAGTTGTATTGAGTCTCAATATCTGCATCTACGTTTTCATCGATGTAAACATTCTTTCCATTGGCAAAGGTACCTGGCTCACAGTAGGTGCTAAATAAATGCTTAATAAATTAGTAAGTGCTTCATAATTGCATGTGGACTGATGGACAGTTCACAGAATCTTGCAGTGGGAAGAGACCTCAGAGGCCCTTTGGTCCAGCCTGTACCTAAACGTGAATTCTTTCTGCATCGTGGCCAGCTCTTGGATCCTCTGACAAAGGAGTTGGGTCTTTATTCTCTAGGTAATAAGAAGCCATTTTTGAGTAATTACAGCTCTTCTTGAGGAACTAGACCACACTTTTTGATCCTGTGTGACTCCATAAATCCCACTCCATTGTTGTTGTTAGAGTCCTTTCAGTCGTGTCTGACTCTCCGTGACCCCATTGGGGGTCTTCTTGGCAAAGATCCTGGAGTGGTTTGACAGATGAGGACACTGAGGCAAACCAGGTGAAGTCACTTACCCAGGGTCACATGGCTAATAAGCGTCTGAGGTAGAGTTGAGCTCAGGTCTTCCTAACACCAGGCCCAGCACTCATTCCAGTGTGCCATCTACTCCAGTATTCCACCCAGTGTTCTGGTGACCTTCCCTTACGTCGTGGGAATAAATGGAGCACTCGAACTGTCTGCTTTCCCTCACTCTTGTCACCTAATCACATCCTTATGCAGTCTTATGTGTCCTAGAGGATAATATCCTTCGCACCATTTCTTAAAATGCAGACTGCTGTGGGAAATCTGCTGCAGACCAGGTGTTCCTTCTTTGTCCCATTTAGCTGTGACTTCCTTTTGTCTTTTGGTTTCATTGACTGCACGAATGTCAATGTCAGTATCAATATCACATCATCTGATAGCATGTCAATTCATTGGTCTTTGGCCAGAGGGCTCCCATTTAAAGTCCTTACCTTTTAATATTTATAGGTGATCTAAAGATGGTGAGATTCTTCTCCCTGGCTTTCTGTGACTTGCCCACAGTTCCGTCTTCCTCAATGTGAAAATAGAACGGGGTACAAAGAAACATGGGGCAACACATGAAATTGATGCAGGGTAAAAATGCACAAAACCAGAAAAACAGTCGTCACAGTGACTACTGCACTGTGAATGGGGGTTGGGGGTGGGGATGGGGGTGGGAGAAATAACCACAACAGTCAGAACTAAATGCTGTGAAATTATAATGACCAAGCCTGCCTCCAAAGAAGAAATATGAGAAGGCACCTTCTCCTGATTCTTTGCAGAGGATGAGGTACTGTAGGTGTGCTGATGGTACAAATAACAGGAGATTTCTATGTTTTAGTTTTGCTGAACTTTTTTTCCCTCCTCTTTTTTATTCTTTATTACGAAGGATGACTCTGCTGGAGGGAGAACGGGGAAGGAACACGTTAGGAAATGTAGGTGATGTATAAAAAAGGTTAAAAAATTTTAAACTCAAAAAAGTAACGTAGAAGGGGGTCACACAGGGCTATAACCATTTTTTAGATGTGTCTTTGCCTCTTGAGCTGCCGTGCATGAAGAATTCATCACTCAGTGGCCAGATTCCTAATGACAAGGCTCTCTGTACTTAGCCAAGCTGGCCTTCGGATAGCAGAATCAATTCAGAACTGTATTCAAAGCCTTCCTAGCTCTTGGGAGGACCTCCTAGACTTTGTTTCACTGATCTAGCCTTTGAGAACTCAGGGTTACCTTCAAACTATGTCCAGGCCTCAGCAAACCTAGTGAAGGTGTGTTTAACAAACAATGTGTTATAGTTATTTTGATCTTTGTCCTTTAGCTAAGAGAGGAAATTATGAAATCCTAGGAATTTAAAAAATAATTTCATTCAATGAACATGTCAGCTGGATAAAATCAGACATTCTTTTGCCTTTCTTCCACTTTGTTCAGTTAGCCAATTTATAATGATCTGTATTATGGAAAGAGGAAACTTGGGATGTTTGAAACTATATGGAGGCCAACTTTTTCAGTCTTTTCCAGAGCTATTTAAATGCACCAAAAAAAAAAACAACCCTTGATATTTAAGTAATAGATCTTCCCCCACTCCTTGCCACCCTTTGTCTTCTGAACTCTACAATCTCTCAATCAGTGAGCATTTATTATAATTATAATACTAACTATTGTGATAATATAATCAACAATTTTCATAATAATTTGCTAGGTACTAAACTTGGTAAGTATTTTTACTTTTGAGGGCTCTAAGTGGTGCCTGCCAAGGCCAGTAACAAGAATAAGACACAGGCAGCGACAGTGTAGAAAAAGAGAAAAGAGTAACAGTGAGAGAGGAGGTGAAGAAGTAATTCAGAAGTGAAGTAGAGGAAGAGGACCCCTTGAAAAAGGAGGTTCACATGGTAAGGAATAACTGAATACCATCAGCAATTGACTCCCATCACTGGTCACCTCTACCCTCTTGCCTCTTGACATTGCTGATAAAACACCTGAATTCCCCCCTCCTTTCCCACTGAAATCAGTCAGGGGCAGTAGGGGGTGGAAATGCCGTGGTCAGCAAGAGAGTATGTATATCCTGCCCCTGAATAATGCTAGGCCTTGTCATTCCTCAGGAATTACAGGTACAGAAATATCTTTTCATTGCACAGAATGCTGAGGAGGGTGGGTCAAAGTGGTGGTTTCTGCTAATGAAAGGTTATTAGTTTCTTTCCCCGCCATCATCCTTAGGAGCTCTTGAAAAAATATGTCTGCTTTTGACTCCTGGCCCTCTGTAGAGCCCATAGATGCTTTTCTACAGAGCCCCATTCTTCCAAATAAGGCAGCTTTGTTCATATTGGTCAATGTGTTGCTGCCATTTAAAAAAAAAAACAACATGTATTGTATACATAACCAAGATTAGGTCCCAATAAAGTGTTTCTCTGATGACTCCCTGGTGAGCTTGGGCAAAGTATGTCTAGACATTTTTTTCCCCTTCTGCCTCTCTCTCCCAAACTGCCTCAGCTTAGAAATAGGAAGGGATTTGTTTTAGCGTGGCTTAACATTGAATCTTTAACCTTTAGTCAGAATGCATATTGGTTGTTTAAATATTGTTTAGAGAGAAATAACCTACAGGTTTTCCAGAGTGTGTTGCCTATAAACCAGCCCACTGGGAAGCTGGGAGAGAGGGAAGGGGCCTCACCAGCCTCCCTCGTTGAAGATGGATTAGCCTGGTCTCATAAATTGTGTTCTACTGAATGCAAATCCAGTTTTCTGGGATCTGAGATGGAAGGAGGCACTTAATTAATATTATCCAAATTTTTTTTCCCCCTTTTAGTTAAGTCTTACAGGAAGATATCCTGGAGATTATATTTTTAGCAACCACTTTAACGAGACAGGGGAGATTAATTTAAAATTGATCTTCCCATGGTAGCGCCACTACTTAGCAAGCTGGAGGCCTACCTAGTGGGGCCCTCTGTCCTCGGGGGACTGCAGCTGAATTCTCTGTGCTGCCAGTTGAAATCAGAAATCACAACCACAGTGATTAGCAGTGAATTTCCTGATCTCAGTGCCTCAGGCAAAGGGAGGGAGGGAAAGAGGGAGGGATGCTTTTCTTCCTAGCAGTGGTTAACCCCTTCGGAAGAAGACGAAAGTGGAGAGAGTTTTAAATTGTGCTTGTACTAGAAAGGTTGGTGTGCCCTATCCAGGGAGAGAGAGAGAGAGAGAGAGAGGACCTTGAAGAAGGCAGTCGATGGTTGTTAATAGCTGGGTTGGGTTGGGTCGGGCTAGAAGGAGAAATGCCCAGCAGCCTCTTAATTAGTCTCTTAGCTAATAGAAGAGACTCATTTCCAAGTGCCTGTGGCAGGAGAACATTTCCGCCTTCAATCTTGTGTTGGCCCCTGGCTGCCTGTGGTACAGACAGGATCATCAGAAATGTTTTTAAGAGGGAGGGATGTAAGGATGGCTCCCAGAGTCACAGATCCAGAGCTGGAAAGAAACTTAGAAGCTTCCTAGTCTGACTGTCCTCGTGAGAGGTGAAGTCACTTGGCCAAGGTCATACCACCAACTGAGTCGCAGGGTGGGGGAAGGACGAATATAGGGTGGTGAGACTTGTAAATCAAATTCATTGATGATACCCAAATTTCATTTAAATTGCTATTCCCAGCGTCCTCCCTCATGAAGCCATGTGTGTGAGGTGCTAGCAAGTTTGCATCATTAACTGTCTTGCTGTTTTCTTCCTCTTTCGGCCCTTGTCCCACTTCTCTAGGGTTGTTGTTGTTGTAGTCGTGGGTCCTTGGACCAGAAAGAACATCGGGGAGGTGATGCCGTGACATGCAAGTGAGGGAGGCTCATGGACAAGGCCATGGCTCCAGGTGGGTCATTCAGGGCCTGACTTGAGATAATCCAATGAAAAGATGGCTGTCCGCCCTTCCTGCCACACCCCCTGGGCTATAAAGTTGAGATTCCCACAATAGGACAATAATGTATAAATTTGGTTTTTTGTTTTCTGTTTTAGCATCCTCCTAGATGGTCTCCCTAATATCAATAACTTCCCAGATCACCTCTCCTAGCCCTACTTCCAGCCTCTAGCCTGCTCTGCACTTCCCTGTCTACCATGCTTAGATACTATTACCTCATCACTGTCATGCTCCCTCTAGGGATACAGGTCCATCCTCATGTTGCCATCCTGTGTAACTTTTGTCTATGTTCCCTCATTAATGCTCCACATGGAATCCATCCAACCTGCGGGGAGGCTTCCTCCAGAGCCCTTTACATTTCGTGGATGCCTAAGGATCACAGTCTCTCCATTGGCTATCCCTCACTCTCATTATAGTCCATCTTCTTTTCCTAGGGGTATGCTAGAGCCATCTTGAACTAGCCCATGAGAGCCAGTTGTTAAATTTTCAATGTGAGCATTTTCACTTCTGAAATCAGAGAGTGCCACAAATCAAGGCTGGATTTATTATTTTGTTGATTGTTTGGACTTAAGAAAGTGATGGAGAAAATGTAAATAATGCAGATTAAAATTAAAAGCATGTTGTGTGCAAATTTTTGCCTTAGGGAGGTGATTATTAAACAATCACCAGCATACCCCTGTGCACATTTCTCTGATGACATTCCTTACGCCATTTTTTGGGCATAATTCTTCTCTGGTTCGGCAGACTACTTTCATGGACCATGGACTGCTTTCACAGGCCATGGACTTTTTCCATTGTCCTTTATGTAACCTTCAAATTTAATTCTTCAGAAATTCTAGCATTATGAGAAAAAAAATAGTGGTGGAAAAGATTGGCCTTTATTTTTGAAGAAGCTTGCTATTCAAAGCACTCCACAGTTTCCCAAAGGCAGTGAAGCTAAATCTACTCCTCCTGGTCAGTTCTAGAGCCAGCTTACTGTCCATTCCCATCTTTCGCCTTTTAAGCAAGTTTATGTTAGAAACTGGTGTCTGTCTGAAATCTCTCTCCATTTAAGAGGGAGATGAAGGGTCTCTTTACTGAAACGATTCCTAACTCTAAACTATTTCTAGTTCTCATTATGATAATTTATTTTTATAAGTTAACCGTCCTTAGGAAATAGTGATAGTTTATGTCAGAGTCTGTTCATGTATCTACTTCCTTTTTAAATAGCTTGTTTAAATAGGTTAGATTAAAATTGTAATTCCATACTTGTCATTTTAATTTTTTTTCTAGTTTGGTATTGATTTTGATCTTTCCTCTAAGAAGTCAGTATTCTAGAAACCATTTTTCCAACATATTTTCACCCTCTTCTCTTGTGTTTCCTTTTGCATTGAAGCCAATGAATATTAAATTATTGATTTAATTTGGAGAATCTTACTGAGTTCTTCATAGCATTTCTTTACCCTCTGATCTTCAGCAACAGGTGTTGCTGCATAAGCTGCAATTATTTTCTTGCTGTTCTTTTTGCAAATGCTGATCCCACTCAGATAATCAAAGGATTGGGGACCTCAATGATTCAGGAGTTGCCTTCAACAATTCATTTCACAGACTGTCCAAGCCTGCTCTTTCTTATCCATGTCTTTCAAAATGCTTCCCATCAGAGGTCTACCCAATATGTTAAAAGTGTTCTTCTTTCTCTAACACTACAGGAGTACCAGAGAACCAAGGGGTACTCTTCTTTTCCTGTCCTAAGATTCCTGATTTTGATAATTCTGACATATGGATGGGGACTCTTATAGTAAAAGGGAGTAGGAAGCAATGTTTTCTTCTCAATTCATAATCAAAAGGCAATAAGTACAATGAAACATTACGTTCTCGAAAGACGTACACTTTTATTGACTCACTTCTGAAAGAAAACCTGTTTGTTTCCTACTAAATGCCCTCACCTGATATATCATCAGTGAGTGTATAGATGAGTCTCCTAAAAATTTGGTATAGATGGAAAGTAGGCACAGAGGTCTGCCTTTACTGGGTTTTTTTCAGGATTTTTCCATGCCTTTGGTATCTTCCCCCTTTTTTAGTCATCTTCTGTAGACGTCTCTAAGTGCTTACAATGGTATCTCTTCAGCATCCCTTCTGTAGATGCACTTGGCCCAAGTTGACCAAGGCTTTTAGTAGAATTACTTCTTCTACAAACCTACCCAAGACTGTGATGTCAGGGTCCAAGTGTGGTGGTTCCACTGTCCTTGATGGAGAAAATTGTTGTTGTTGTTTTTTATTTTTTTTTGCAAATGTTGCTCTGGATACTCCTGTTACCTTGACTCTTTCCCTTCTAGCATTGTGTCATAAAATGAAAGAGCTAGAGCTGGGAGGGACCGCAGAGGGCATCTAGTCCAACGTCTCATTTTCAGAAGGAGAAACTGAGTCCCAAAGACAAGTGGCTTTCCCAGTGTAGAAAGTGATAGCAACGGGTTCTGAACCTATCCTCTGACTCTAGAAACAGTGTTCCTTGCAATGTACCTTGCTGCACACTAAGAGGTTTAGATACGGAGCTTCTTGAGGGCAGGAACTATCTTTTGCCTCTCTTTGTATCCTTAGCACTTACTACCTGGGAAATGGTAGGTATTATTATTGATGGACTGACTGAGGTCATATGATGATCCGTCAGAGGATGAGTACTTAATGAATGTATTTATTACCACACATGTCAGTAGGAGCAGTAGGGATGCCCAAGGAAGCTTCTGGTACAAGTTCTGAACATTGAAGAGCTTTTAGTCTTGTTGAGGCAAAAGAAACCCATATGGCATGAGACTTCAGGGGACTCATTACAAATCTCAAGTCTCTAGAAGTCTTCCTTCTGTAAGACTGAAGAGTTCTATATGTCTGACAGAAGGAAGACTTCTGGGGACTCATTAGGATTCTTAAAAGAGCTCAGAAAAAGAAAGGTCCTCATGGGTTAGCATGGTCGGAGACCGTGTGCTAAAAGAAGTTGGATTTCAGCTGGACCTCGAAGCCTTTAATCTTCCTGTAGGTCTGTGAACTACAGAAGGAAATGGCAAATCACCCCCATATCTTTGCCAAGAAAGCCCCAAAGGGGGGCATGAAGAGTCGGACACGCCTGAAAGAACTGAACAACAGCAGATTTACAGGACCAAAGTGAGCATGAGCAGAAGACTGCATTGTACTTGACCCCACCAGTGTCTTAACCTCACATAAGGACCCAGGATAAACTATCAGTTTATGATTGACCTTCATTAATTACAAGAGTTCATCCGTGTCCGAGGCAGGCAGAAGGATAACGGCTTTCCATCACATACCTTAGGAAAGAGGAGTTGATGAATGCTACAAAGCAGGTTTTCTTTTGCCAAAAAGAGTCCACATTCAGATCCTGAGTTTTCAAGGCTGTATGTTATCTTTTTTTTTCTCTCTTTTTTGGAAGCAATTGGACTTAGATGACTTTCCCAAGGTCACACAGCTATCAAGTGTCTGAAGTCAAATTTGAACTCAGGTCCTCCTGACTTCAGGGCCGATGCCCTAGTTGTGCTTTTTTTTCCTTTTTCTTTTTTTTTTTGTGTTTTCTAAATAGAACTCTTGTATCAACATGAACATCTCAGGGCTCCAGTTTTCTAGGGTACCCACATGAGAAGGCCAGGAGGCAGAACTAGGCCCCTTCTATATCCATAATTGCTGTTCTATGCAATGCATTACATCCTAACCCACCTAGAACACAATAACACACAAATGGCCCAGAACACCACAACCCACTTAAAAAAAAAAACCAAAAAACTCTTTGTTGCATTACCCATCCAGATGTTCTCTCCATCAGGGTAGGGACAGGTTGCCCCCTGCAGGACCCTGGTGCTGTCCAGGCAGCACCTTCCATGGCTTTCTCCAGGGTGGAATTTTAATTAGTCCATTTCTATGGAAATGAGCTTATGGCTAGTCAGGTTTTCTCCCAGCTCCCAAATGAATCCTGATGCACCCTTTAGATTTGAAGTAATGCTGAGTTTAATGTTTGCTAAGTAAGTAAATAAAATCCAAATAGGGTATGATCAGAGTAAGTAATTTGGGCCTCCCTTTGTGAGAGAGAGAGAAAAAAAGAGAGAGATGGAGACAGAGAGGGACAAAGAGATAGAGGGAAAGAGAGACAGAGGGGGAAGATGTGGAAGAGAGAGAAAAGAGGGAAAGAGATTGAGAGAAAGGGGTTGGGGAGAGCGAGCACACTTATATAAAGCTTTAGGAATGCATTGGTCAAGTTGATGAGCTGCCATGTTCCCTTCATCAGGCCAACATGGAGCTATAGATACAATCAGTCATTCAATCAGCAAGCCTTTATTAAAGACCTATTACATGCCAGACCCTGTTAGACACTAGGGACACAAAGACAGTACATAAAAGAATCCCTGCTCTCAAGGAAAGACCAACTTGTATCAATATAACTACCCGAAAAAAAAGGAAATGGAAGGTAATGAAGTAGCAGGTTACTTAACAGCTTGGCTTTCGCTGCCTGGTTTTTTCTTTACTGGTTTTTCAATTGGCATTCTGGTCTTTTAAGTTTCTTAGCACAGTGTTTCATCTCACATATGTAGTATCCCTGTACTCCAACCTTATGGACAGCTCTTGCTTCTCAGATGCCTTTTCAAGACTATAAATGAAGTTCCCCAAAGCTAAGCTCAGTTGGCCAGCTGAGTAGTAGCCTTCTCTTCTGGCCTGGCTCATGGCTTTGCACTGAATGCAGCCTGCTTCCGGCTCAGCATCTGCTTGGTCTGGAGATTTCCAACTGCTCCAGAAGACAACGTTCTCTTCCCATGCATCAATGTCTGACTTCTCCACCCTTTTGTCCAGTCGATGTGGGGTGTTGTCTGAGCAGCAAGTGTGTGTGTATGAGCTTGTCCTACTGTCTTCCAGATTGCATTTGACCAGTTTCATTTCAGCCTGAAATTAAAACACAGAACTTCCAAATCCCAAGCTGTCACAGTGTGAATGAAACTCTAGAAATAAATGTAGACTAGTGACATGGAGAGCTGGAAACCTCACAGTGAAACAAGATACTGACTTTATTTCATAATTACCAGCCTCCGTTTGGAGTCAGCCTGCCAAAACAGTTGTATTAGAGGCCTCAGCCAGAAAGGGGTTCTGCCTCCCCCTCTACCACTTTTTCTCCTTCCCCCTACCCCCTGCACCCGGCTTTTCATCCTGGGAAGGACTAAGCTGTTTAGAACCAAGCTGGATGCGTTTGATTTACATTTCCGATATTAAACAGAGAGCCTCGGTCTCCATTTATGCTCCGGCCCGCACTTCATGGAGAAGAAATGGGGCTGTGGCAAGGTTCCAATTTCTTAATGAACAAGCCTATCTGGAGGAAAACAGCTTTTCACACCATAATAAACAATGAACACCTTTTAGATAACAAATTCAATGGCAAAAATACAGCATTGTACATGTCACAGCCCCATAATTTAACAGCAGCACTCGCTGCATTAGTGCCTCACATTAATTTTTAAAATTAATTTTGTTTGGCCTGCAGGGGAAATATTTTCTTTTTTGTTTCTGATATCCTGCAGCTCATTAACACTTTTTTACTGCTGCTCTACAATGCTATCTATAATCGCCCAATTTGTAGCCAGAGGCTCATTCTGATTTTGATTTTTTTAAACTAGAAGGAAGATGGGAGGAGGAGGAGCAAAGTGGTGGTAGGTTTTTTTAAGCTTCTAAAGAGGAGGTATTCCTGTCTTGACAGATTAGCTCAGTGGCAGTGAACACTCTAGGGTGGCAGAGATTAGATTAGCTGAGCTACCGATGGTTTTGGCCTCTCCAGTCCCTGGTTGGGTCAAAATGCCTCTGTCATAGTTCCATCATCTTTCAAGTGTAAACTCTGGGGATGAGGTGTATGTGGCATATGTTGGACAGAGAAAGAAACTGAGACAGAAGGATGGAAGGAAGGAGATAGACCGAAGAACAGAGAGAGAAAAACTCAAGAGAGAAACAGAGAAAGAGAGAGGGAATGATGTAGACAGAAAAATAAGGAAAAGAAGAGAGAGGGAAAGGCAGAGACTGAGAAACAGAGAGAGAAAAACCAAAAGAAAGAAATTGGAAAAGAGAGGGAGCAAATAAGACAGAGGAATACAGAAGGAGGTCAAGAAAGACAGAGAGAACAAAGAGGGAGAAAGCAAGATAGAGGAAAAGAGAAAGAAAGCAAGAGAGAGAAAAAAAGGTATAACCCAGACAAACAAGAAATCAATACCAGAAGACAGAGGCAGAGAAAGAGAGAGAGAGAGAGAGACAGAAAGAATGGAGAGAAAGAAAGAGAGAGAGACACACATGAGACTGTGGTGATGAGTACCAAGCATCCCAGTAATTGACGATGATGGCATGGAACAGCCTCAGTGATGTTTTGTGTTCGTGGTGTGAATCTACCCCTTTCACCAAAAGGAGAAAAGAGGCACCCAAAGGGACAATTAGGCTCCACCAAACCTTTAGTGTGGTACACCAGAAAGGGTGCTGCCTGGTCATGCACCTGGGTGACTTTGAGCAAAGCCTTGAATCTCCCTAGGCTTCCTTGCCCTCCTTTAAAGTGATGGAATTAGACTAGATGGCTTCTGAGATCCTTTCTAACTTGTGCTAGAAGCGGTATCTCCATGGGTCCTTCTACATAGCTTGAGCTAGCTTTTCCTAAGGCCCTGAATTGCGTAGGTTAGAATTAGTTTGGGGGAGAGGTTCCTTAAAAAGTACTGAAATTATCCCCAAAATGTAATTGGCTCTAGGGACTAAGGGTTGGGCAATGCATGTAATTTCCTGGTGGTCCAAATACAAAAAGGCCAGGGCAGCAGAAGCTCTTACTCCTCCCTTAGCCTTTTGACTTTGGACCAACAGCATGACCAATACTGGCCCAAGAGAACTACCCTATGCTAAATCAAGATCCTGTGTTCATTGAACATCTCGTGTCTTCTCTAGATGGTATTCTCTTGTTATAGATAACTAAGCCTTCTTTTTTAAAAGCTATTAAATGGACGACTAGTATCTCCCATCTCAAATCTGAGGTACCTGACCAGCCTAGTCAAAATTGGACCCGACTGGTCAGCCTTGACCCACAAAAGAGCTATATGGTCCATTATTATGGTCCATGTACATTCAGGTCCACCTGAAGCTGGTGATAGAATTTTTAAAAATGAAACAGCCGCTGACCTCAAGAAGCTTGTAAAAATAAATCTGAGAGGCAATTATGATATGGTAGACTATTATACCAGAAGCCATGAGACCTGACTTCTGATCCCAGCTCTGATATTAATTGGCTGAAGACCTTGAACTAATCATTTCCCATCTGTGAGTTTCAGTTTCCTCTTTTATAAAAGTGAGGGCATTGAATTAGATCACTTGGTTTCTTGCAAAGAGCAGACATTTAATAAGTGTTTCTTGAATTGAATTAAATGTCTGGGGGCCTTCCATCTCTTTGATTCGATGAGTGTCAAGTATCCAAGATGAGATTTTTCCAGTAGCACAGATCACTTGAGGTCTATACCCTGACCTCTAAAAGAGGAAGCTTTACAATGTACTTGCCTCCAAAGACTTTTCTATTGACTTGCAGACAGTTCTGAAGTTAAAGTTGTATTATTGTTACCCTTGAGGTTAGCATTTCTTGATTTTTTTCCCCACGCACTTCCATTAACCACTAGCTCTTCCTCCCCATTATATATGATATGCTATGGAGAGAAGGCAACTGGTAAGGGCATAATCATAGAAACTCATCCTGCATAATGCCTAACAGTTTAGAAGGTATTTTACTCACAGCCATTCTGTAAGTCCCAAAGCATGGGAAGCATGGAAGAGTGATTAGAACACTCCATTTGGAGTGCGGAAGACTTGAGTTTCAATCCCTACTCTAGCATTTATGGACTGTGTGCCCATGGGGGAGCCACTGTCTGCCACAGTTTCCCCGTCTGTAATAAGGGGATAATGATAGCACCACCCTCCTGGGGTTATTATGCAATGCAAATGAGATGACATACATGAAGTACATTGCCAACCTCAGAGCACCATATGAATGTCAATTACCATGACCATCTTCAAGTCTTTTGCAATAGAATTCAGATGAAAACAATTCGAAGATATCACCCTTCTTCTATTATTCTTTAAATATTCTTATTGAAATAATTATCATAATAATCCCATTGGTGTTCTAATAATAGAATATCCTGTTTTCTTTTCCTTTTTTAAAATTTAATATTGTACATGTTATTACAGAGCTGGATCGAATGACAGCTTTTTTGTCATTGAATAAAATTATTGGGACGTTAACTCATCTTTTGTGGATTCAACCAAAGCGTGTCCTCCAGAAAAAGGCCCCGGTGAAGTAACATGTGTTAAGTGCTTTGCCATCCTTGAAAGAGTTATATAAATGCCAACTGCTTTACTGTTGTTGTTATCATTGATATTGTTGTTAGTATTAACAATAATGATATAAAATGAAATAATATTTGTAAAAGTGCCTGGCACATAGTGACTTTAATAATTGTTGATTCGCTTCCCATAAGAAAACCCCATAGCAGACAGGACATCAAAGCTTATACATAATTCATCTTGTTCTGAAATTGTTTTGATTTCTTCAACCCGAGCAGTTAGTATGGTAACATCTGTTAAAAATGTCATTCTTGAATTTTTAGGGGTCTTGTTTTTAGTACAATGGCCGCACATAATAAGCATCTAATAAATGCTTTGTGGGCTTGTTTTTTTCTTTATACTGGGACATTTAGAATTTGTGCAGATTTCAAAGAACCTTTCTAGACTCTGTCAATAAATGTTTGCTTTGTGTGTAAGAGTGTGTGATTCAGTGACTTCATTTCAACAGTTATTGTGTGAGTGAAAACACTGTACTAGCTGTGCGCAGTACTAGAGACCCATTCCCTACCTTCAAAGCCTTTACTACTGCATGAGAGGCAGGTAGGGAATGAATGGAACCAGTGACTGACAGTGTTAGGTGCTTAATAAATGCTTGTGGATTGATTGACTTGGTGATTGAGCAAATCAGGGGACTGAATGAAAAAAAGATAAGAAACTGTCGAGGCCAAGAGATTTAATTCTAATGGTAATTAGATATGGTAATTCCAGTGGTAGCTTTCATGAGTACTCTTTATCCGCAAAGGCTGACTCTTAGAAGCCGAATGAACATTTCCATCAGGTGAGGCAGCACAGTTTAGTGAGAACAGCATCAGATCTAATTGGTTCCGATCCCAGCCTTGCAACTTGCCCTGGGTGAGAGATTGAACAAGTCACTTTAATCTCTGGGCCTCAGTTACCTGATTTCTAAAATGTCTGGCCTCTTAAGGTCTCTTCCAGCCCAAAATGGATAATTCACTTTCTGTCAGGTTCCTAATGCTCTACAAACTTATCAATAAACGATTGTTGAGTGACTGAGTCCCAAGCAGCATCTTAGGGACTCATGGATGGCATGCTGAAACCTGGACCAGGCCTATGAATACATTGATGTGGAGGCACTCAGTCTCTTTTGTTGTATCTAGGTCATGCCCACTGATTCTGGGTGTTCCCCAAGGCTCTGTCCTGGTCCCCTTTCTCTTCTCCTTCTATACGTGGTCATTTCACCAGCTCTCCTGGAATCTACTTCCATCGCTATGTAGATGATTGCCAGACCCGGATATCCAGCCCCAATATTTCTCCCAAGCTCTAGTCCTGTATCACCAACTACTTTTCAACATCAAGAACTCTGTGTCTTGTAGAAATCTCAAATTCGGTATGTCCAAAGCTGAACTCATTATCTTACCCCCCCACCCCCCACCCCCCCGCAAACCCTCCCCTTTCACCCACTTCCTTGTTATGGTCTAGGCCTCTAGGGCATCACCATTCTTCCAGTCACCCAGATTTGCAACGTCAAGTATTATATTCCACTTCTCAGTTTCACTCGCCCTACTGTCCAGTCTGTTGCCAAATCTTTTCATCTTCACAGCATCTCCCCTAAGTGTCTTGCTCTCTCCACTTGGCCTAAGGCGGTGCAGGCCTCCGTGACCCCTTGTCTAGACTGTTGCTTCCTCCTTGGCCTTCTGGCCTCAAGTCTCAGCCCACTTCATTCCATCCTCCACTTGTTGGTCAAAGTAATTTTTCTAAATCATGTCTGAGCGTGTCACTCCCCTGCTCAGTGAGCTCTAGTGGTTCCCAGTTACCTCCAGGATCACATATAAGATATTCTGTTTGGCATGTGAAGCTCTGCCTGACCCGGCCCCTTCCTACCTTTCTAATTTTTTATACTTTATTCCCTTCTACTTACTCAATGATTCAGCCACTCTGCTTCCTAGTGAAGTAAATCTTCCGCCATGACACTCCGTCCTTTGTCATCCCATCCACTGGCTGCCCTCCACACCCGTGCTGCTCTTCCTCCTCACCTCCACCTCCACCTCTACCTCCTGGGCTCCCTTGGATTCTTCGAAGATTCAACTCAAATCTCACCTTCTGCAAGAGGCATTTTCTGGTGCTTGCTAGCAACCTCCCACCCCATGCTTTCCCCATGAGATCACTTTCCATCTACTCTGCATATAACTTGTATGGATAGGATTGTTTGAATATTGTCTCCCCTGTTAGAATGTTAGCTCCTTGAGGGCAGGAACTGTGTTTTTATCTTTTTTACATCACTCAGCAGAGTACTTGGGTCAGAGTAAGTGTTAAATAAATACTTGTTGATTGACCAGCTGGCTCTAACACAAAGGGGCAGTGATCTGGATTTAGGGTGTTAGAGATTTGCTTGATGCCCCGGGAGGAAATTATTTATCCATGGCCACACAGCGTGCATTCGAAGCAAGACTTGAACCCAGGTCTTTCCAGCTCCTAAGCCAGCCTTCTGTTCTTTGCACTCCACTGACTCTCCTGATGAGCCAAGCTCTGCTTTAAAACCCTGCAGCCAATTTTGAGATCAAAGGGGGCAAGTGGAATGTGTCAGACACTTCCGGCTTCTCGGGTTAGCCTTGTAATGCTCCATTTAAAGGGAATGATTTGTAGCAAAGCGCACCAGAGACCCGAAAGATGGAGAATCACCCTTCAAGTTCACCAGCTCCTCTCTCCCGAGCAGAGAATGAAATCTGTGTGTTGCCAGCAAAGGGGTTCTCAGCAGGCCCTGGCCCATTAAATGAAAGACCCACCATGCTGAGCCAATCAAGGAAGACCTGGATGAAAATCAGACTTTTTCCTGTCCTGGAAATCCATGCCTTGAATCTGTAATTCATCTGTTAAATCAAGTGTACCGCACAGTGGTCGAGCACAGAGGGGGACGGTGGGGGAGGAAAGAGAAGCAGGCCTGAGCGCTACAGCTGCTGCATTTCTGAGCATCAGTGTCAAGTTGGGAAAGGGAATCAGGGCTCTCTGATAGTTTCTTGGACCGTATGTTTCCAGCAAAGAGAAGGCAGCAGGAAAGACTTCAGAAAACTGATGAGCTGGTGTGAGCCATTAGAACAATGGTGGGCAGCGGTGGGACCCTGGGGGTGAATAAACTGCAGCTTTGCTATTGCTTTTCATGAAGATGGTAGAAAGGGGTGTGTGTGTGTGTGTGTGTGTGTGTGTGTGTGTGTGTGTGTGTGTGTGTGTGTGTTTGAGGTGGGGGATGGTTTTCTTTGGGGGGGAGGTTTTATCTAAGTATGGCATTTGTAGTGATTTTAAACTTTCATTTTTCGTAATGTCACAGATAATCTTTTTTTATCTATTATCCTCTAGCTCCTTTCTGACAGCCATTTGCATCAAATAGCTCTGTACCGGAGGCCTGTCTCTAGTGGGGAAAGCTGCTTGATATGAAAGGTTCTTCACTCCCTCTGCTTTCTCTGGCTTTGTTATTGGTTCTCACACCATTTTTTTTTACATCTAAATTCCAGCATTTCTAGGGCTTCCCTTTAGAAACCTTTCCGCTCTGAGATCTAAGCATGTTCAGGCTTCTCCCTCTGAATCAGCTGGATGCTTGCAAAAGCTGCTTCACCAAAAGCGATATATTTGCTTTGAAACCACCCCGTATTCCCACCTGCAGTCTTTGAGAGCCTGAGCATGGTCAGAAGGCAAGGACCGTTGGAGCCAAGGGGCCCTTTCTGCACTCTTACCCCCCCAAAAAGGAGGAAGAAGGGGAGCAGGCTTTGAAACATGGTGAGGAGAAGGTGCCCAGAGGGCCTGAAAAGTCAGAGGACTTGACCCTCTAGGGAGTTAGCAGAGGAGCCACAGAACTGAGTCTCAGCTCCTGCCCTATATAGGAGCTGGTCAGGTCAATCAGTCAGCCAGCAAGCATTTACCAGGTGCTTACTGTGTGCCAGGACCTGTGCCAAGCACTGGGGACTCAGTCTGACATAGGCTATAAGGATATTAATTAGGAAATCCGTCAAGGATGGTTTGGAGAGGGGAGGGGCAAGAAGATCAATGAGGGAAGCTGTTGGAGTAGACCATGCAAGAGGGGATGAAGCCTGAACCAGGGTGAGTGGCGAGGCGGGGATGGATACGAGAGATTTATTGATGGAATCAACATGACTTAGAATCTGATGAAGTGTGTGGGGTGTGGGTGGCTGCCAGAGGGGTCAAGGCTGGACTCGGCCCACAACAAACAGTCCATCACACTGTGTCCATAACAGTTTAGGCCACAGAACTGAGGCTGCTATCCTAATTCAACTCCTAAATAAAAGCTCTGAACCTTGAGTCTGGTATTTTTCACTAGGACATTACACATTGTCTTCCAATTTGAGATTTTTGGGAGGGAGTGGCTTAGAATCTGATATCCCCTTAATAAAAGGATTTGTTCTGTGATGTTTGGATTCAGTTGAAAGGCTGCACTTGAGGACCTAGAAGGCCACATGTGGCCTCCAGGCAGATACTGGCTTAGATACTTAGGAAGGCCATATCCAAGGGCATTGTATCGTGACTTGGGACATGTTTCCCATCCTCTGGTTGTCTCTGTCTAGGTCCAGTATATTTGTCAGCTATAACCAATGGCCTCATTTCCTTTGCCAGACTATGCTTATTTCTTATAAGGCAGGGTTATATTAAGTAGAGAGTCATTGGAAGGTGCCAGTGACATTTTTTTTAAATCGACAACAATTAAACATTTTCAAAGTACATTGTAACTCTTAAGTGCTCTATTGGCTCTGTGACCCTGTGCAAATCATTTAATTTCTGTGTACCCCCAGGCAGCTCTAATCCAGTAAATTGAGGAGATGCCAACCTTCCTTGGGAAAGGGAGTTCCCTTTACTAATGAAATCAGAGTCCTTATCCCCTATCCTTGTATCTTTTTTATTTTAAACCAGTCCTGTGATTTCATTGGCCCAGAGAAAGCCTTCCACCTGCTTCTCAACTTGCCTGGAGTCCTAGAGCTCTAAAGACGTGCCCAGGGTCATCCAGACAGTTATCAATGAAAGGCAAGACTTGAACCCAGGACTTCATGACTTATAGGTTTGCCCTTTACATGGTCAGCCCTGGTAGGATTTTCTTAATGTGGCTACTCCCTCCATTGATGCCCATTTTAATTGACCAAGTAGACAGCCTCAGAGAGCTGCTGTGGCCAGA
Source organism: Phascolarctos cinereus (assembly GCF_003287225.1). NCBI lineage: Eukaryota > Metazoa > Chordata > Mammalia > Diprotodontia > Phascolarctidae > Phascolarctos > Phascolarctos cinereus. The sequence goes on from NW_027555958.1 coordinate 24,995,439, forward strand.
GAATATATTCCCCTGCCTCAGTCTCCCCAGTTTGTGGTTCTCTCTGTGTCTTGAAATTTATTTGTGTTTATTTATATTTTGTATGTTCCCTTAGTAAAATTAAGTAAGAAGTTCTTTGAGGGCAGGGACTATTTGGCTTTTGTCTTTGTACCCCCAGTAATTAGCACAATATTCACACATAGTAGGTGTTTTATAAATGTTTATTGTTGAATTGTGAGCCCCCCTATAAGATGTAAATCCCTTGAGGTCAGGCACTATGGTGTCGTTTTTGTCTTTACATCTCCTGTGCTGACGGTGTTTGACACGTTGTTGATTGATTGATTATCTAAGTCAGTCTTCAGATGAGTGACACATAGAGGTAACAATTGTAGCTTGAACTTGTTATATCTTGCCTCCTTAAAACTCAAAGCAGGATGATATAGATTGCCTCATTAGTCCCTACCACATCTCAGGGGCTGAGATCAGCCTCCCCTTTGGTACAGTTTGTAGAGATGAGCATTTGCCTTCACAAGGTAAATGCTTAATAAGGAGGCTGAGGCAGAATTAGGAATATAGAGCCTGGGTCTCTACATTCCAAGGTTGCTGACTGTATTGCTCCTTGAGCCGCTCAGACTCCCCAATGTAATAATGACAGACTAATTTTTAAAAGTCTCTCTGAAACGATTGTGCAGAAATAAAAACAAAAATTTGGCTTTCTTGGAGAAAGCAGCATGCTATGAGCTGGCCAGAATAAAGGCAATACTGTACAATGTGGTTGCTTCAGAAAGTGGGGGACTATGTCAACCATACATTTCTTTGCCCTATAGTGTTTTCCAGGATAAGCAGGAAGCAGGAAAAAACTGACTCTTAAAAAAATTACTAATGTCTTTTGTTTTTTTAAATTACAGTTATTTCCCAATATCTCCCCAACACTAAATATTCCTCATTAACAAAGAAAAAGTTAAGCAAAACTCATACTTGCCCAACAGTGTGTATGCTATGTACTACCAGTGGTCCCCTACCTGTCTTCCAAGAGGAGAGGAAGTATCATCTGCTCTCTAGGACCAAGAATGATCAAAGAAATTCATCAGATTTTTAGTGCATTACTGTGGTCATTGTGAATGCTACTTTCTGATCTATTCTTTTCACTCTGCATCCGTTCATATAAATCATCCTATGTTTCTCTGAATCCCTTCTTGTTATTTATTACTACACTATGATACTCTGTTACATTCATATACCACAGTTTGTTTCGTTCGGAGGCCTAAATTCTCTTAGTCCTGGCCTATGGCCCCACTATACAAACTGGTAGGGAAGATACAGTCGCTCCCTGTACCTCCAGGATCAAATATAAAATCCTCATTTTTGTGTTTCAGGATGTTCTCAGCCTGGCGCCTTCCTACCTTTCCAGTCTACTTACACTTTACTAAGGATCTAATGATTCCTAGCTCTGCAGTTCTCCGATTCCCTACTGGCTTTGGGTTCTCAACCCAAACAAAACAGGAGCAGAGTTGATATGGGAAAGGTCTGCACTCAGAATCTCCGTCATAGCCATTCGTTTTCTTGAAGACCTCCCAGGGTGCCAAAAGCCCTGGTTTTAGAGTGAGAGGGGCTGGATTCAAATAGCACTACTGATGCTTCCTACCTGCATGAACCTGGACAAGTAACAACTTCCAGGGCCTTAGTTTCCACTGTAAAATGAAGGGATTTGACTAGGTTACTTATGAGGTCCTTTCCAATTCTAGATCTTTGATGCTATCAGTCTATCTGAGCTTCAGTTTCCTCATCTGTGAAATAAGGAGAATGGACTAGATGATCTCTCGTCAGTCTCTAGACCTGGTGGTTGCCCTTAAGTCCACTGAGTTCCTTGTATTCCTCATCCTCCGTCTCAGCTGACAGTACCTGCCCCCTCCCCTTCACCGTGTACCTATCATCTATATATCTACATGCATTCGTATTGTCTCCTCTTCGCCACCCCTAGAATATAGGGGTGCTTCTTAGAGGCAGGGACTCTCTTTGTATCTGCAACACCTAGAACAGTGCCTGACGCATAATAAGGGTTTGATCTTGCTGCTTGAGTGCATGGAGTGAGTGAAGTCCTCTCCAGTCTCTCTCTCTCTGCCATTGAATGGCTCATCTTGAGCGCGCCCTGTGCTAAGCCCTCCCCAGCTCCTTAGGAGACCCTGACTCCTCCCCAGAGGAGAGAGCTGTCCAGGAGTCGCTGCGTGTTCTTCCTCTCCCAGGGTTGCCAGAACCCACTGGGTCCATTGCATCCCTGGTGAGCTCACAGCGGAGCATCCAATCGTTTCTATGCCTGGCTTCCCTCCCCGAGGCCCCCAGGATAAATTGCGAAGTTTCCCTTGCTGTGTATACCTCACAGTTCCAGGCTGAGTCTTCAAAGGCAGTGATGAAGGAGGATTGCTTTCGTTATCTAGTGGCTGGAGGGTGGCAGAGCAGCCCTCCTTCCCCAGGAAAGTAATCCATGCATCTCGACTAGATTGCTCTGGTCTCACCAGCCGGGCGGCTGCCCTTCCAGCCTGGCTCCTGCCCGGCTCTTGCTCCAGCAACGGCAGCAGAGCAGCAACCCGACTGCAGTCAGTGCTGGGGAATCAGCTCCGGGGAGCTGAGCTGAGCCGAGCCGAACAGCTCCGAGCCCCGCTGAGCTCCTCCAGCAGGACGGGGGTTTGTCATGGGCATCCGGCCGAAAGCCCCAGCCTCCTGTTGGCTCACCTCCCTGTGGCTCTGGTTTAACTGCTAAGCCAGTAACCAATCTTGGGCAGGTAGACGGCAGCAGCACCTGCCGAAGAGCAGGAGGAGGAGGAGGAGGAGGAGGAGTGCATGGGCTCAGGGTGAAGCAGGTAGAAGGGCAGAGAAAGGAAGAAGAGAGGGAAAAAGCAAGTTTTCTCTTACTTCTGGCTGCTGACCCTCTTAAGTCCCCTCTCCCTGCCCCCAACCCCCACCCCACCTATCCACCTCCCACCTACCAGTCTTCTTTGGCCAGGGAAATGTGATTCCTCCCTCTCCACCTTGGACCTGCTTCTGAAGACCTGAGAGGTTCCTGAAAACTCTTAACTTTGCCTGTGTGCTGCAAACCAGGAGGCCCAGGAATTGCTTACCTCCATTTGGACTCGGCGCCAGGATCCATGGACAGCGGGAATGATTGCTGCCGCTTTGGGGGGTGAGTCGCTTCTTTGAAAAGCAGAAGGCTATTTTTTAGAGGTTTCTAAGTGGAGCCTTTAAAAAGGAGGAAGGAAGAGAACTCTTGTCCAAGAGCAGATTCTCTGATCCTCCCTTAGCCCCTTACTGGGAAAAATACCCTTCCGTGGCCGTAATCTATTTTCAGCACATTCTCTGATAGGATAGGCCATGACTACTCAAGAAAATGGCAAGCAATTAGGAGTTCAGTAATAAATGGAAGTCTGTTGTCCTAATTGAGTGGAATTACTGATGGGTAATAGCAGCATTGGATTCTTCAGCTTAATTAAGAGTTTATATAATTATGGTGCACTTTTTTTTATTTCTTGGGGGAGTCATGGGGTAGGAATTAAATAACCGATGTAATGGTTAAGTAACCCATTTGGTGGTTAAGTAAATGATGCATTGCAATAAATGTGGGTGCCTTCGAGTTAGATGGGTTTCTCAAGAGAGAGGAACCTGGCAGATTGTGGGCATTCCATTCTTTCTGGTTGCTAGTTCACCTTTGATAAAAGGGTGAATGTGTTAGGAATCATTTACAAGATCACTTCAGAAGTGAGCTAGCTATCCATGAAGCTGGAGGTGGAATTGAGGTGGGGGGGCTGGAAATAGTGAGCTGGGATGGAATGTTTTGTCCCGAGGCACAAAAGCTATTACTCCCTTCGCATCGGTCAGTCTTCTTGCACCCAGTGTCCTGTACCTAGGGTACCTCTGCTCTCCATTTCCACATTCCTAAGAATAGGAGTCATGTCATTTGATAGCGGTTTGCCATCTGGGTTTTTTGTTGTTGTTGGGAGAATCTTGTGATTTAGCTGTTAAGCTGTAAATGTTGATAATGGAGAGGAAGGGGCCAAGCCTCCCCCAAGATACTCAGCCCCAGAGCAGAATAGTTAGCTGTGCCTTTTGTTTGGGATCTAATCTGTAATTACAAAGATGTTATTTTCCTCTTTGGTGGTGTATTGTTTTCCTTTACTATTATGTTTTCAAGAAATGGTTCCCTGATGTGAAAAGCCATGAAACAGGAGAGAAATCCCTGTTCAGGGAATAATTCTTATGTATTCCTGGTGTCGGTTTTTTAAAAACCTTTTTTAACCCTGTGTTGGGCTACCTTGGTTCTGTTTTTACAAGAACGTCCAGCAGGTCTAGAAATAATAACTGCCTGCTACATGCGCCAGTAAATAATTAGAACTTGAAGTGATAATATTCCCCGCACTCTACAGTATCATCTCTCTCCCTCACAGGGGTAAGATCACAATCCCGTGCAATACTTGACCCATAGTAAGCGCTTCATAAGTGTTCGTTCATTCATTTGATAATTTTATTTATTTTTTGGTGAGTGCTTCCTTCCAAGACAGGTTGTGTTAGCAGAGTGAACATTTTATACGATATAGATTTTAAAGTTTGCAAAGCACTTTGGGAACTTTCCTGATGGAAGAAACCATAGAAGATACAACTCATAAATGTATTATGATAATGTGGGCAAAGTAGACCTAAGGGGTGGGGGAGGTTGCCAGCAGCTGGAGCTTCCCAGCTCTTGACATCTCCAAATACTCTTGAGCGTGGAAGTGACTCCTTGGTGACGTTTCGTGTTTTACAGTCCAGAACCTTGAGGTCCCTCTGTTCTCCTGAATTCCCTCTTCCTGGAGGTCTTCAGGAAGAAGACTTGAGGATTTAAATTGGGTGGGAGAATTCGTGTTCAGCTTGTCTCCCCCGCTGAAACGTAATCTTCCCTGAAGGCAGGAATTGTCTTTGTATGGCCAGCACTCAGGGCATGTTGGGTACTTACTGAAGGTTTGTGGATTGTTGGATTGGGTGAGCATAGATTCATTGATGATTGAGGGGGGATATGTGGACAGTGAGGCGGCATAGTGGATAATGTGTTGGGCTTGGAGTCAGAAAAACCCGCATTTAAAATCTAGCCTCAGAAACTTACTAGCTGTGTGACTCTGTGCCTCAGTTTCCTCATCTGTAGAAAGGGCATAATAACCGCACCAACTTCCCTGATGACATGCTTAGCATAGTCCTTGCCACATAGTAGGTTCGCAGACCTGTATGGTCCTTTGTGCTCTTCCTCCACCCCCATTTTACAGATGAAGAAACTAAGTACAAAATTGCTTTGCTACAAGTCACAGAGGTAGTTGAGAGTCCCAGAATGGGAGGGGGGAGGGTTTCGATTCTAGGTCCTCTGTCTCCAAATCCAGCGTTCCTTCCACTGGCCCTGACTAGATGGTCTCTGTGGTCCCAGAGCGTGAGACGTTAGCACTGTCCACCCGAGGGAGACCCCGACTCTGGCCCGCCATGATTCTTCCTTTTGTGATTTCCTCCCTCGCTTTCCCCATCCCTCTCAGCATGTTGTCCGTGAAAATCTTGTGAACTCAGTAGGGACCCCAGCCCATAACTGTATGGTGTAGGGCTGTGTGCCACTTCCTTGGCCCACTGAGACATCTGCCCAAGAAACAGGAGGCAGACACGGCCTTGAAGGCTTTTCAGCCATGGAGGACTTGTGAATTGGGAAGGATTCTTTGGAGTCGTGAATACTTCTTGGAAGGAATGGTTTTGAACACAATGTATTAAGTGCTCCTCATGTGCTAAGCCCTAGAGATAGGAATAGAAGAGAGGAAACAGTTCCCGCTCTCAAGAAGCCCACATACTAATTAGGGGACCACACATCAAGGAGGAAGCACGTGTGATGTAGAATCACAGAGTTTTAGGGACAGGATTTCCAATGGACTGCTTTTGCCGTCTGACTATTTCTTTTTGTCTTGATGATTTGAAAGATCTAGTTTGCGAAGGGGATTAACGTGTTTATAATTATCCTGGAAAGACAGGCTGGAGGCAGAAAAATTGGCGTTCCATGGGGAGCCAATGGTGTTCATTGGACAGGTCAGCCATGTGCCTCGGATGTCTCCCTTTGTTGTCTGAGTGGAAGAGGGAATGAAGAAGGGAAATACTTGAGGTGGAAAGACCATTTAGATGGAGAAGAGATGCAGCTTTGGGCTAAAGGAGTGGCTGTGTGAGTGGAGAGATGGGTCCAGAAGATAGGGTGGAGGTAGAATCAAGACATGGAGATTGAAGGGATATATGGACCATGTGGTGGCACAGTGGACAGTGTATTGGGCTGAGTTAGGAAAACCTGAGGCTATTCTATTCTAATTTGAATATTCGATTTGAAAATCTGGGCCTCAGACATGTACTAGCTGTATGACTCTGGGCAAGTCACTTAACCTCTGTTTGCCTCAGTTTCCCCAACTATCAAATGGGCATAATGTAGCATCTGCCTCCCAGAGTTGTTGTGAGAATCAAATGGCATGTTCAGCACAGTCCCTAGCACATAGTAGATGCTATTTAATAGAATTCTTGTTCCCTTTCCTCCCTTCTTTCTTCTCCTCCTCCCTACTCCCTCTACCCCTGGAGACCACACAGATAGTGTCAGAGCTGAGTCTGAGCCTGGACCTGTCTGTTCTAAATCCCATGTTCTTTCCACCCATCAGCTAGATAAAGATCACTGTCCGCGTCTTTCACAGAGTTCCCAGTTGGACAGTATAGACAGGTCAGCTGCCCGGTTATATTACCCTGAATCCATGATACACAATAGAACTCCATGTAACCTAAGTTGGTTCCAGACCCCATCCTGTTTGGGTTAGCTGCTAATGATGCCTGAGGCTAGATAGGACCTCAGATCTTTCTGACTCTCTGACTCCTGGGCTAGCCACTTTGAAGGTAGGAGGATGGTAATAAGAATTGGGGTAATAAGAGGGGGCGGAGATAATCAGGGAAGACTTGAAGCGTTCTAAGGTAGAGTTAGAAAGGAGAGCATTCTAAGCATGAAATGAGCAAATATTCTAGACTTGGTCAGAAGAAGGGGCAGGAAGCAGAATTCAGTGATACTTGGGGCCCAGCCACTAGGTCAGAGAATGTAGGGAGAAGTGTCAGAGGGGACAAGCCTGGACAGTAAGGTCCATGGCTTTAAATGCCACGCTGAGGTTTCTGTGTCTTACTCCAGAGCTTAGCTGGTTGTTAATGTTGTCGTTTTGTGTTTTATAGTCAGGGAGTGACAGATTTGGTTGAACTTTCCAAACTCCTCCAAATCAGACCAAGGACAGGATTATTGACATTGGGTATTTTAGCAAATGTCCAGCAGGCCACAGTCACATACTTAGATAGGGGAATGACTAAACATGAGCATGACGTGCCGACTGCCTGGGTAGACACTTAAAAATTGGAGAATGATCTGGAACATCCGATATAAAAGGGCCGAATTGATTATAATTCACTGCTGTAATGGATGGTCTGGGGGCCGAGTGCTGGAGTGGTCAGGAAGGAGAAAGGTCTGTGTGGACTAGAATCACGAGGATGGCCACTTAGAGGAGATAAGCTTTGGAAATGAGACAGAATTTGGAGAGGAGACAAAGGTGGGAGGGGGCTGTAAGATATGACACATTCTGTGTTTACAGCATGTATGTTGATTAGGGGAGTTCCACCTACCTCAAGCCATAGCAGGATGGTATCATGAATGGATAGAGAGAGGGCAGTGAGGTTGTGCAGTGGATAGAACACCAGGCCTAGAGTCAAGAAGACCTGAGTTCAAATCTAGTCTCAGATACTTACTAGCTGTGTGACCCTGGGTAGGTCACTTAACCCTGTTGCCTCACTTTCCTCATATATCAAATGAACTGAAGAAGGAAATGACTATTTCAGTGTGTTCACCAAGAATATGGTCATGGAGAGTTGGACATGATTGAAAAGCAACTAAACAGCAAGAATATGGAAAGACCACTAGGCTTGGAGTCTGAGGGCCTAGATTTGAATCTTGGCCTTGTCCTTACCCATGTGGTCTTGGGCAAATCTCTTCAACTCTCTGGAATATAGTTTGCTTATTTGGGTGTTTAGAGCTGTGGAGTAGATAGGGCATTGTATTTGGTGTCAGGAAGACCCTTAGACACTTAATAAGTGGAGGACTCTAGGTAGCATGCTCTGGGCCTCAGTTTCCACATCTGTAATATGAGGGTGTTTGACTTGTCGACCTCTACAGCCCCTTTCATCTCTAAATCTACGATCCTACGAAGATCTCTTCCTGGGTCTCATGAGATTGCAGGTGCTTTGGGCCAAGAGACCCAGTCTTCTGTGACTTTTAGTAAAAGTGCTTAAACTCAGCTTCCTCAGCTACAAAAATGGGGCTGAGGATCCTGCCCTGCCTGACTCACAGTTAATCAATAAGCATTTATTAGACACCTGCTTTGTTCTTGGCACTATGCTAGGTTCTGGGGATCCAAAGACAAAAATGAACCATTTCCTTGTCTTGAGGCATTCGAAGTCTGTCTGGGGAGGCACGTGTACATAGATACATACACACAGATTTAGCAGAAAGGAGTTAATTACAAGGAAGGTTTGGGAGGAAGAGCACTACTTTCAAGGGGACCAGGAAAGGCTTCATTCAGAAGAAGGTGATGCTTGAGCCACGTCTTTAAAAAAAATGGGAAATTCTCTCTGGTAGAAGTAAGGAAGAAGCATCTTCTTAGCTTGGGGGGTGGCCAGTATGTCAGGAACAGAGCAAAGGCCAGTTTGTTGGGGGTGTCAGAGTGCTGGAGAGAGGGTGATGTACAGCGAATCTGGAAGGGTAGGTTGGGGCCAGGTTGTCTTTATAAGCTAAACAGAAGAGTTTATAGCATTGATCATAGAGGCAGTGGGGAGCCATTGGAGTTTATTGAGGGAGGGCCGTAAATTGGTAAGATCTGTCCTTAAGGAAAATCACTTGGGTATCTTTGGTGAGGGTGGATTAGAGAGGACACAGGCAAAAAATACAGCAGTCTGCTCTCAATATGCTTTCCATTCTGTCGGGGGTAGAAGAGATAATATCTATGAATGCAGTGAGAGCTGTCAAGTGCCACATGAGACAATCTCCTTGTTGTGTTCACTCTTATCTAATTTGGGCAGGCCGATGGTTTGTTAGTGTTCTAAACCTCGGGTTCTAGGAGTAACCGGATCCCATGGTGATGGCTCTTTCCTAGGCAGAGTGTCTGGGGACAGCCCCCTAGCCCAGCTGAGTCAACCCCAGGCCTTGCCCAGCCCTTCCTGTCCTCCTGGGGCTTCCAGTTGAGAACATGGCCCTCCTCGGGGGGAGGGTGCTCCTGTGAATGGAAGTCCAGGTCACTTGAGCGTTAACCCAGTTAGCACTGTGACTCCGGAACTCTCACCAAGCCCAGTGGCTAGAAGCTCCTGCTAATTGCTGCCAGCCATCAAGATGGAAAATTGTCTCCATCGCCATTTGGAACAAAAGTGGTTTTTCTGGTTTTGCTTTGTGGTGTTTTTCTTGAGAAATATCAGAACAAATCTGGTGCTGCCAATGACACTCTCCCTTAGCTGGCCAGGTATTGTGTGTTTTGAGCAGAGATGTTTTTCATTCTACAGATTGTTAAGGATCAATTCTGGGATGTTTTCATTTTCAGTCTAGATTGGAGTCTCTCCCAGGTGGGTGAAGGGTCTCCAGGTACTCTGAGCTCATGTTTGCTTGGTTTCCTAGCTCAGTCACTCTATGTGTGTGTGTCTGTGTGTTCCAGTGTTGTAATATATTCCACACTCCATGATATCACCCAGGTTGCAGCCAGATATGTCAAAGCATTTAGCTAGTAGATAATGAATCTGAAGTACTGGGCTAATATTTTGAGGATACTCTTACATTCTCAGTGGCATTTTTCAAGCAAATCTTGAGTTGCCCACTACATGGTAATTAGGACATACAAGGGCTGGTGTGGGGGGCTGCTATGCGCAGGAGAGATCTCAGTCACAGACACAGAGGTCTGGCGTCTCACAGATCTCATCAGGTAGACTAAATGGTTGCTGAGGGCCCTTCCAGCCCTCAAATTCTGTGATTTCTCTCCTTCCAGTTCCTGATGGAGTCAGGTGGGACAAGATATGAGTGAATTCTGCAGTAAAATCACAGTGATCATCTTTTAGGAGGTGGGCCGCAGTGGGAAGAATACTTCTTTTTTATAATTCCTTAAATTTGCAATGCATTTCAGCTCTTTTGCAACATAAATTAGCGTGTACAGTTTTCCTTCCACATCTCGGAGGTTAGAGGCACAGTGCCCCCGTGATCTGGAAAATCCTCGTAAAATTTTTTGGCCTTCCCTTCACACCAGAGAAGAAATCTGTTTTTTTTTTCCTTTTCTTTTATGGGGTGTTTACAGTACCTTATTGTAAAATTCAGGCTGATATTATACAATACTACACATATATTTTATGCATTTCCAAGTAACTAAACTTCTAGGTTATGTGCAGAACTCCCCCAAAATTCCCATTTAATTTCTGATACTGACCCATGATATATCAAAACCTTGATGGGGAAAGTCACTGTGTGGAAGGGGTAACTGTATTCACTTACCCATGGGCAGGATGGACAGTGGAAAGAGTACTAGACTTGAAATCAGTGAATCTGACTTAGAGATAACAAAATGATTCAGTAGGTTTGGAGTTCAGATCTGAATTCAGATCCTACTTTAGCCATGTGACCCTGGGCAAATCACTTAACCTCTGTCTACCTCGATTTCCTCATCTGTAAAATGGGAACGATATTAGCACGTATCTCCTAGAGTCATGAAAATCAATTGAAGTAATATTTGTAAAACACTCAGCAAACTATGGAGGATTTTGTAAATGTTAATGATTGTTATCTAGGTTCATCTGTTGGCTTTGTCACTTACCACCTGTTCAGCACCTGTTATTAATGAGAGGGTGGTTCTTGGAGTGTTCTTCCCCAACCTCAGCTGCTCCCTGAGACCCTTTCAAAGGGTCCACAAGGTCACATTGATTTTCTTAGTACTATCAAGACATTTTCATTTCTAGCATGGCCAATATCAACAGATTTTAACCCACATAAACAAAAGCTTGGCAGAGCCTTCCATAGCTTTTAAGAGTAGAAAGGGGTCCTGAGACCAAACTGTCTGTGAAGCACTGAGTCACGTGGTGTTAGTTTCTTTCCAGCTTTGAATTATAGGATGTGATTTAAAATCCTAGCTTATAACCTCTGTGACCTTGGATATGTCTACCCCACCATTTCTCATCTGAGGAATGAGGGGGCTGGATTAGTTAACCTCTAGTGAGAGCATTTATGTAGTTCTTCAAGGTTTGCAAAGAACTTCACATACGGCATTGCATTTTATCCTCTCAACAACCCTAGGAGGTAGCTGCTATAATTATCTCCATTTTACAGGTAGGGAAACTGAGGCAGGCACTGGGTAAGTGACTTGCCCAGAGTCACATAGCTGGTGTCTAAGGCAGGATTTGAACTCATACTGTCCTGAATCAAAATCCAGCTTTCCAGCTATTGGCTGGGCAGTAAATTATCTGCTCTTTGATGTAAGGACTGTTTTCTGGTTTTAATTTTTTTTTTCTCTGTCTCCAGTGCCTAGCAGAGTGTCTGGTGCGTAGTAAGCATTTATTAAATGCTCATAGGGATTACATTAGTAAAGTGCCTTACATTCATCACCTGATTTGGGGCCTACCCTTACAACTTATGTGACTTTAGGCAAAATAGTCTACCGGGTCTCAGTTCCTTCCCCAGTAAAATGATGGGTTTGGACTAGACTGCCCAATGCTTTGGTTCTCAAACTGATGGTTCTTCAATCACCACCTCTCCTCCTTACCTGGCTGGATAGGTGTGGCCCACTTTACATAATTGCTCCTAAAAAGTTGGTCTGAATTAAATTGGGGTCATTTAACTCCTATTTGAAATGCCTGTGGGAACTTGCTATATATAGAACCCTGCTGTAAATCTCTTTGAAAAAAAAGTTTTAATATCTCATTGTAAAGGAAATAACCTCCCCCAAAAGAATTTATCTGAATTTCCATATATTGTTTTATTGTAAGTCAAAAGGTATTTATTTTGCATCCTTCTTCCTCATCATTCCATTCCTAGACTATTCCTAGAATGGTAGGAATTAGAGATTGTTGGAACTGAGAGAGACTGGAGGCATCATCTGGATTAACTCTGTTTTACAAATGAAAAACTTGGAGCCCAGAAGGACGAAGTAACGCTGAAGCAACATACTGCAGTGGAGTAAGTGTCAGATTTGGAATCAGAGAACCTGGTTTGAATCCCCTCTCTGCCACTTACTCTCAGTGTGAGCTGGGGTGAGTCCCTTCACATTTCCTTGTCTGTAAAATGAGGATGATAGGTTCAGTGGCCTCTGAGGTCCCTCCTTTTGCTTGAAGTCTATGGTCCCATGAGCCACTCAAGGACCCACAAGCTGTTGAAGCATTTGGATTAGAACCCAGGTCCCCCATCTCCCAGGTCTCTTTCCTTCCACTGCGCCATATATCTCCCCAAGGGTGTGAACGTAGCCACAGACCTGGAGGGAGAAAATGATTTGGTTTGGTTTCAATCAAAGTGATGCTCTGTTGAAGGGGCATAGCTCACTTTTTCCAAAAAAAAAAAAGTCTTATCCATTTTCCATAGATTTTCTGTCTCTAAAAGTTTGCCACTGACATTGAGTAGAAAATATGGCATTGACAGTTTTCTATGGATGAGAAGAGAAGTATTCATTATGGGAAGTTATTGACCAATATCTCCCACCACCATCCCCCTCCCCACACACACACTTTCCCTTTCTCAGACTCTATAAAGTAAATCCCAAAGCCATAAAGCCAGAGACAGCAGGAATCTTTAGGGTCATATGGTCACCTCACTATGCAGAAATGACTTTTGCTCATTCTCTGAGCTTGTAAGATAAGAAAATTAGCAGAGCAGGAGATGAAGATTGATAACAGCTTCCTTCCAAATATTGCACTTGGTAGGGTCATTGATTTAGAGCTGGAACTTAGAGGCCATCTAATCCCATTCCATTATTTTACAGATGAGGAAACTGAGGCCCAGAGAAGTGATATCCTCAGGGTCATTCCACTGTTAAGTGCCTGAAGCAAGAATATGAACTTGGGCCCTCTGCTTTCAAAGCCAATGTTCCTTTCCACTGTACCATGCAGCCTATCAGATGGCTCTGCCTTCCTATAGTATTTACCGTGGTTTGGAAATAAATGCCTAAAAATCATCTCCTGAGACAGCTGGTTATTTCCCCCAGACCTGAATTTTCTCAACACTATTTTACTTTTGGAAGTCCTACTTGGAAAATCTTGAGTTTTTAGGAACATTGCCACCCGTTATGAGGCCAAGCAAAGCTTCCTTCTTAAGGGAGGGGGAGCAGTAATTAGATTTAGACCAGAGATTTGCATTCCCCCAGTGTGGGAATTAAATAGGGCTACACTTTCAGATCACGCTGTGTCACTAACTTGAGTGCTTATTTGAAGTGGGCGCCAAGGACAGAAGTATGGCAGGTCTTCTGGCTGAGTGCCCAAGGAAGCCCTTGAAAATAGGAGGGTGTCCAGGTGAATGGCATGGTCTGCAGGTAAAAGGGCATATTGCCCAGGAAGTGCTTTTGGGGAGGAGAGGAAACACAACAGTCTTGTAAACGTAGTGAGATGCTCGCAACGGAGGGGCCGTGTTCCTCACCCAGTGTGTAGGTGGGCTCTTTGCTTCCTTGTCCTATGTCTGGACATGTCAGTCTATCATTCCAGTTCTCAGCTCCTTCAGCCCTCTGAGGGAGTGGGATTAGACAACCTCTAAGATCTTTTCCATCTGGAAGCAGAGACCCTCTCCCTCCTGTGATCACCTCTGGGTCTCACTCCCCTCATTTTTAAAGATGAGGAAGTTGGACATGATGTTCTCAAAGATCCCTTCCAGTTCTTAAGTCTATGATCCCATGATCCTATGAATAAATGCTCATTGATTGAGTGTTGTTAATTAACCGCTCTGGGTCATATAGGTAGTAAGTAAGCACAGAGCAAGAGCTCATGTCTTGGCCTCCTGACTGGTGGCTCCCGTGCTCTTTCCACTGGACCATGGCGCCTCCAGGCAAGAGTGTCTAGATGCCATTGAAGCTGCCCATCAGACAAAATCCCTCAGCTCCACTTTTCCTCACTGGGTGGGAGACTCCATCCATCCTGGGTGGGATGTTGTGAATCCAAAGTGTGGGACCAACTGAAAGGGGATGGGCAGCCAGACCATGCTAGGTTACCCACTGGGCTTCTGTCTGCCTGTCTGTCTGTCTGTCCTGTTCTGACACTGAGCTTTACCCAGACCAGACCAGCACATCCTGGGACTACCGTGCTGTCAGGATGGTTCCCCAGGGTGCATGACAGGTGCCTTCTTGGGGACTTGCTTCTAGGAGACAATTATGTTGCCTCTGCTTGTGATTTCAGCCTGATTCAAGGGTTCTTGTCTCCTTCAAAACAACAACAATTGACATTTGCATGTTTGAGCCTGAGGAACGGAAAGCTCTTTGTGAACCCTGCTTGATTAGGCTTTCTACCACGCCCTGGGGGGCAAGTGCCAAGGCGGCAGAGGCAGGTGTGGAGTCAGGCCTGTGATTGCTTTTGGATGAGAATTTGGAACTTGTCTCCAGGGCCCTTGTTTGCTGAAGTACAAGAAGGTGGGAGGTGGGCTTGACGCTGGCCTAGATGCTACAGATATTGGCACCACCAGGGCCGTGCCCAGAGGCCCCTGCTTGGGGCTGAGATGTTTAAAGGCTGGGTGAGTCTCTGGGCCTCAGTTTCCTATTCTGTAAAATGGCAGTAGTGGCTCGGCCGCCTACCCCAGATGTCGATTGTTAAGAGAAGTGCTTTGCAGGACTCAAAATGTTACATAAATGTGAGTTTGGGATGTTAGCGCCAGATGTCAGCCTAAATCTTCCCATAGAGAAATCTGGCAACATAGCCAAACACTCATTAATTATGAGACTAATAATCATGAAGAGGACCTTTTTTGGGGAGAGATTGGGAGGGAAGGGGGGTGGGGAGAGAGAGAAAGAGAGAGAGAGAGAGAGAGAGAGAGAGAGAGAGAGAGAGAGAGAGAGTGCGCGCTAGCCTCAGCACAGCATTTGGCGTAGATTACACATTTAATAAGTCCTTGTTGACTTGACCAGTAATAAGATTCACACACACACACCAAAAAAAGAAAAGAAAAGAAAAGAAAAAGGAGATGATTGAAGCTTTCTTAAAAGAATGCTGAGTCAAAATCATCATACATTTATTTAGTCTTTATATGTGCCAGGCATAGGAGAGAATAGAAGAAAGGAGCCACAGACCCACAGGACAGCTGTGAAAACTACTTGTTGAATTTACTGTAGACTTAAAAAGAAAGTCAAGCTGTACATAACAGACAGTTGCAGTTCCATGTCCAACTCCCTTTTTCTATTGTGCTTTGTACTGCCCATTTTATCTAATGCTTGTTAAGTTCAGAATGAAAAGGAAAGAAAAGAAAAGGAGATGGCTGAGGTCCTTCCCAGCCCTGAATCTGTGCTAGCTTCTAGGAGTTAGGCCTGGGAATGAAGCCCCTCTGCAGTACAGCAGCTAGCTACCGTTAGAGCTGACCAGAGCCCATGGCAACCACATAGTTTTGACTCTTATCTTTTTACAAAGTCAGATAGTAAGGCTTTGAGAGAGTGTAGAAGTATCAGAGAAGTAAATAAGAGATCATTTGAGGAGTGGGGACAACTTGGGAGATCCAGAGAGGCTTCTTGAAAGAGGTGGCTGAGTTTGGAGGGATTCTAAAAGGCAAAAAGCATAGGATCAGGGGAAGAGCAGGAGCGGGAAGGCTCTTCCAAGATCATCTAGTCCAGTTACCTCATTTTGCAGAGTAACAAACTCAGGCTCATAGGGGATCACAGATCCAGAGATGAAGGATGGAAGGGACCTCCAAGCAACCGCCTGGTCTGACCCCTTCCTTTTATGGATGAGAAAACCAAGACTCCAAGAGGATACGGCCCCTCCCTCCCAGGGTTGTTGTGAGGACCAAATGAGATAGTATTTGTAAAATGTTTCTTACAGTGCCCAGCACGCAGTTGGTGCTGTAAAAATACCAGCTACCATTCTCATCCTGACAGAGCTAGAGCTAAGGTGCCTGAGAGACCCTCTGGTCCATTTCAGGGATTGAGAATCTGAGATCTTGGGATGACTTAATGGGAAAGTTCAATGACTTGCCCACAAGCCCACCATTGGGTGAGAGAAAGTGAACCCCCTCAGGTACTCAGGGCAGCTGGTGAAAAGGCAAGAGATAGCATGTCAAGGTCAGAGAAGAGCAAATAGGTATCTTTGCCAAGAAAACCCTAAATGGGGTTGAGAGTTGGACACGACTGAAAAAACAACTCAACGACAATAAAATTTGTCCGGGATTCAGTTCTAGCTATCCTGAGTTTAACCCTCTCTTCGTATCTTTTCAAATGACCAAATACTACAATTGCTGTGTGTTTGACCAGGTCAGTTAAAGCCTTCAGGCAAAAATTTACTCACAGACCAACTTGGGGATGAAAATAACACAGCTAGAGTGAGATCATAGATTTAGAGTTCTGAGCAGCCTCCGAGGTCATCTAGTCTACTAGCCCCTTATTTTTATAAACAAATCAAATTATTTGCCCGTGGTCACGTGGGCAGTAAAGAATAGAGCCAGAGTGTAGAGCCATACCCAGGGGATGGGGGGTAAGTGGCAGATGTCCAGGCCAGGATGGTGGGAAATGTCGGAATCAACATGGAAGAAGGCATGTGGGGTGTGAAAGGAAGGGGTGGCATTTGGAGGACCACAAAGAGCGTTCAATGGGCAGAAGAACTGGTGGCACCAGTTAAGAAGAACGCAGAGATCAGAAAAGAGAGACTGGAGCCATTTGGGTTGTGTTTTCTGTCTTCACTGTAAGAAGGATTCCTTTTTTTCCCCCTTCTGTTGTTATCAAGGCTTCATAGTGTGCAATCAATATGCCAATATGTTTTTTAATCATCTCCTTCAGGCCCTCAGTTGAGCCGCCAATGCAGCAATCAGACACTAATATATTGCGGTGCAGCTGAAATGAAGATGATCTTAAACGTGTAACGTTGCCACATTACTGCACTTAAATGAACTCCAGGCGCACAGTGGAAGGCATGCTGGCAGAAGATATTACCCCTTTTAAAATTTATTACACACAAAATAGGAAAACCTGAAGGAAATCTTTTTAAGCGTGTAGATAGGCTAACCTTCCGTGTTTTGGCAGTCACTTAGAGTTAAGAGTTAATAACTTCCAGGAAAGAATGCCACAAACTCAATATGTCTAAAATGGAACTCATCATCTTCCTGCCTAACCCTCCGCCCCACCTCCAAACATCCTAATTTCTGTTGACAGCACTGCTGTCCTCCAGGTCACCCAGGTTCACAACCTCAGCGTCCTCCTCAGTTCTTCCCAACCCTTCACCCCCATATCCAATCAGATGCCAAGCCTTAATAATTCTGCCTCTGTGCTGTGTCTTTTGTATCTGTCCTTACCTTCTACCTCCCTCCCTACATGCAATATGGCTACCACCATAGTCCAATCCCTTTTCACTGCTTACTTGGACTACTCTGGGATCATAGAACCATCCATCTAGAGATCTCAAAGTTCATGTAGTCCAGGAGTGGGGAACGAGACCATATGGTCTCAAATGATCCTTTGAGCCTATGATGTGATCACCAGATTCTGCTTAGGAGACTCCCCTGATTTAAAAGCAATCTCTCTGGCCATGTTATTGGGTCCGCACCATGCCAACAGCCAAGGAACTGGGCTTTTTCCAATCCCAGTGTGCCTGAAGCATGTTGGATGTCTTCCTAGTGCATAACTCAAGAGGAACACCGGGAAATGACTAGAAGGAAAACCATTCCACCTCCTAAGTCTCCTGCATTTGGAAGTCATTTCTCATATAAAATCCCTTTTGTTACAGTCACAGAATCCTCCGTGGATAACTTTCCGTACTTTGCTATGGAATGTGGAATGGTAATGGTAGCATAGGTGAATGAAAACCACATTCATTTGCCAGTGTGTTACAATTTGTACTTAGCAGTGGGCTGGTCCAAGGGGAATGAAAAGAGAAACTAATTAGTCAAAAGTGTGGGAAACCAAACCTGACTTCAGTAGATTTGGGATATTGACCAACATTTAATGTAGACTGTTGCCCATTTACTCAGGCAAAGTGCCATTCAAAGAGGGTTAACGTGAGGTATTTCTCACAAATTGTGCCTGTGTACACGTCCCAGGAACATAAGTCAGGGGAGCTTTCAAGACTTGTTTTTTAGTACAAACCCATAAATGGCAAGAACTGCCTTTGCTTTTTTTTTTTTTTAGAGTGAGGAGGGTAGTGATCAACCCCTGATATTTATGGCTAATTCAACTGGACTGATGATTTACACAGCCAGAAAAAATCTGGTGCCCTGGGTTCCTTTCCTCTGGGTATTTGAAAAGAAAAGTCCTGGCTTTTGAGATGCTTCATCACCAACCTCAGCCATGTGCATGCTTATTCCTAAACTGTTATTTTTCACTTGGTGCAAAATGGTCAAGTGGACCCTGTTGGTAACTTACAATGGCCGAAGCTGGCTTTGTCCTTAGCGGATGTGGCCACTGAATGCCCAGTCTAGGGATAGAGCCTAGCAGCATCCCTGCCTGTGGAACGGATGGTGTCCTGGCATGTGAAATGTTCGGTAAGCATCAAAGCTAGCTGCGTGGACGTTCTGCCATTTTGGGGAAGGCGGGCGGGAATAACTTCATCTTGGGGAAAATCAGAAATCTTCAAGTGGGTGATAGGTAGGATTGTGGAGCTAGAAGAGATTTCAGAGACTATAGAGTCCATTTTATAGGGAAAGGAATTGAAACCCAGAGAGGGGAAGGGATTTGCCTAAGGTTACACAGTCATTGGTGGCAGAGATGGGACCAGAACACAGGTCTCCAAATCCCCATTCCAAGGTTCTTTCTACTACATCTCACTGCCTCGCATAAAAAATCAGGTGAAGAATCTTAATGAGTATTGGGTCAGACTGGGCTCTCCACTTCCCCAATGGTTTGAAAAATGGAGGGGGGAGGGAGCCAAAAAACAAAACAAAACAGGTGTTTGAAAAGAAGAAAGAAAGCAAGCCCCAGTAGACTTTTATAATTTGTTATTATTAATCAGACTGTTTATTAATTATTTATTTTATTAATTAGATGTATTCCTTGACATTGGAAAGGGAACCGATTGCTTAACCTCCCCTGACTCTACCTTGGTGGCAGGTCATTTGTGGGGTAGAAGGTCAGGGCCAGCCCTGGTAGCCAGCTCTAGGTGGGGTGTGTGCCTCTTTAAGAGATTTATGTTCTGGCCTGAGCGGAGGAGACAGCCCCGTGGCACATCGTCATGCAGGAGACATCAGAGACCTTCTTCTTCGCTTGGGTGCATTATCATAAAAAGTGATTTAGACTGGAGCTGATTGATGCAAATGGCCCTGTGTTCTTTTCTATCATTAGCGGCCTCTTTTCAGTGGCCAGAGGCAGTGATTAAAGCTGTCATTTGGAGCTGCTCATTAAAGACAAGCCCCAGAATAGCAAGAGGGGAAAAATAAAATAAAATAAGAAGGTTGGAGAGGCATGGTGGGGTTTCATTTATTTATTTATTTAGCTTTTGCTTTTAAAATGCATTGTCCCTTTTTCCCAGTTTCAGCCGCAGAAAAACCAAGCGGTGCTGGACAATGCCACCGGGGGTATGGAATGCTTTTTTGTCAATAACATCAGGGCCCGGGCTTGGACATCCCTGTGAATTCGGATGCCCCCGAGTTCCAAAGAGATGAAAAGGACATTGTTTTGAGGTGCATTTGTTGGGGAATGGTTCTCAGTGAGAACACATGCAGCCTGTCTTCTCACAGCCCTTCTGGAGCCTGGGGTGGAGGGATCACCACCCAAGGCAGTGATGGCTAGTGAGCACTCAGAGGTGAGGAACTCCAGCCTGAGAACTGGCCTGGCATCTGGGCCTCCCCTTCAGAGGGCTGGATGCCTGCAGGCTCATCAGAGGAAAGTGAGTGGTCAAGAAGGGACATGTCAGCATTGTGTGACCAGAAAGACGGGAAGAAATGTGGCTGCTTGGCCCTTGTTCTCCATTGGTATCTGCTCAAAATCAAGAGTGGGGTGAACCCCTTAGGGACAGTTTACAGGAAAGTGTTACATGGGGTTGGAGCTGCAGTCTGCATTGTTGGAGGGAATGAACTCCAAGAAGAGACCACAGGTCCATCAAAGTACACAGAGAGCACCATGTTAGGCGTAGGGGAAGACTCAGGTATTAAATAAACCACAGAGTGAGTCAGAAGGCAACTCCTCAATTCTGATTCACTGTGTAACGATGTCTTTCCAAGACAGTTAACATCCTCTTTGAAGGAGGTGCATTTGTGAGAGACAAGAATTCCCAAAGGGCCCCCAAACTGGCCTCTCTCTGTGGTCGAGTGGATCAGAGTTGTAGGCATGGCGGAGGAATCTTCCTCATTGCCTTTGAAATGTGCCAGTTTCCATGCTGAAGGAAGGTGATGGGTGGTTGGATTCTGTGCTTGGGTTTGCAGGTGCGTGCGCGCACACACACACACACACACACACACACACACACACACACACACACACACACACACACCCCAGCCATATAATCTGCTACCAAACTTTTATAGAGTGGACAACCTCCATGGCTTTTGGCGATGGGGGAAAAGAAAGGGAGCTGGGAGAGCTGGACTGGGAATTATACATTCCTTTTCCCCTTGCAGTGATGCGGCCTTATAAATTTTGAATAAATTAAAATAAAAATTACACGTTTCCTTGAGAAATTGGGAACTGACAGCCTTTAGCTGTACTACTGCCGCCATTTCCATAGCAACGCATTGTGATATGACAGCTGCGCTGACTTCCAGATCACAGGCTCTTGAACCAAAGCAGGAGAAAGTTTCAGTGGCTTCCTTGTGATTTAATGGATTTTGAGGGCTGCTGTTTGGGAGGGCCTATGCTGATGGATTTTTGTGGTTATTGTTATGTATGAGTACACATGTGTGAGTGTGTCCAGATGCCTCACTTTCCCAGACTGTAAAAAAAAAAAAGGGGGGTAGGAAAGAGTGTAGGGGTTGGGAGACAGAAGATGGGTCCAAATTCAGGCTCTGCTTCTTCCTAGTGGTCTTTGGGACCATGGGCAAACTTCTTCCCTAATCCAGATTTCAGTGTTTCTCCTCTATGACATGAAGGGGGTTGGACCAGATGACCTCTAGGACTCTTTTCTAGCAACCTAGGATGGGGAAGGGAGGCAAGTGAGATTGGTCAATGAAATCGTCCCCTCCCAGCCAGTGGCTGGAAGGGTGTGTTAGAAAGGCTTGGAGCTGGTTTTACTTAAAAAGGAGTTATTTGTCTTTGTCTGCCATTCTCAAGCCCCCTCCCACCCTGATGGCCTTTTAAATGTGGCTTCTGCTACCCTGTGGCCTATTAGTAAGGCATGCTGTAGTGTGATGTCGCCCTTCTTGAGGAACAGGAGAGCAGAACTCAACAAAGTCACTGATAATCCATGCTTACAGCCTTTCCCCTTGGGAGTGAGCCAGGCCAGCTGGCACAGCAGGCCTGAGCAAATCTACTCCCACTCCCAAGGCTACAATTCTTGCTTAGGTAAAAGGCAGGGAGAAGGTCTGAAGTGGAGCCCAGTTGATTGTGGGAAGACCTGGCCCCAGGCTGTCTATCCATGAGCTGTCTCATGAAGTGGGATCAGTAAGATTTAGGGGAGGTCGAGGTCTCAGAAGTGTACCCCCCTATGCCCCCATTTTACAAATGGAACAACTGAGGCCCAGAGAAGGAAAGGGACTTTGGGGTGAATATAGCCCAAGGTGAAGGCCAAAGTCGAGATCCAAACCTAATTACCTTCCAACTTCTCAATATGTATCTTGTCAATAACTATTTAGTACCTGTTGTTTCCCTAATTAGAATGGAAGCTCTTTGAGGGCAGGAATTGTTTTTGCTCTTTTTTTATAGCTCTGAACCTTACACAGTGCCTGGCACACAGTAGGTGCTTAATAAATGCTTGCTGATCGATTGATTGGCTTCAAGTCCATCGCTGTTCCCATGGTACCACCCTGACCTTGCTGATGGCGACCTGTGTGGTCATTGACAGAAGCCTTGAGCTGTCACACCTCTTTGAATGGGTTGTAGCCAGCTGAAACCCTTGGGAAACCCCAAATTCTTACTAACGAAGGAGGTCCAGTTGGATAGAAACAAGGCAGCTTTGGGGGTACAATGTACGTGATCATGTGTCTTTGTTTCCCCAACATCTGCTTTGCTCAGAAAAATTCCCAAGGATTGATTTAACTCTATGGCAGGAATTCTGTTTAACTAAGCATGCATTGATTAAGCACCTACTGTGCACAGGACATTAAGCCAGACCCTGGTTATGGAAAGATAAACATGGAATAATCTCAGCCCTCCTAGAGCTTAGGTTCTTCTTCCAGGATACAAGGCGCACTCACCTATGTTAACACAAAGTATACTATAGACAAAGGAGTGTTGTTGGGTTTGTCGTTATTCAGTTGTTTCAGTCAAGTCTGACTCTTTGTGGTCCCATTTGGGGCAAATGCCTTGCCCTGGGTCACACAACTAGGAAGTGTCTGAGGCTGAATTTGAACTCAGGTCTTCCTGACTCCAAGCCCAGAGCTCAATGCACCATGGCGCCACCCGCTGCCTTTATACTGTTAAGAAAAATGGTAGCTGAAGGGGACGTCCAGTTGGATCATGAAATCCAGCTCCCTCACTGGAGGAGAAAACTGAGGCAAATATGTCCAAGGACAGAGCCCTGTGCCAATCTAAGAGAAACCTTTCTCCTGGTCCCATTCGATTGTGAGCTCCTCGAGAGCAGAAACTGTCCTTTGCCTGTTTTTGCGTCCCCGGCACTTAGCGTGGTGGCAGGCATGGAGTCTGTTGACAGACTGGTTTGCACCAGTGCCATTCAACACTCTTTGGGTCTGATCTGCAGGCATTTCATAACATGCGGTGTCTATTCCATATCTGTCTCCTTTTCTTGTCCACAGGGATATCTCAGGAGACTTTATCAAATTCCTTGCTACCTCCAGATAGAACATATCTGTGGCACTTCCCCAGGTGATAATAGTTCATATTTCACTAGGTTCCTAATGTTTTTCAAGTTTGTTTTTTCCTCACAAAAGCTTCTAGTAAGGCGACTAGGTAGAACAGTGGATAGTGTTTGACTTGGAGACAGGAAAACCAGAGTTCAGATCCTGCCTTAGACTCTTACTAGATGTATGACCCTGTTGACCTCTGTTGGCCTCAGTTTCCTCATATGTAAAATGGAGATAATAATAGCAGCTACTCTCCCAGGATTGTTGTAAGGATAAGATAAATGGGGACAGAGAGAGATGATATATATTTTTATATAATATATGTATCTATATGATCTAGATAATATATTTCCTAGATCATATATAGAGGTTATGTATATATGATCCTCATAACAAATATATTATCTATATGTTATTATCTGGATAATATATAAAATACTTCTTTATAATATATAATATAAATATGATACTATATACAAATATCATATAAAGTATTTAGCATAGTAGGCACTGCATAAATGTTAGCTATTATCATTATTATTATTATTATTATCTGCAGGACCATTACTTTTTCTGCTGTATGAATTGCCTACCAGTCTAGTAACACTGTCACCCAAAAAATAAGTGGTTAGTCTGGCATGGATTGGTTTTGATGAATCCATGTTGACTTGGAGTGATCACACCTTTCTGTTATTAAGTTTTCGTAAGAGATCCCTTTAATAATTCACTTAGAATTTTGCTGAGAATGAAAGAAATGAAGCACCCCAAGCCACAAAATTGGAAGAATCCACCCTAATCTGCCCATTTCCAGTCTTTCAGCCCTTCTGTTGTTCTCCATGACTTTTCCAAGATCGTTCATACAATTGACGAGCGTTGATTAAATGTCTGCTGTGTGCCAGGCACGGCGTTAGGCACTGGGGGTGCAGATGCACTAAATGAAACCCTCCCTACTTTCAAAGAGCTGCTGGGGAGACCCGCTCAGCAGTCACATTCAGAAGCCACCCTCTTTCCTTGGCGTGCAGTCCATGTTTCCATTTCTGTTCAGACTTTCTCAGCCTGAAAACCACTGACCTTAGCAGAAAATTCGGAAACAAAATGAGACCCGCGTAACCATGACTTCCCTCTGCTGCCCCACCATCCTTGTCCCATCTGCCTTGGTTAATCTTGTCTCACCACATCATAGTTTTAAAAGCCACATTTTGTTGGTAAGTTTAACCGACGGGCATTCATTAAGGCGGCTGGGTGGTACAGGGGGAAGAGCACTGGATTTGTGGTTGGGAAGATGTGAATTCTAATGCTGCCTCCTATATTTACCAGCTGTGTGACCCTGAGCAAGTCATTTGGGTTCTTTCAGCGTCAGTTTCCTCATCTGTAAAATGGGGATGGCAGGAGCATCTGTCTCACCTTTTTTATTGTATGCATTTGCAAACATTGTTCTGAAAAGGGATCCACATCATGGTCTTGGCAAAACTGCCAACAGAGTTCACAAACAAATGAGATAACCTGTGTTAGTTATTATTAAGCAGCTACTGTATACCAGGCATCCTGCATTGTATAAATGCTAGTTATTATTAAGCAGCTACTGTATACCAGGCATCCTGCATTGTATAAATGCTAGTTATTATTAAGCAGCTACTGTATACCAGGCATCCTGCATTGTATAAAGGCTAGTTATTATTAAGCAGCTACTGTATGCCAGGCATCCTGCATTGTATAAATGCTAGTTATTATTAAGCAGCTACTGTATACCAGGCATCCTGCGTTGTATAAATGCTAGTTATTATTAAGCAGCTATTGTATGCCAGGCATCATGCTGGGGACTGGAAATAAAAAGACTGAAATAGAACCTGCTCTCAAAGAGGATACTGATATTTTGTCTTAATAAAAAATTTCAGTTTGTTCAGGGTTTCAATATCCCTGACATTCTTATAGGGCCATACTACTCATTTGTTTTCATCCTCAACCGCCTGTTCTTGCGTTCATTTGCTGTACTTCTAGAAAGCTATACTGATCATTGAGCTCTCTATGCATCCACATTAGTCTCTTTAGACAGCTTCCCCTTTTCCTTCTGATCAGAATCACTTGGGTTTGTCTTGTCAGAATCGTATCCTTGGGAAACACCCTCTTCCTATTGGTTGAACAGCTCCTGTGACCTTTAGACTACTGGCTAAATAGTTACCCTTTCTTAGAATTCAACACTCAGAAATAATAAGTGAATGTCAGACTGTTCTCAGCTTTCTCTTCTTTTTCTGTCAAGAAGTCTAAGAGGAGATGTTCCCCTCCACGCTTCTGCTTGGACAACCATTTCCTTATTTGTCGAATCACACCCAAAATGACACCATTCTATTTATCATTTCCTCCACCTTTGGAAGAACAAAGCCATCATTACACAAATCAGGAGGTCCACAGCTGTTCTCTTTGTACAGAGACCTCCAGCAGGTGCCCAGATAGTTGGAATTTCCCCATTGTAAATGAAATTCCAACTATCTGGGCATCTTCAGACCAGCTTTGTAATGTATTTCTATGACTTATCACCCATTTACTACATCAGTTCAAGTTGTCTCCGTCTGCCATTGGTGCCCAGCCAGAGGAACACCACTTCGTACCGCTGCCCTCTTAATTTGTAGATTTCCTCTTAGGATTAAACAATGCTATCTCACCATCCCTTCTATTTAATATCTACCTTTTGAATGCTATGTAGACACACACACTCTTCCATTGCCATATTCCTGTCATGGATCA
Organism: Phascolarctos cinereus; assembly: GCF_003287225.1. Lineage (NCBI taxonomy): Eukaryota > Metazoa > Chordata > Mammalia > Diprotodontia > Phascolarctidae > Phascolarctos > Phascolarctos cinereus. The sequence continues at coordinate 25,021,285 of NW_027555958.1, forward strand.
CATCCCCATCTAATTTTAGCTATCCTTGTAAGGTAAAATTTACCTCTTTAAATTAATTACTCATGTTTTAGTTCACTCTGTTAATTTCTCAGACTTTAAACATTTATGCTTAGGCATAAGTAGTTTTTTTTTCCCCATATCTAAAATATTGTCTCCTTCACTTTTCTTTTTTCCTGTGTTTAATACATATGATGATGATGATGGTGATGCCATGCCTGTGGAATCTGGCTTATGTGAAGACTATTCTCCTGTCTCCTCTCACTTTTAGTTTAAATCTCTGTTTATCACATCCAGGCAAATACATATTTTCCCAGTCCTCATTAGATGTACTCCATCCCTCAGCCAGAGCGTGATAGTTCCGTATTTTAATCCCTGGTCCAGAAATGTAGATTTGATAGTTCCATATTTTAATCCCTGGTCCAGAAATGTAGATTTGATTCTCCAACATCAGCTGTTTGCTTCTCCTTTCCACATTTCTCTTCCAAGGCTCCTAACTTCATTCAGTACCAATTCAGACACCACCTGTGCCTCCAGAGGTCTCCAGTTACCTCCCCAGAGCTTCATCATTCCAGCTAGATCATGACCATCTTAAGCTGACTCTAGGGTATACTGAAAGGAGTCTTGCATCTATCACTAACTACATCACTTCTTTCCCTGTGGCCTTCAAAGCCTTACTTGTCTCTGAAGGCCAATCTGAGCTGGTGCTAGTGCCATCTTTTTTTTCCTGTTTCTATCATAGTTTCTGAGATCCTGCAGCCAGGCAGGCTGCCATCAGAGATAGCCAAAATCTCCCAAAGGGTGGTTTTTTTTTCTGTACAGTCTCTCAACATTTTTCTGGGCCTACAGATCTTCTGCCCCTCTGCCCCACCAATTCCTCAGCTGAAAAATGAGGGCTTGAACTAGCTCATGGATTCTTAATCTAGGGCCCATGTTCCCCCATGGATACATTTCAGGGAACTTGGATGGAAAATAAATTACATCTTTATTTTAATATAATTGGTTTCCTTTGAGATTACCTATTGGTAATCCCACATTTTTAATTGTATGCATTGGTAGGCTTTTTAAAACTGCCAACAGCATCCAAGACACAAACAAAAAGATGAAGAACCCTTGACCAACCAATTTCCAAGCTTTCTTCCATCTTTGACATTCTTGGATCTAATCACTCCAAAGGTAAACAAAAGTGTTCCCTCTCCTCTTAAGGCAGTTTCACTCCAATGAATCCTGCTCCTTTGGCTTCCTATACCATTTGAGTTTTAGCACAAATTTTCCCCTGACCCTCATTAACCAAGAGAAAAATAACTATCCCTCCCCAAAAGGACCTCATTTCCCAGTCTTATATCTGGTCTATCTGTGGCACATGCTGTGCCCTATTAAGAATTAAACTGAGATCACTAAACTAATTTCATTTGTGCCGGGGGCCTTGTTCAAAACCTGCTTTCCCAGCAAAGAAAGGCCGGTGGATTAGTGTCCCACCTAGCTCTGTGGAATGGTTCTTATCTCTTGAATGCCTTTGGGGAGGTAGGGAGGAAGAAAAGGACAGAAAGAAGGAGAGAGAGAGGGAGAGAGAGAGAGAGAGAGAGAGAGAGAGAGAGAGAGAGAGAGAGAGAGAGAGAGAGAGAGAGAGAGAGAGAGAGAGAAGGGAAAGGAAGAAAAAGGCAGGATGCTTTTGATAACCCCGCCAGTATTTTGTTAGTATCTTGGCTCTGTATTTACTAGGATTATTACAGGTTGGGCAGAATGTGATCCTCTTTCCCAAGGGGAAATCAGGAGAAGCTTTATTGTTTCACTTCTAACATCTCACAGTTATCCCAGAAAAAAAATATACTTTGTGTCTGTACATGTAGTATATATGTGCCTTCAGGGTGCCCTTCTATTTGGGATACAGCCTGCTTTCAGAGAATGGATCGCCCAATGAGACTCAGGTCTTGAAAAGACCAAATACTGAAAATCACCAGACCTTCCCTCCCCCCAGGACTCCCCACACTCACCTCTGAGCAAACAGATACAGCTATTTAGAGAGAATTGGGTCTCCTTATGAACAGATTTTTTTCCCCTTTATTTCCCTTGGCCCTTGTCAGAGGGATTAGCGCCTGTTCAACAAATTATATCATCTCGGAGTCTGGGATATTGACATGTGTAACTCGTTCTTTTTTTTAATGGGGGCACTGTCGGGGTCTCTCCCCTGCCCCCACTGAGCAGCCTGTTCTGTTAGGAAAAGCAGACCCTGAACAGAAGAATGCCTCCGATGGGCTGGCGGCTTTAACCCTTTGCCGCCCCAGCAGGCCGCCGGTCCCGCCACTGGGCTTTCTGTCCCCGGCCATTGTTTGCTGGGAGGGCACGGGGCCTGCCCGTCCACCTCGCTGTTGTTATGCTGCCAAAGACAAGCTCTCCCCAGGAGCGGGAGGAGGAGAGAGTTGGGTTTGGAGGCAGATCTTTTGATTCCTTTCTTCCTGCTAAATAATGAGCAGAAGAGCTCGCAGGGGGTACAAACAGACACCAGGCGAAAGGGCCTGTGAATCCAGGATTTGGATTTGTTGTTTAAGGTGCTGCCCCGGAGGGCCGGCTGAGGATTCGTTAGCATTTAGGCTAGGTGGTGGCTAAGCGGAATTCAGGAGGAAGAGCAGCCCCAGCCCCAAGATGGGACCTTTGCCACGAACGTCCAGGGTCACATCAGCTTTCTCCACCACCGGCCAGCCTTCCTTTTCTCCTTCTTAATGGCATGTCAGAAACCAGGCAGGAAGTATCCAGAATCCTAGCTGCCCTCCCCCAACCCCCACCAGGTGTCAGCCCCTTGCTGGGGGTTCTGTCCTGAGGCGCAGGCCCATCCCAGCCCCCCTAGGTTGAGTCCCCATCTCTACCGCTGGGATGACAGAAGAGAGCTGAAAATGAGGTGTCAGAATCATTTGGGCTCACTAATGCGGCTGAGAAGTATTTAGCATCCCGCCAGCCACTCAGTTCACTGGTCCTGCAGGGGAGCTGAGTTCCCACAGAGTCCCTGTACTCAAGCTGTAAACTCCTCCATTAAGTGGGGAGTGACTCTGAGGGCAAGGACCCTGTACCTGCCTCCTCCTTTGAATCTTCCTCTCTGCTTCCCCCCTGTACCTAGGATCTGTGCTCCCTGCTTTGCATAACTAACATCTGTCTTCCTTTCTGAATTATCCATAAACAGTTATTCATAAAGCCTCGGATCATAGATGTTGGACTGGTGGGGATCTCAGAGGTCGTTTGCCCAGCCCCCTTATTTTACAACTGTGGAAACTGAGGCCTATGCAGAGTAAGTGGCTTACCAAGGTCACCGAGGTAGTAAGCTTCAAAGATGGGATTTAAACAAGAGGACCATAGATTTATAGCTAGAGGGGTCCTCAGAGTCATTCCCCTGGTTGCAGAAGTTACATGACTTACCCTGGGTGTAACATATCTCCGTGACCCTGCCAGAATCTGAACCCAGTGCCCCATACTTTGCACCATACTTCTTTGATAATACAAATGTCCATCCCCCGAATTCTCTTGCTTGACTTCCCTCCCTTCATTGAAAAGGTGGGGGAGGGTGGGTACAGACCATTGAATATGGCTTCAGACTTACTCCATGTCTTGGTTAAAATGCTTTCCTTCTCAATCATTTTTTTTATTATAAGGCACAGTAAAAAAAGATATGTTGGTAAATGAGGGTAAAGTTTAAAAAAAAGATTAAAAAATTAAAATTTAAAACTCTTGTTTGGAGAGTTTCTGTTTTCATGGGGGTGCACAGAGTACCACTGAAATCATCAGACAAGTTCCCATGTACACCCTCCCCACCAATGCTCCGCTCATTATGAAAGACAGGAGGCAGTGGTGCCAGCAGTAGTCAAGACTGCTCCTGAGGAGCATCTCTGAACACTGTGCAGCCTGTGTGGGGTTCATGGCATGAAGATGGAAACATTTTGCCTGGGGATCACAGAAATTTCAGGAACTCACTGCATGTCACTTGGCTTGCCATAAATTCCTGCCCCCCCCCATGGCTGAACTGCTGACCTCATTAGCATTTCTCATCCTTCTCATTTGCCCCTTTTGGGTCCCAGGTTCCTGGCCCAGGTCTGCCTGGGCTCGTGGAGAACCAGTGACTTCTCAGACAGTTTTTCTCATGGGGTTCCTTTTGGCCCTTCTGGAGACACTGGCTGCCAGACCCTTCTGGGGTCATTAGATGGTCTGCATGTTTTCCAGTGGAGGAAGGAGGGAGATTAGGAATATTGCAGAAAACTATGACAGAAAAGAAACTGGGCGGGGGGGGGCGCGCTAATGGCGCTGACACCTTTTGTTGCTTGCTATGTGCTGTTACACATAGAACTGCCCCTCATTCAGTTACACTGACTTGGGCAGCGTTGACCGGGAAGGGGGTCTAGGAGAGACCCAGACTGTCCCCAGTGCCTGGAATGCCCCCACCTCCGGATCTCAGAATCCCTCACTGCCTTGAAGTCTTAGCTTCCTTCAAGAGGCCTTTCTCCTGTGGTCAGAGAATATAAGTGAATCTCTTTGCAAACCTTAACATGCTATATAAATGCTAACTTATTACTTCCTTATTCCCCCTACTCTCTGCCCACCCATAAATGCTCCCCTCCCTGAACTAAGCTGTTTTGCCTTTGTTACACATGTTATTGTCGTTGCATCATTTAAGTCGTGTCTGACTCTTCATGATCCCATTTGAGGTTTTTTTGGCAGATCTACTGGCATGGTTTGCCATTTCCTTCTCCAGCTCATTTTACTGATGAGGAAACTGAGGCATAGAGGGTGAAGTGACTTGCCCAGGGTCACACGGCTAGTAAGTGTCTCAGACCAGATTTAAACTCAAGTCTTTGTGCCTTCAGGCTGGACACTCTTGTCCTTGTGTCTGCCTGGTAGATTGTAAGCTCTTTGAGGGCAGAGACAGTTTAATTTTTGTTTTCTTGTCCCCAACACCTAGTTCAGTGCTTGGAATATAACAGGTGCTTAATAAATGCTTGTCAACTTGCATTACATTGAAGTGAATTGAATTGAGTAGGAAGAGTATTGTGAAGGGACAGATTGAGGCAGTGTGGTGGAGCAGAAAGAGGATTGACTTTAAGAGTCAGAAGAGACTTGATATAGAATCCTTCACGGACCCTGTTTATGTGACTGCCAGCAAGTCAGTCCCTCAGTTTTCTCACCTGTGAGATCGGGCAGGCAATCAGCTGAGCATTTATTAAGCGCCTATTATTTGGACAAGACCTCACTGCCAGGGAGAGGGAGGTGACTATCTCACTGGACTCTGCCCTCCCCTTAGACAGGATGGAGGGCTGTGTTTTCTGTTCTGGCCATCATGATTCGTTAGGGAGCCTCGAAAGGAGGGCCACCATGATGGTGAAGGTCCTCAAGTCTGTATTCTATGAGGAATCGGGCATATTTAGTTTAGGGAAGACTCACAGAGTACAGGGCATCTACATTCAAGTGTTGGAAGGACTGTTGCAATGGGAATGAGGGATTAGACATATTTTGTATGGCCCCAGAAGGCAAAACCAGGACCACCAACCAGCGGACGATGTCATCTGACAATGATAGGTGCCCCAGAGAGAATGGGCCACCTCTAGGAATGGGATGTTCCCCTATGTTGGATGCCTTCAGGCAGAGACCAGATGACGGCTTACCAGGAAGTTAGAGTGCCTGTTCCTTTTGTATAAGGCTTCATTTCCATCGGATGGCTGCTGTGGTCCCTTCCGAACCACCAAGCCTGTGATTCTGTGGCGCTCTGTGCTGCCAACGTTCTAAACACTAGAACCCTCCCTGTCCTCTTTGGGGGAAACACAATATCTGTTTCTATAAAATTGAGGTTAGGGGCAGGTCATAGACCAGGGATTTCATGGCCTTAGGGAACTCTCTGAAGAGGAAACCCCCTTCACCAATGCAGATTGCACTTAAGTCACTAAGATTAAATGTCTTTGTTAAGGTCAGTCAGTCAGTCAATTAACTAATATTCAGTAAGCTCCTGCTAATGTGCTAGGCACACGGGGATATAAAGAAAAGGGAGAAAAACAATTACAGTCTAATGAAAGTGACAACATACAGGTAACAATGTGTAAACAGGATGGGTGTGTGTATGTGTGTGTATATACAAACACACATGCAAATACAGGTACGTGTGTGTATATATATACATACATGTAAATCACACTGTGTATATGTTATATACCTGTTTGAGTACATGTGCACGTGTGTGCATATTTGCACACATATGTGAATGCCGTGCATGTGTGTGCATGTGATGCGTGAATGCATTGTCTGTGTGTTTCACACATGTGAACATGTACCCACATGCGTATATGCACACAGACAGACAGATAGTAAATGGGCAAGGCACTAGCGTTAAGGGGATTGGCAGTGGCTTCTTGCAGAAAGTAGGACCTTAGCAGAGGCTCGAAGGAAGGCAGGGAAGCCTGGTAGCAGACAGGAAGAAGGAGAGCATTCCAGGCCTGGGGGATGGCCAGTGAAAACTGAGAGTGAAGAGTTGGAGTGTCGAGTGCTAGGAAGGATGGACAAGGAGGTCAGTGTCCCTGATTCAAAGAGGATGTGGAGGGGAGTGAAGTGTAAGAAGTCTGGAAGGGTCACCCAGTCAGTGTTTGTCAGGGATGGAATTTGAAGACCAACTTGGCCCTCTGTCTGCAATGCCTTGTGGAATATAGACAGAATTAATATAAACTAATGGGGGGTGGGGGCCTTAGGGGAAGAGCTCTTTGGATTCTGACATTCTGTGAGTCTGTTATACTGTATTTTACATCACTCTCTGGCCTTGGAGCCAGGAAGACCTAGGACTAGTCTTGCATTTTGCCAGCAGGCTGCATGGCCATTTCACCACTACGGGCATTAGCATCCTCATCCGTAAAATGAGCGGATTGGACTTGTTGACCTCTCTGGTCCCTTCCAGCTCTAAAATTATGACCCTGGGACTCATCTGTTCTAGATTCTAAACTTTTGGAAGTAAGGAACCTCTGGGAGATCTGAGCTTTCCTTTCCTCCTCCCTGTTCCATACTGAGGACAGGCACAGACAGGAGTGAATATCACAAAGCTACAGACTGTAGCAGCAGGAGGAAGCAACTGGGAGTTAGAACTTCCGGAGGGAGGAGAGCTTCTCTGACTCCATCACAGGACAAAAGGCAGGCTCAGCCTACTTGGGGTGTCGAGGGAGGGAGGAATTTGAATAATTATTATCATTATCATCACCATGTTCTTTAAACACCCACCTCAATGGTAGTGTAGACATTATCATAGTTTATCTCCTTGTTAGGGAAAGAAACTTTTGGCCCTTCAGGGAACCTAACCTAGATCCTTCTGCCCTCTTTCTCTTCTAGCTCTCCCTTAAAAATGAGCTGGAGAGGGAGCAGCTAAGTGGCTCAGTGGATAGAGTTCCGGCCCTCAAGTCAGGAGGACCTGAGTTCAAATCCAGCCTCAGACCAAACACTTGACACTTAACTAGCTGTGTGACCCTGGGCAAGTTGCTTAACCCCAATTGCCTTTAAAAAAAAATGAGCTAGAGAGGGAAATGGCAAACCACTCCAATATCTTTGCCAAGAAAACCCCAAATGGGGTTACAAAGAGCTGGACACTGCTGAACAACTAAAAGAAGGAAGGGTCTAGATCTCAGTCATCTCTCCATCTACCCGTAGTGTGTAGCACAGAACATTAGATATAGTAAGTGCTTGGTAAAATGTTGGTGGATGGATGGATAAATGGATAAATGGATGGATGGGTAGATGGATGAATAGATGGATGCATAAGTAAGTAATTGAAATTGGAATTGCCCAGGATCATTCTGGAAGGAAATTATCACTCTCCTCCTTTCTCACCATTTCTCCTTTCACCTGCCCCCACCCCCTAACACATATGCTCTCTGTACTGTTTTTGTTCATTCATGGAAAGGGAGTAGCAGTGAAATACCAGCTAGTAACTGGAAGAGGGGACTAGGAAAAATGCAATCTACAGTTGTCTATATTAACTTGTCATATTATACTGATATACATGTATATGTATGTCATATCAGTATATTATACTGATATACATATATACACATATATTAGTGTATATGTACAAAAACACATCTATATACACACATATATAATACAGACAATTGTCTTATTAGCTTGTGATGTTTATACATGTAAGTATATATACACATGCATATATATATAATCACAATTTAATACAGACAAGTATAGAATTCATTCTCTAATCTCCTTCACAGCGTATACATTACACATATATATTATATGTTTATACCATATGTAAATACAGATGTATGTGCTATATCTGTGTATATACATTTTTTTTTTGAGAGAAAGACATTAGAAAGAGAGAAAACCTCTTTCGTTACCATAGACTTTACCCCAACCCCTAGCTGTTCATCTCCCAAACACTGGCCCTGGTTCACAAGGGGGTCTGTGTGAGAGGTTGGTTGACTCCATGAGAACCCATCAGGAAAACAATTCAAAGCCTGCCCTTCCAGGCAAAGCCATCTTTTCTGTCCATGGTGCCAGAGTTGCTTTTGTGATTGATGCCCTTCAGGGAAGGGGGAGTGGCAAGTGGTGTCGTTACCAGGATGAATTGACTATATATTGCAACCTCGTGATCTGAAGTAATCTCCTGTTTGAGAGGAGTAAAATCACAGTGAACTGAATATACTTCCAGCTGATTTTCAGCCACATCAGCTTTCCTCCTGCACCCACCCCTTTACCCCAACTAGCATGCAAAGCCACCGAGGGTTTATTCCTAATATTAATCTATATTTTGGAGAGAAATGAGCATTTTTAACTGCTGATCACACACTTAAGTAAAATGCATTAGTGTCCCCCTTGAAATATTCATTTATTGGGTTTATTTAATTAAATATAGATTTACCCGATAAATATTGGAGTGTGTATAGCCCATATTTCAATTAATGGATCATTTATTTGTCATACTTATGTTGTAATTACTGAAATGTGAAAATATAGTGGATTGCAATGACTCTTTGGTCTTCCTTGCCATCCTGTCGCTGTTTAATCATGGCCAAGCCATATCCAAATTCCAAAGAAAGTAGATTTTGATACTGAGAATCCCCCATCACCACCACCAAAGAAAGAGAGCAGAGAATCAAAAACAGGCAAATTACTCATCTTTTTCTGTGTTCATGGAAGCTGTCTTCCCAAGCATCTCCCTCATGGTTTCTCCCCACGTGCAGGCTGCCTTTAGAGAAGAAAACTGGAAATAAATAGGCCTAGGGGCTTTGTAATAAATCTTTGGTCCTTTTATCCTTCTGGCTGCAAAGAGAAGCTTAATTTTACCCTTTGCCAAGATGATCTCAGTCCTCCATAACTCTGGGAAAAAATGTGTGTGTGTGTGTGTGTGTGTGTGTGTGTGTGTATACACACACATACATACATATACATATACACATATATGTGTTCATATACATGCATACACATATAGGTATACACACATGGTGTGCACACAAGCACATATGTATATATATGTAATACCGTGAAACCTCCATCAAAGCTAGTCACCAGACCTGTAAGACAGACAGTGGTAGCTGCCAATTGGGCTCTTCCATCCCAACAAAGCAAGCCTGTCTCCTCTCTTGTGGGTTCCCCTCCATCTGTCTCCCGCCTCTCCTTCCCCGTGAACTAGGCACCACTGGGCTCTTGCCCGGCCCCTCTCTTGTGCATCCCCCTCCATCTGTCCAACACCTCTTTCCCCTCCGCACGCACTCAGCGCCGGCGGGCTCTCGCCTCTGCTCGGCATTTCACCCTGCCCAGAGAAATCTGGATGGAGAGGCCCATGCCGCGATTGAACATCGCGTCCGTAATTCTATCAGAATATATCCGAGGGTGGGAATCATTGTTCTCCGAGCTAGCTGAGTTGGAGCCAGAGCAGAAATACCAGAGTCAGTTGTGCCTTTGAGCTGCCTATGCCAGCGCCCTTTGGAGACCCATTTCATACAAAATTTGAAGCCTGTGTTTATTGCCCATTAAAGCAACCTTTATTTTATAGCAAATGTTGCAGTAATTGCCTTTTACGAAGAGCACTTTGTAACACACATGCACATTTGAAAGAAAACCACTCCGGTATTGTCTATCGGGACTTAATGGCGCAATTAATTTTGTTCCATCTGTTCCTGAGACTTTAAAGGAAAATGGATTTTTTTTTTGAGCGCACTTTAATGAAGAAGATAAAGCGGCCCTGCTGGTGTCCCACAGGCTCAGCGCAGTAACTTCAGATTATTGCTCAGTCTGTCAGAATGGGCTGCCTCCCTCAGCAGCCGCCTCCGCCAGCAACCCGCTCTGGCCCCTCACCGAGCCATTCCTGATGACAAACTGCCAGGCAGCTCCCACAAAAGCGCGATTAAAATGTCAGCACAGGATGACGAAGGGGCCAAGAGGGCCCTCCGAGACAAACTGTGTTCAGTATGAGTTAATACTTGACTGCAGTGGTGAGGCCGGGGTGGATGCTGCTGCCGCCGCCGCTGCCGCTGCTGCTGCTGCTGCTGAGGCTGAGGCTCTTGGCTACCCAGGCTGTGGGCTTGCCTCAGGAGGCCAGGGCAGGGGCTGGGGACCCACAGGCAGCTTTCTTCTGAGCCCACCCCACCTACCACAGAACACCCATTCATGGGCAGCTGTGGGGGCGCCGCCTTCCTGCATGAGCAGAGGAGGATGTGGGCTTTTTTTTTTTTAAGAAGGGGAAAACCAGCCCTATTGGCAGGGCTGAGAGTGGGGGCCAGCCTTGTTGGGGTGGTTCGAGTCTGCACAGAGAAGGAGACAGTCATGTACCTTCTCTCCTGAAAGGGCCCCCAAGCTAATTCATGCAGGCTATTTTAAAGGTGGTGCCCTCCTCCCAGTCAATCCTGCTGCACTTATTAAGAGCCTACTGTACGCCAGGTACTAGGGATACAAATAGAAAGAATGAAACATATGGACATCCTTAGCCACTGCAGAGAAATTACCCCTGCGGAAACCAAAGCGTGGTTGCCATGGTAGGAGTCAAATCTGTGCCCAACTTGCGCGAGCTCCAGCTTTCAGCCTCTGCCCACCGGGTCCGAGCAGGATCAGGAAGGGGGAAGGCGGATGGCTCTCTGTTAATCAATACTGATGCTTAACAACATCTTGTAAAGCCTCAGTCAGTGTTTGCCGACTTGCTAGGGGGTAGGACATACTCTGTCACTTAAGCTTAATTCTTTGAGGCTCCCCTGAAGTCCCCCGTGGAGTGGTGCAGCCGTGTGTATGTGTGAGGGGTAGGTGGGGGGGGAGCAAGTGAAAGAGACAGTGAGTGACATCGGCTTGGAAGGAAAACGAGGGGGGAGATTTGCATCCCCTCCCCTCCTGCGGTGTCCCGATCTGCTGGCCTAGTGGGCGGCAGGTGTAAGCTCCTGCCATCGTCCCTAATGCTTATTAGCCAATGATAAGCAGGACAAATGTGAGGTCATCTCTCCTGCTGTCAGGTCAGCAGTTGCTGGATTTAGAGCCCCTAGGAGACTAGGAAATTATATGGTTAGTATCCACAATGCAGGATGTAACCAGCTCCAGTTTCCAATGATCTGCCGTCCTGGGGGAATGGGGGGGGGGAGGAGATGAAGGAGGTGGCGAAGAGAGCTGCCGTGCAAAGGGAATGCAGACTATACATTCATACTTCAGTGCAATCAGAATCATTCAGAGATGCCCTAAAAGCACTCGAATAATCAGTGTGCACTGTATCTCTGGGCTGTTGACTACTTAAAGAAATGGCAGGGAAGGTGGAGCCTTCATTTTGTGTTGGGAGCGTAGGAAGAGGAGGGGCCGGAGCTCGGGGACTCGGGGAGCTGGCCGAGGGACTTTGCTTTTCCCCAATGCTCTGGTTCACAAAAGCCATGAGGAGGCACTGGTTAGAACCCTGGTGGGTTCTAATTAAGTCCATTTGTTTTTGCCAATTCATCTCCAAATCCAGTTGAGGGTGGGCCTACCAGCTTCCGAAGCTCTATCTCTGACCTCTTTGTTGTCTCCCCTCCCCCAGCCCCTTACTCTCCGTGCCCTCCACTCGGCAGGCTTCGCTTTCTTTGTCTCCTCCCTGGGACTGCTTTCTGCTCAGCACATATGTCTTACCCTCGAGTGGCAAGGCTGGTCATTAATCTTATACTCTAGCTGCCTTCTCCCTTTCTCCCCTGCTTCCAGCCTTCACTTTACATCCTTTTGCCAAAGGCCCAACTCACCACTTCCTCCACTCCCATGCCCTCGCCTTTTCTTCTCCTCCGTTCCATCCATCACCCCGTCCCCAACGCACAAGGTCCCGCTTGGCATCTTCATTGCCTTTTAAGTGTCTCCTGGATTCCTGGCTCTTGCTCTCTCCTCAGGGGCAATTTTCCCTTCCCTTTCAGAATATCCAGCAGTTCACCCCATTAATGTGATCATAATTGAAGCATCTTGCTTCCACAAAGCAAGCAGCCTCCTGTAGTTAGCCCTAGACCCACAGCCCAGTCCCTGAATGCAAATGCAACTGCTTCAGGGTCGACCCCTGACTCTGAGCACACGGCCTGACTCAGAATGTACCTGACTAGCTTGTATGATCGCTCTAGGGGATTGACAGGCGCAAACACATCTTGAAACGTCGTATGGAAATTATTTGATCCACTAAAGCTTATACTTTAACACATATGTGCATATATACGATATATGTAGCATATATATGTATGGTGTATATATAGTATATATATTTACATCTGTATTACATATATAGTATATATCTGAATATATACATATACACATATAGGGTATATATATGAATATATACATGCATGTGTATATATACATATATATTAATTACACATTTATCTGGAGTGAGTAGTTTTGGAGAAGCAATATAATGGAGTAGGAATTGGATCCTGGTAAACCTGGATTAAGATCCCAGCTCCAAATTTAGGAAACTCCCTCTGTGACCTTTGGGAGTCTCTTAATGTCTCTGGGCCTCAGGTTCCTCAACTGGAGGTTGAGGAAGAGGTTGGACTAAATGAGTTCCAAGTTCCTTTCATCCTCTTGATTTCGGATCCCTTCTATCCACACAGGAAAAACCAAGTGGATGAAAAATCTCCATTGCCCAGACTATGATATACAGCTGGTTAGCTAGCCAGTAGAGTTTGTCCTTCGGGTTGTGTGTATGTTTATCTGTCTGTCTGACTATCTATCTGATTTTTAGCACAGTGTCTGGCATATAGCAAATACTTAATAAATGCTTGTTAAAAGATTATTTGTATTAGGATTTTAGACAAATACTGCAAATGGACAGGTGGTTGGGCCCAGGATTGAACAAGAAGAGGAGAGAGACTGGAATTATCTTTGGGAAGTTTCAGAGTTATGTTAATAATTCCAAGGTCTTCCCTGAAACAAAAGCCTATCTTTTTAACATTATATTCCTCTGATGGCATGATATGACTGTGAGTTCTTAAAAATTAATAATAATAAGATTAATAGCCCCTGTTTAAATCCCACTTTAAGATTTGGAAAGCCTGTTTCTTGATCCCCACAACAACCCTGGGAGGTAGATGCTATTGTTATCCTAATTTTGTGGATAAGGAGAGTGAGGCCAACAGATTGCCCAGAATTAGTGAACTGAAGTCAGGGGTGATTCCGAGGGCTGTCAGTGGACATGCACAGTGGCCTGAGCAGGCTGCAACACATTGCAAATGTGGCGTGAGGAAGAAATAGAAGTGTAAAGGGCGACATCAAATACGTTGATGAGCGAAAAAGGAGATTGGCTGGTAAGAGTGGAGGATATCAGGTAGACAACTAGAGCTTTCCATTGGTATATTCCCAAAATGAGTAGAACCAGAGGAAGACTTTTCCAGCGTATTGAGTGGACCGTCTGCCATCAACTCATGGAAGGACATGGATAAGGGTTGTACAAGATTAGGAATCATCTGTGTTGTCAAAGGAAATATCCGAATTGATGAGATCACAGATACATGCCAATTTTGTAGGATACGTCCACCTGTGTATGGGTAGATGTCAATTTAATGTAGAGAGAAAATGAGTTGTGTTTTTGATGGCTAGAATAAATAGAGCACAATGCTGCTGAAAGATAAGCATGATCAAGGTGAGAATGTAGACTAGTTGGATGGAGAAAAATGATCTTTCCTCTTTAAGCTAATTTTTTTTCCTCCTAAAATTCATTTGTATTCTTAGCCAAAGAGGATCTTGGAAATATCTAACCATAAGTTAGATAGTTATCAGTAACAGAGGATTTCAGTCTGCACCTAGACATAAGGTACAAATAGAAAAGACAGTCCCAGAGAGAGAGAGAATTATTAATAGAAAGCAAAGATGTTTATTGAAGTTACACATAGTAAGAAAAGTTATAGTAGAACATTACTCTGGTAAACTTAGGGTTTCTCTTCCAAAAATATGCACACCATCTACGGGGAGAATGAGAATACATAGGTATCACACATGAGGGATATACACGTGGGAAACCTACTTAGAGTGACAACCTCCCCTCTTCACCGCTGTGGTATCAATGGTTCCTCTACTAGCCTCACTGCTGGACATTGCTCTGCTGTCCTCAAATGGACAGTTGCTTGTGGGAGAATCATTCTCCTTGCTCCCTCCTTCTGGTAGGCAACTAGGTGGAACAGTGGATAGAGTGCTGGGCCTGGAGTCAAGAAGACTCATCTTCCTGAGTTCAAATCTGGTCTGATATTCACTGGCTGGGTGACTCTGATTAAGTCACTTTACCCTGTTGGCCTCAGTTTCCTCATCTGTCAAATGAGCTAGAGAAGGAAATGGCAAACCACTCCAATATCTTTACCAAGAGAACCCCAAATGGGGTCATGAAGAGTCAGACACTACTGAAAACAATTGAATAACAAAAAACCTCCTCCTGAACTCATATCTCCTATGCCACCCATCTCCTATATCTTCTCCAGTCTAATAAAGCATAAAGATTAGACGTTCTGCTGGATAATCTTTCAATATACATTTATTAACTGTCTACTACGTACTAGATACTGGGCTGACCACATTGGGGTACAAAGACAAATTAGAAACAGTCCTTGCCTGCAAGAAGCTTATATTCTCTTGGGAAACAGCACGTACATATATGAGTTTATTTGAGATACAGAGTAAATTATAGAGTATTGGGGGGAAGGGAAGGGAGTAGCTGCTGGGTAATCAAGGAGGGTCTCATACGGGAGGGAAGTAGCAGTAAGAATGAGCTTTATAGGAGGCTAGGGGAGGATTCTGAGGAGTGTGGGTTGAATGGATCCTGGATATAGAGGACAGCCAGTACAAAGGTTTGTAGATTAGAGATGAAATATTGGGTGTTAGGAAAAGCAAAAAAGCCAGTCTGGAGAATATGTGAAGGTGACTAGTGTGTAATAAAGCTAGGAGGGTAGGCTGGAGCCAAGTAGGTTAGTATAGCGAGCGCTCATTCACTGTGAAAGACCTTCAATGCCGAGGCAAGAATTTCATGTTTAGAAGCAATAGAGTCATAGAATGCTTCTTGATCATGGGAGTGACACGGTCAGGGGTGTGCTTTTGGAATCCCATTTTGACAGCAAAGTGGAGGGTACGTCAGAGAAGCAGAACACAGAGGCAGTAGACTTTTGAGCTTCTCGGTCATGAACAGCAGCCCGGCTGACAGCCAGGCAGAGCACCAGATGTGGGGCATAGAAGACCTGAGTTCAGATCCTGCCTCTGACACATACTGACTGTGTGACCCTGGGCAAGTCACTTAATAGGTCAGTTCTTGATGTAACTCTCTGAAGACTTTGTGTAAGATGTAGAAAAAGTGCTGGCCAGCATTAGTAGGAGTTTCTTCATCAAGGAGTTCCCTATACCAGTGAAATCATGCGTCTTAGTCCCTATCCTTTTAATATCTATTGCAAAACAGATGTATTTATGTGTTTTATTTATTTGTATATACATAATACATATAGTACATGTGTGTTATATATGTGATACATGTATAATGTGTGTTATATAACAGGGTCTCTGTATCATATAATACTGTTTTTATATATCTCACATATAAACAAATCTGTCTAAATAAATACATGTGTTACATATAATAAATGCTTCATATATCTATGTATTATGTATGTATACATAAACACATAAATGCATACAGACATACACATGTGGGGTCCCAAAAGTTTTAGTGCAATCTTAAGCTTTAATAGCTGACGATTGCACTAAGACTTTTGGGACACCCCGTATACTTGCCAACATACGCAATAAATGCTTGTTGATTGAATGATGGATATTTTAAAATAAATGTCTTGTCTTGACACACTAGCCACTTCCTGAGGGTAAAGTCCTAGTCCTGAAGAAGTCGTACCTGATGATTTCCAGGATGATTTGCTGAACCGTTGATATAAACTTCCTCTCTGCTCTGCCCGTCTCTCCTAGAGCGTCAGCCCTCTCAGGGCAGGATTTCTTTTGTCTCGTTTTGTGTATCCTCAGGACTTTGAATGAGGACTTGCCCCTAGTAGATGCATAATAAATACTTGCTGGATTGGATTTGGGGTGAATAGTATTTATTGTAAGTTAATAATGATGGCATAAGGAGGAGACCTTTGGTATTACTTCATAGTGGTGTAAAGGAAAGAGAGATAAGATTGAGGGCGGTGGTTTGTGGTCAGAGAAGCAGAGTCTAGAGTCTGAGGTTGTTCGCTCGTGTCTAACTCTCTGTGACCCATTTGGGGTTTTCTTGGCGGAGATACTGGAGTGGTTTGCCATTTCCTTCTCCAGCTCATTTTACAGATGAGAAACTGAGGCAAACAGAGGGAAATGCCTTGCCCAGGGTCACACAGCTGGAAAGTGTTTAAGGCCAGATTTGAACCCAAGAAGATGAGCCTTCCTGACTCTAGGCCTGGCACTCAATCTGCTGTGCCACCTGGCTGTCCCTAGAATCAGGACCTGGGTTCAAATTCTGCCTTGGCTACTGTGTGACCTCAGTCAAGTCACTTAATCTCTGTGAACCTCAGTTTCCTCATTTTTAAAATGAAGGGATTGGAATCAGTGGCCTCTGGGGCCCCTTTTGGTTCTAGGTATAGCATCCCATGAGCTTATGATTATCATGATGATGACACCTGGCGTGGTAGAGTGTTATCATGAAAAGATATTGTCAGTTATTAGCTGTGGGATCAAGTCACTGAAACCTGACTTAGCCGCAGTTTCTTCCTCTGAGAAATGAGGAGGTCAGACTCGATCTCTACGGGAGCTTGAGCTCGGTAATTTTCTCTGTAAACTATCTCATGACCTCTAAACACAGAAGAATTGACTTTGCTTACTTAAATTGCCCGCTAAGATAGTTTTTTAAAAGTTCGCATCCCCTGAGCACTTCAGAGTGTTTCCAAAGCATTCTTCTCACCGTAGCCTGGTGAGAGGGCAATGCGAATGTGTTGATCCCCATCTTACAGAGAAGGAAACTGAGGCCAGATTGGTAAGACTATGGATGCCCAAGGTTTTGAGTAGAAGAAGAATCAATACTCATACTTCCAGTGCTGACACATAGGAAGTATAAGGCCTTTGGCTGCCAATTCAGTGCTCTTTCTACTCCATACTTTCCATACTAAGTGAGAAATTAGTTTCTATATGCAAACTAGTCTGGCCGTCTGACAATCTTCTGCCTGGAAGTGTTGTTTAAGTCATAGTTAACCTAATATCTGGAGTGTAAAAGGACCTTAGAGGGTACCTTGCCCTACCGAAGATGAGGAAATTGTGGCCTGGGGAAATCAGCTACCTTGCCCAAAGTCAGACAGGTAGTAAACATTAGAAGGAGCATTTTAATCTAGGCCCTCTGATTCCTGACCCACTGTTCCTTCCACTGAACTGCCCTAGATCAGAAGCTCTATGAATCTCATCGTCCCTCTCCATTTTGGTGAAATTTTATGGATTAAGAGGTGAAGGCAAAATTATTGGCCCAGAGGACTGGTCTTTCCTTGGAAACTCTACTGGTTCTTAAAGGAGAAAGTTTAGATCCCAAGAATCTACTGGAACTAGCTTGGAAGAGAAGAACAAATTAATGTATGGAACAAGTTAAGACTGGGAAAACACCTTCTCATCCTGCCCTCCAAAAAGTGACTTTTGTTCTTGACTTCCACTTTTGAAGTCTAAGAAAGAGGGATGTGAAGATAGAGGGTGGTTCCCAGGTGCTTCAGGCTGTAGAGAAGATGACCTCCATCTTTCCCCCAATTAGGTTGATGTGACCTATGGCTTTATTGGCAAGAAAAGAGTGAAGAAATGGATAGATGAATGAATTAATGAATGAATGAAGAGCAGAATAAGTATTAAGTGTCTCTGTGGGCCAGGCACTGGGGATAGCAAAGCTGGACAGCTCTCCCCTAGGGAATCTTACGTTCTGATAGGAGAATGCACCACACTGGTGGCATAATGGCAGAATAGAGGAGAGTTTTGGTTTGAGGAGTCCTATAGATTGTGGGGGGAGCCATAGAACAGCCAAAGGTCGTGCCCTTTCTAGTAGCAATGGTAGTGTGATTTTGATTACTCTTTACGGAGCAAAGGGGATGTAGCAGAGGAGATGGCAAGGCCCTGATGGGATGGGATACATAATCTGGAGCTGGCTTTCTATAATGGGTTAGTGGAGTGAGGATGGAAGTGAAAAGTAAGCCTTGGGTGGGAAGAGAGAACAAGTATGACTGTCTGTGTATCTATGGTGTGGAAAAGGAAAACTCTGTTCTGGAGAAGTTGTTATCAATTGTCCTGGGAAGGGAGGAATGGTGTTACTTCCATTATTGCATTGGCTTCCATTCAACCAGGGAATCCAAGAATGGAAGGCAAATCAGAGGGGAGGTTGTCAGTACTCTCTAGTGACTGTGGGCCCTTGCATGGGCCCAGGTGCTTGGGGAGTGGGTCTGAATGGTGATTGGCAGAAGGAAATTGAAATGCAAAATACCCCGTGGCACTTCTCAGCGAACAGGCCTTTGGAGGGTGAGTTCAGTGTGCTGGAAAAGAGACCCACGAAGCAGTATCATTCCGATACAGCTGCTGTCAGTCACTTTGCCTGTCTCTGGAGGGGAGAACTCAGGTTGGGTGGCTTCCTCATTAAAAACAACCACCACCACCATCCAGCAGGGAACTGAGAACCTTCCTTGGGAAGATGTGACCTGACCCAAATAGACTTCTGTCTGCCATGTCCACTAGTCTCATTTCAAACACGGCCACTGTCTGCCGCCTCATTGGCTACCTTTTTCTGTGCGTTTTCTTGGGTTGGGATGGAAAGCCCAGAACTGGACTTCAGAGACCAGCAAAGCTTTCTCCATGTTCCAAGCTTCTCTCCCTCTCTGTGGGATGCTGAACAAGTCTTGGGCTCTCACCAAATTTTAAACATTTGCAATGGGAAGAATCCTTATCTCCTAGGGCATATTATAGAGATAAGAAGGGGAAAGTCCAGTAGAGGGAAAGGTCTTTGGAGGACCTTTGATAAGGAAACCTTGTGTTGTGGATGTAATTGTTGGTTCCGAAGGAACACACCAGGCTCTTTCTATGGTACAGTGGGAAGAATGCAAAATTGGGAGTCAGAGGACCTGGTTCAATCCCCAGCTCTGCCGCACAGTTTACGAATTGCCCTGGGAAGGGAAGAACTGTGGAATTTGCCATTATAGCATTGGTTTCCATTCAACTGGGAAATGCAAGAATGGGGGCCGATCAGGGGGGAGGATGTTAGTGCTTTCATGTGACACTGGCCAAATCTCCTGGCCACCATGGGCCTCAGTTTCCTCTTCTGTAAAATAATGGAGTTGGATTAGATGGGCTGTGAGATTCCTTCCAGCTCTGTGGCTCTGATTCAGTTATCCTCCTGGAGCCTCAGCTTCCTCATCTATAAAAGAAATTGAAATAGGCGACCTCCGAGGTCCCTTCCAGCTCTAGATTTGTAATCCTATAAGCCTCTCTGAGACTCAGTTTTCTCATCTGTAAAACGAAAGAAATTGGAAGAGGTGGCCTCCCCAGTCCTTCCAGCTCTGGATTTCTGTGTCCACTGTACATTTAATTGTTCTTGAGTCATTTCAGTCATGTCTGACTCTTTGTGACCCCATTTCTTGGCAGAGATACTGGAGAGGTTTGCCATTTCCTTTTCCAGCTCATTTTGCAGATGAGAAAACTGAGGCAAGCAGGGTAAAATGACTTGCCCAGGATCACACAGCTAGTTAGTGTCTGAGACCAAATTTCAACTCAGGAAAATGAGTCATTCTGATTCCTGCACTTTATCTGATACTCAGTTTCCTCATCTGTAAAATAAAAGAAATCAGAATAAGTAAGATACCTTCTTACTTATTTACTTACAAGATATTAAGATACCTTCCAGCTCTGGATTTGTAATTCTATGAGCCTCAGTTTTCTTATCTTTAAAATGGACATCATCATCATCATCATCGTCATAGTAGTCATCATAATGCCTTTGTACTTGCCTCAAAGATTGAGATACATGAGACAATGCTCTTCAGGTGCATAAAATCAACCATCATTATTATGAATCACCACCACCTAAATAAGTCCCCATCCCCTCCACACAAACCATCAGGCCCTCCAGCCTTTCTCAAAAATCCATCCCACTGTAAAATAACTTTTCCCTTGACTTTGGGGATGTCGAGTCCTGGCCCCGGGGCCCCCAGGAACATAGCATTCTGTTTTTAATGGGTGCCACCACCGGAGCGAGCTTGAAAGCACAGGCCCTATAAAACTTCAGCCACCCATGGCAGAGGAATGATTCAGGGGCCCGAACTTTGCCTCCTCCAGTTGGAGGATTTTCTGCAAATGAACTTTGCAAGAATTATGCCGTCGTTGGCATTACAGTATTACCCACATGTCTGTTTCCAATCACTCACTAGAAGTTATTTTGTAGTTAACCTCCATAAAGGACTGCACAAGTGAGCAAAGGCCTGTCATGCACACATTATTTAGAAGCCCTTATTATTACTTTACTGCCAGTCCTTGACAGCTGAGGAAACGCCAAGCGCTTGAATATTATTTTCCCCCTTTAGTTTACAGTGTAAGAGCTGCATGTAAGATGGATTTGATTAATATGTAAGAGAGATACAATTCTCTATAAAGTGTGCTGTAGTTTTAGCACCCTGGAAAACAAACTACATCACAATGGCTTAAATCTCAGTCCTTTGTATTATATAGACGTCATAAATAATAGAGAGCAGGCAGATATTGCTGCAGGCTTCATCTACATAACACATCTGAGCTCTCTATAATGTGTTCAGCTTGTCACTTTTAGTACAGAGGAGAGGCAATAAAGCTAACAGCAGACTAAAACACATCAGTCCCATTTCTACTTCCAGGGTGGTGGATGCTCATTAAACCATCTTAGCCCTGACTTTTAAAATCCATAACTCTTACAAATGTAAAAAAGTTGCCACAAAAGATTAAGTGTACAATATATGTCAAAAGTATAATGTTCCATGCTTCTCCCCCCCCCCACCACTAGCCCCAAATTTCT
This sequence comes from Phascolarctos cinereus, assembly GCF_003287225.1. Taxonomy (NCBI): domain Eukaryota; kingdom Metazoa; phylum Chordata; class Mammalia; order Diprotodontia; family Phascolarctidae; genus Phascolarctos; species Phascolarctos cinereus. The sequence continues at coordinate 25,042,736 of NW_027555958.1, forward strand.
CTTGTTTCTTTTATGTGACACTCAATGGATGGAACAAATAAAGATTTTATATTTCATTTGGATTGAATCTGGAAAACAGTTTGCCCAGAGTTGATGAGGGAATAAGGAATAGCTTTCTATCTTGGAGTGGGTGAGCTGACCTAGAAGAAGTTTCGTAAAAGGAGTTTCTAACCCACCTTAACCGAAGCCACCCTGGCCCGGCCCTATGGCCAAGGGGAACACAGAGGGAAAGTGAGTCCATCAGAGCTGCATAGCCTCGAATAGGCCAGGCCAGTCCTGGAGACTGTATTTAACAAGTTATTTTACCTAGCTGCCTCAGTTTACCTAGATGTCATAGAAGGAAAAGGGACACCCTCCCAGCTCATTTTGTTTCCATGAACTCCTGGAGGCCAGGAAATGTTTGACTTTAAGCATGGTGTCTTTAACACCAAGCACGGTTATTGGAGAATATTGTTCAGTCATGTCTGATTCTCTGTGACCCTGTGGACCAGAGCAGCCAGTGCTGTCCTTGGGGTTTCTTGGCTAAGACACTGAAATGGTTTCCCCGTTCCTTCTCTAGTGGATTAAGGCAAACAGAGGTTAAATGACCTGCCCAGGGTCACACAGCTAGCCTGTGCCTGAGGGTTCACAGAGCAAATCCCCTCTAGGTCCTCAAGTGCAGCCCTTTGACTAAATCCAGACTTCACAGAACAGATCCCCTCTAGGTCCTCAAGTGTGGCCTTTTGACTGAATCCAGACTTCACAGAACAAATCCCCTCTAGGTCCTCAAGTGCGGCCTTTTGACTGAATCCAGACTTCACAGAACAAATCCCCTCTAGGTCCTCAAGCGGGGCCTTTTGACTAAATCGAGACTTCACAGTTCACAGAACAAATTCCCTTAATTAAAGGATATGTTCTGTAAAATTTGGAAACTGTCAACAGGCCACACCCAAGGACCTAGAAGGCCACAGGTTCCCTGCCCCTGCTCTATCCACTGTACTAATCTACCTCTCATCTGACTGCTTCTGTATTATTGTTGGTCATTTGTTAGTCATGTCTGACTGTTCATGACCCCATGGTTCTTACCCTGCATGGGGTTTTCTTGGCAAATCTTCTGCAGTAGTTTGCTGTTCCCTTCTCCATTGGATTAAAACAAACTCTGAGTGACTTGCCCAGGGTCACATAGCTTGTGTCTGAGGCTGGATTTGAACTGAGGTCCCAGCTAGATGGTGCAGTGGATAAGGTGCCAGGTCTGGAGTCAGGAACACCTAAGTTCAAACCTCGCCTCAGACACTTATTAGTTGTTTGACCCTGGGCAAGTCACTTTACCCCGTTTGCCTCCGTTTCCTCATTTGTCAAGTGAACTGGAGCGGGAAATGGCAGACTGCTCCAGTGTCTTTGTCAAGAAAACCCCAAAAGGGGTCACAAAGAGATGGACAGGACTGAAAAACAACCATGACTTCCTGACTCCAAGCCCAGTGGCCTTTCCACTGAGCCTTCTATTCACTATTTTATTCACTGAGCTCCCTTCCAGGTACCTAGTAGGTACTTAATAAACACTTGATTTAAAACACTCGCGTTCAAACCTGGCCTCAGCCACTTCTTAGCTGTTTGACTCTAGATGAGGCACTTTAACCTCCTTCTGACTCAGTTTCCACCTCTGTAAATGGAGATGATAAGAATAGCGTCTACCTCCCAGGATTGTCGCTTTTGAAACCTGAAAGTACTATATTAATGCTAGCCATCATTATTATTATGGTTGCTGTTGATGTATTAATATTGGTCTGCCAGTATTTCCATACACCCATGTATGAGCATATTGTCTTCCCCGTTAGAATAGTGATTCCTTGAAGGCAGGTGCTGTTTCGCCCTTGTATCTACAGTGTTGGGCACAACACCTAGCACACCGTAGGCACTTATATGTATCACTGATTAACTGGTTAATATTAAACTGCCACTATTTATGTAAGCCTATAGATATATTTAATGTCTCCCCCATTAGAATGTAAACCCCTTGAGAGTAAGAATTTTGCTTTCGTCTTTGTATCCCTAACACCTGGTGCAGTGCCTGACACTAAGTAGGTGCTTAATAAATGTTGGATTGTTGATTAATTGGTTAATATTAATCCACCAATATTTGCATATGCCAGTGTAGGTGCGTGTTGTGTTTCCCATTAGAACGTAAGCTTCTTTAGAGTAGGAAATGTTCTGCTCCTAGCTCATAGTCGGTACTTAAAATGTGTTTGTTGTTGAATGATTGAGTGATAGCTAGAACACAAGGGGTGTTACCCAAAGGTTGAGGATTTTCATTTAGTAATGTTACCACTAGCCACTGATCCAGGTGATAGGATTTGGAGCTGGTTGGAGCCTTCTAGGCATTGAGTCCAGCTCTTTGGTTTATAGTGGAGAAAAATGAGGTCCAGATGATGTGGCCAAGATCACCTGGGTATTAAGTAAGAAACACTAGATTCGAACCTCTGTCTTCCAGTCCCAAATCCAGGATTCTTTCTAGTACACCTCTATAGTCTGGTCGTATGGTCCTCGTCAGCTTTCTGCTGTCTTACAGCAAGACTTAATTAATTCCAGATTCCTGAAAGTGTTACAGGCAAATCCCTTTCATGATAACAGTTGTGATTGACTTTCCGAGGAACAAAAAGACTTCTCTTTCTCCAGGCAGGATGAATCCCATAGGGTATATTTGCCTACTTAGAGAAACATTTGTTGTTTCTTGCCTTGGGAGGCTATGATGGATGTAAGACACAGATGTCTATGTTTCATGATTCTCATTTCCGTCTTAAATGTACTTTGTAGGATTTTTCTTTGTGCCTGTAAGAAAAATAAATAGTCAAAGGTGGCCCAGGTGGTGGGGAAGGACAGGAGCAGGGGATAGTTTGAGATAAAATGCAAAATTTTTCTGTGCCACAAGAACCCATAGACTCTGCTATTAATCTCTCAGAGGAAAAAATGAGATCCTAACAGTTGGATAAGTTAAGAAGTGAACTCAGGGCTAGGGAAAAAATAATTGTTTACTCCCCACCATCAACCTTATCCTGGGTAGGTGGCTGGCATGCTTATCTAGTAGGAATTAGAAGTAGAAACAGAAAACCTTATGCTTCTTTGTTAGCCATACTTTTATTGACCTCTGTTGAGCTCAGGTCTAAATATATGTTCCTTTTCTTGTCTACACAATGTAAGAGAGTGAGTGTGAGTGTGTGTGTGTGTGTGTGTGTGTGTGTGTGTGTGTGTGTGTGTGTGTGTGTGAAGCTTTCATTTCCCTCTTTGTTGGTTGTGAGCATGTCTTGGGAAAAGATGATTCCTTGGGAAGGACCATGGACTTGGAGCAGGTAACACCCTTGACTAACGATCACCACCAGAATAAAAACATGTTGTTGGGTGACATTCCTTGTCAAACTCTAACATGTACTGGAAGACAGTGGAGATTACAGCTTGTTGTTAGCTCATGTTATGCAATCCAAGCTGTAGCAGCTTTCAGGTATCTCCTTGCATATAATAAAGAATAAATCCAAAATGGAGTCCTGTGACTCCATAATGAGATACCTATGATACATCCAGGTAGAAATGTCCAACAGGTAGATGGTGATCAAAGGATTGAAATTCAGGGAAAAAGTTAAGGGGGTCGTCTGCATAGAGAGGATATCTGACCCTTAGGAGAATTCATAAGGTGAGAAACAAGAGGACCCAGAAGGGAGAATCTTGAAAAATTCCCACAGTTGGGAGGTGAGAAGTACAAGTTAATCTTTGAGGGGGAACTGAGACAGGTAAAGGGTGAACCAAGAGCCACAGAAGCTAAGAGAGAATGTCAAAAGTATCAGAGAGAATAATGAGAAAAGATCATTGGATTTAGCAGTTGAGTTCGTTAGTAACCTTGGATAGTCAGAACTGATAGATTCAGAAGCCACATCTCAATGTGTGGAGATGTTAAGAGGTGGGGAAATAGAGGCAACAAGTATAAACTATTTTTAGGAGTGTAGCTGCAAAGGGAGAAGAGATGTAAGCCTCCAGCTTGAAGGGATGGCTGGATCAAGTGAAGGGTTATTTTTAAACATCAGGAGACCTGGCTGTATATGTGTAGGGAATAGGGAGGGAGCCATTGGATAAGGAGAGGTCAAACATGAGATCAAGGGAATGTTTGAGGGTCGCACCCTCAGAAGAGACAGATGGGAATGAGATAAAACAAAGAAGTAGAAGAGCTGGCCCTGGAAAGAAGGGCCACCTCAACCAATTAAGCAACAAGCATTTGTTAAGCATCTACAATGAGCCAGACACTGGGCTAAGCATTGGGAATGCAAATACAAAGACAGTCCCCACCATGAAGGAACCTCTATTCTATTGGAGGAGACAATGGGTATTTGTTAGATGGTGGAGGAGAAGACATTGACTATCTAAGGGGCAGACCCAGGGTGGATTAGGGTCAGCGTATGGGTCCAGGTAACAAGGAAAGAGATTTTCGTCTCAGCCAATGGCAAGTCTGAAGGACAAGGGGAATAGATTCTGGGAGTCTGCCATCCATAGGGACTGTGATGACTAAACATTACATTGATACAGGCATGGGAAAGTAAGTTTCTATGACTGGCCATTCCAAACACAAAGAAACTGAGAGTGGAGACAATAGTTGGGCGAGGTGGGGAGTTCTTCAAGTTGGCTGGGTCAGCAGATATGTGATATTTGAATCCATCAGGAGCTGGTGCCCATCCCATAGTCTCATTCCAGGATGGCAGAGAATAAAGTACACCTTGAAGATAGTCTACACATTGAAAATATTCAACCCCTAGAGTCACAGATTTTCAGAGTTGGCTGGGACCGTCATGGCTATCCCAACCTATCCTTCAAAATAAAAAAGAGCTTATTACAGATTACAGTATACTCAATAAGTGATACTCCCACTTGTGCTTAAAGACTTCCAGAGAAGAGGAAGCCAGTGCCTCCTGAGACGTGCATTCCAATTTGGATAATTTTAATGGTTAGAGTTTTCCCCTATGTCGTTGTTGCATCGTTTCAGTCTTACCCGACTCTCTGTGTCCTCATTTGGAGTTTTCTTGGCAGGGATACTGGAGTGGTTTGCCATTTCCTTCTCCAGCCCATTTGACAGAGGAGGAAACTGAGGCAAACAGGGGGAAGTGACTTGGCCAGGGTTATATGGCTAGTAAACATCTGAGGCCAGATTTGAACTCCCAAAGATGGGTCTTCCTGACTCCAGGCTGAATAACAACAAAAAATGTACCAAGTGCTGTGTTTGGGTGTTGGAGACGCAGAGATGGGAGCAAAAAGAATCTCAAGAACTTTCTGTTGTAATGGGGGGACCACACGTCTGCCTGGGAATCTATGCGACATAAAGGCAGACTCATCTGGAGGGGCTCGAGGAACGGCAGGGGTGAGGAGAGGCCTCATGCAGGAGGTGACATTTGAGTTGAGCTTTGAGAGAAAGGAGGGATTCTCAGAGACAGAGGTGAGGAAGGAGGCCATTCAGACTGGGGGGAGGGGGCCCAGAGGCGTGGTGATGAATGATGGACTGTCATGTGACAAGGTGATTAAATTACTCTTTGATCCAAGGGGAGGGACAGTGACTGGCTCCTTCCAATCTAGCTGTGTCCTCACCACTCTGTCCAGGGTGGGAGAGGCCCATAAAACCAGACAATAGTAAATATCCTCTCTCCCCTCTTCCTTCTTCAATTTTCCTCCTCTTCCCAGTGTTTTTTTCTCAGACATCCTTCCTCTCACCTCTCCAACACACACACACACACACACACACACACACACACACACACACAAATGGTGCCACTACCATCTAAGGGAGGAATATCGCAGGGGGTACCAGGTATATCCGACAGGAATCTTTGCTCAGCAATAGCTCCTGAACCCTTCCCAGTATCGCCAGATGGTCTGGGGCAACAACAGCCTTTCAGAATTAATAACTGCTTCTCTAGAGGGGAAGCTTCATTCAGGAACCATTTCACATTTTCAGGCTGAGTGTGTTTCTTTTTTTCCCATAACATTTCCTGGCCCCGTCTGCTCTGGGTAGACAGTGAAACCTACTCAGGGAGGCAAGAAGGATGCCTCTCTCTGCTCGCTCTTGCTGTCTCTCTCTCTCTCTCTCTTCTCTCTCTCTCTCTCTCTCTTCTCTCTCTCTCTCTCTCTCTTCTCTCTCTCTCTCTCTCTTCTCCCCCTCCCTCCCTCTTCCTTTGCCTTTGGCTTCTGATGGTGTAGCTTTTAATCTAGAAATTATGGTAACTTGTATGTGCATTTTGAGAGTATATCATTGCTGCAGTTAATTAACGGTTATTAGCGTCAGCGTACTGCGCTGTATTCTATGTCACAAATCATCAAGTCTCCCAGAACAGTTATAGCAATTAAGAACTCCATCACACCTTCTGTATAGTCATTTGGTTCTTTTCCAGGTCTTTTCAAAACTGGAAATTACTAATCAAATCATTTCTGCTCTGTGCCTCAGTATCGTTTATTCCGTTCCTAATGATGTGCGACTTTTTTTTCTTTGGCCGTTAACAGAGGCATCCGTGCGTCTAACCCATTTTGCACCACTGTCATGCTTTAGAGAGGCGATAATGAACTTGCAGAAGGAAATGAAGGCTCGGCTTCTTTGCAGAACACTGTCTTTCCACTCCTGCTGTTGGGTGATTGAATTTTGAAACTGTAAAATGCATCGACAGCCCGACAACCCCGACTTTGCCAGAACCCCAGCTCTCACAGTTTAGCTTCAATTCAGAGCTCAGTGAGACTCCTGCCTGATCAATTTGTCATCCCTTTAAATGGAAACTAATTGCTTCCCAGGGAAAGATTGCAGGCAAATATCAACCTTTGCATCAGCAGCCCTTCTGCAGGAAGGTTAAGAAAGAGTCCACAGGGTTTCACCGAAGGGCCCATTTCCCTCTCTCCCTAAATAACGTCAGGAAGAATTTATATTATTTATACCAGCAGTAAAATTGCCTTCACATCCACTTGGGTCACCTGTCGAGAGTACATCTCACTTGATAGGCCGGCTGGATGTTCACATTAGGAACTGGAGACAAATGTCAGGTGTCATCTGACAGCCGGGTTTTAACACACCTTGGAAGGTTTTATGTGGTTTGGATGAGTTAAGAGCAGCATGCAGGCCACCAGTCTCCCCCTCACTCTCCTCTTCATTCCCCCCCCAAGACACGAATGCTGCTTTTCCTTCTGTTGCTATAGACTGTTTTGCTGTAAGCTTCCCCAGAATGCCTGAACCATCCCCATGTCTGCAGCATTAAGCTGATTCTGCTGTTGACTCCCTGTAGGAGAGATCAGCTCAGACACAGAGCCAGAGCAGTCCTTTGCTTGGGGGATGCATTAGCGCAGAGACCCTACTGAAAAGCAGGCGGGCCTGGGATTGCAGCAAGGCCAGAAAACCCAGAGAGTCCTCTAAACATTGGCTCACTGACCCACTTCCTTTGCCCCCATTTGGAGACCATCTGGTTCAAGTTGTGCTCAGCTATAAGAGTGGGACTGACTTTAAAGAAGACAGTTTGGGGGCGTGGGGTTGAGCCGCCACCTGTTTCTGGGTGGAGGTGCGGAGTTAAATTAAATTTTAGGGATCCTTTAAAGGAATAATTTTAGGGATTGAACCCGTGATTTAATAGATATAACTCCCAGGGGGGAATTTCCCTGTCCCAATGCAGGTTGGCACCTTCTCTGTAAGTTGATGCCTGGAGAACTGGCAGGCTGTGATTTGCATCACCCAGTGGCTGTGTCAGGGGCAGGACCTGAATCCAGGTCTTTCTGGCTTTGGTACCACCTCTATATCCACTGCACTACACTGTCTTTCACAGTCCTTAAGAGACAATGATTGAAACCAAATAAAACTTCTCAAAGAACTTTGAATTCAGAACTAGTTGGATCCTGGGCATTCAATTTCTGTTCCCTTTTGGTGTTGGGAGGTTCCATCAGATGCATTCAGGGAATCCTAGGAAGTACTTCCTTCTGAGAGAATGTAAGATCCTTGAGAGCAAGGATTATTTTTCATTTTCATAAAATGTTGCATTTTATCACTGTGCATCCCCAGTTCTTAAGAACAGCACCTAACACATGGTAGACACTTAGGAAGTGCTTGTTGATTGGTTGATTCTTCAGATGGCCGTTTCATAGTCCAACTGAGAGCCACGATAAACTTCAGTTGAAGAATGACCAACCCTGTTCTACTCACCCTTATTAAAAGAAAGAAAGGGATGGGGTGGGGGGGGGAGAGAGGGAGAGAGAGAGAGAGAAAGAGAGAGAGAGAGAGAGAGAGAGAGAGAGAGAGAGAGAGAGAGAGAGAGAGAGAGAATCAGTTGTTTGTGGGAAAATCTTTTTTTACCTAGGAGGATAAGTGATGACCAGGTTGTAGTTAATGCATCCTTTGCCATGGTCCCTACCCTATCTCTTCATTAGAGAAGGCAGCTCGAATTACTGTTTCCTAAGGTCTACAGGCATGTTCTTTGGTTCTAGACTTGCTTGAGCAGATGGGTAATGAGAAAACAGCAGCAGATTTTATCCATCTTATTCTTGTTTTGCTCATCTCCCTCGTAGAAGAAAATCCACCTCTCTCTCTCTCTCTCTCTCTCTCTCTCTCTCTCTCTCTCTCTCTCTCTCTCTCTCTCTCTCTCTCTCTTTCTCTCTCCCCCCCTCCCCATTTCTCTCTCCTTTCAGCTATTGGCATGCTAAAGAGACAAGCAAAGATTGGGAGTGTCAGGATCACATATTCAGTCTCTTTCAGGCACCTCTCACCCGTTTGTGAACATCCCTGAAGAGAGCTTTGTTCTAAGAAACTCTGGTTCAGTCAGGCAGCCTTTGAGAAATATGCTGGTTCTCATTTTCCACCAGAGGGAGGTTCAGTAGGAAGAAACACAAATTTCACTCCATGGGCTGCACCAGTGATGCAGAGAGTAATGGTGGGGCAGTGACAATTGTGGGGATCTTGATCTAGGAGAGACAGGATGGCCTAATGGAAAAAGCCAATGACTGGGGCCCAGGAGGCCCTGCTTTCTAACCCACCCTCAGACACTAGCTAGTAAGTTTTATTTCCCCATCTGTAAAATGGAGGATTTGAACCAGTTAACTCTTGATGTCCCCTCTCTCCACTATCTTTGTCTCTTTGTGATTCTAACCTCGAACGATTAGGGCAGTCATAGAGCAAAGAAACTAACTTGGAATGCCTGTATAGATAGGTACGGAGATGCGACTGTGAAATTCTGGACAGCATCAATTGTCAGGCATGATGGAAACTGGGGCAGAGGACAGCGTGGAAAAAAATAATCCAAAAACATGGGAGGAACTCTGCAAAGAAAGGAATGAGGGGTACAGGTGATTTGGAGTCAGAGGACTCGGGTTCAAATCACTCCTTCGCTATTTAGTACCTTTGGGGGACATTTCACCTTTGTGGGCCTCAGGAGTTCTTCATCTGTAAAATGAGAGGATTGGGCCCCAAAATTCTGATCTTATGATCCTAGAAGGAGTCAAGGATAGCTTTTTCAGGAAAGAGATCAAAAAGATCAAATTTTTTTGGGGGGAATATCAAAGCAACTTTATGAAAATATACCTGTAAATCATTTCATAATTGTTTATGTGACAACCTTTTTTCGGTTCTCAAAAATCATTCTATAACTATTAGATCAGCGTTTCCATTTGGTCCCATGAGAACACGAGTGTCCCCTGGCTTAGTTCCATGGTCTCTCCAGACCTGGACAGTGCCCCCAACAGTGGCATCAAGAAGTGTTTTATGGGAGATGTCCAAAGGTTAGGAATGGGTTTCAAGCCCTACTAGGGCTAGAAGGGGACCATTAATGCCAAAGGAAAGGGCTTCAAGCCTTCAAGTAGCTTATGGACTCTCAGAATACTAGAGCTAGAAAGGGCCCTGGAGACCATAAAGTCCAGCAGTTCTCCACGCGTGGTTTAAGGTTCCTAGTGGTGCTGGGCTCTTCAGATATAAAAATAAAAGTCTCTGCCCTCAAGAAGCTTAGGATTTGAGCTAATTATTGAGTTTCACAAGCAAACATGATCATCCTTAATTTTCCACACGGAAAGGCAAGAGGGAGAGAAGTAGGAAGCCAGGTAAACTAGGCAGCAAAGGTGAGAAGGGAGTCTGTTTCTGATCATGGGGCGCAGGTAGTGCAGAGGTATTGAGACAGGAAATGAAGCACCTTGTGTAAGGTGCAAGTACACCACTGTCACTTAATGGTGCAGTATATGAAGAGGAATAAGATATAAGAAGGCTGGAAAGGGGCTGGGTATGAAGAGCTTTAATACCAAACGGAGGAGTTTATATTTGACCTTAGAGGTCATAGGAAGCCATTGTCCGAGGTAGTACTTGAACTCACATATTCCTGATTCCAAGACCATTTTTCCCCACTACATTATATGCTTCTATAAATCTAGTGCTATTATACTAATGAGAATTGTAACCAGCGGCCCATAACTCCAGCCCTGAATTTGTGTGATCTAGACTCAATCTCAAGGGTGTTGCACAAATCATTCTCTTTGGCTTATGACTTTGGCTCCCCAGCCCCATCCTCTACCCTGGAATCTCTGGCTAGGACTCATGTCCTGGTCTAGTACCAAACAAAGACAAAATCTGGTTTTGTCCTCCACATTGTGACTCTCCATCTGCCTTCTGCTTAATCCAAGAGCTCTTCCTCTTCTCTTTGAGTAGCTTGGCCCAAGACTTTCCCTACTAAGTGATTTCGTGCTCCATGAACTCCACCATTTTGCCACTGTCCCTCATGGCTGCTCTCTCTGGGGACCAAAGAGGTTCCTTGTTTAAAAAAAACTGGCCTCCCCTTGCATCCTGCACCTGTGATACAAGTCCACTCATCTTGTGTAGCCCTTAGGTCATTTTAGGTTGACATAGTTAAGCCATTTGTGCTACTTAGAACTGGAACGGATGAGTCCGGTGAAGAGACGAGGACTTATAATGATCCAAGCAGATGGAGTGGACAGATTTACCTTCTGGCTAGGTCTCTGCCCCTCATATTCCTCTTCCTCAGAGGTCTTCAGGGAGGGCCTGGATGTCTACCTGTCGATTATGTCATGGTGGGGATTCTTTTCATTGGCTGGGTTGGGGCTGAAGTCATTGCATCATGGATTTAAAGCTGGAAGGGATGTTTCTGTATGTATTTATGTGTGTGTTGGAGGGGAGGGGAGGAGATGGTATAGCAAGGACTGAATCCCCCAGTCCTGGAGCACCCCCTTCTCTAGACACCCACTCAGTGCCTGGGGAGAATGGATTCAGACTCAAAGCATCTGCCACAGACCATCTCCCGCCCTTCTTCTGGAGTTAGGGCAGATGGGTAGGACCATCCTCCCTGACTCTGGGAGTCCTCTCCCTTCCCAAAGGACCCACCAAGCAAAGTTCTGTGTGGGGCATGGCCCTGTAGACAGTCACTCTGTTGTTTCATGTAGCAGGGGTCTTTCCACAGTACCACACTGCCTCCTAAGTGGCAGGCCAGGGGTCACCTCTGATTGGTAGAGGAGAAGCTCCCTCTACCAACAAAATAATTGGTCCAGATTTAAAAAAGAAAATCTATAGTGTAGATTTCATAGAGAAGATTAAGCTCTGGTCCATTTAAATTAATTAAGCTTTTGTCTACTTCCCCCTAAACCTCTTGGCTCACCTCACACAAGAAGGTCAGCAAAACACTTAGGTCATCTTAGGTTGACATGTTTAAGCCATTTATACTATCTAAGCTACTAAAATTGGAAGGTACTTCTCAGTTGGAGAGACAAGGGACTTGTAATGACCCAAGCAGATGGAACGTATGAATATTCGCACTTTTGGTTCAGGCATTTCTGCTGATAAGCAGGCACCCAGGCAGCTCTGAAGGACCCCAGCACAAGACAGTTTTCTGCATTACGGACTGAGCTCTGCAAAATTTAGCGTGACCTTGGTTGACTTGCCAGGGTTTACCCATCCCACCTTTTAAGTCATCTCAACCAGAGAAAGGGCAGATTTGCTCCTAGGTATTCAGATATTCATGAACTCTAGCACTCTCTCTCTCTCTCTCTCTCTCCCTCCCTCCCCCTCCCTCTTTTCTCTTCTCTTCTCTTTCTCCCCCCCTCTCTCTCCTCTGTCTCCTCCCCCCTCCTCTGTCCCCCTCTCTCCTCTCCTCTCCCTCTCTCTCTCCTCTCTTCTCTCTCTCTTCTCTCTCTCTCTCTCTCTCTTCTCTTCTCTCTCTCTCTCTCTCTCTCTCTCTCTCTCTCTCTCTTCCTCTCTCCCCCTCCCTCCTTCCCCCCCTCCCTTTATCCAGGTCAGACAAATCAGGGTTTGTCTGACCTGATTTCTAGTTTGCTTCCTCTATCCCCCCCAACCCCTCCCTGCTAGTTCATGCTGCAGAAATAACTCCCCCCCTTTTCTAATTACTTTTTATGACCTATTTCTTTCTATAGCCCAAAAAGATATTACCTGAAAAGGTAGAGGGAAGGGAACTATTAGAAATGTGTTCTAATCTCCAAAGCTACATGACTTTAAAAAAAAAAAAAGATGTTACTCCATAGGGAACAAAATTCTTTCCACCATTTGGGGAAAGGAGCTTGGAAGGGAGATGTTTAGAAGGCTGATTTCAAAAGGCAGCAGCCCCACTACTACCACTACCACCTTAAAATGACTGAGATTACACAGATGTCCAGAATCTTATCATTGAGAGGGACCTCAGAAGTCATGTAATCCAACCCCCACCTGGCCAGTAGTCCTCTTAATTGGTTCCCAAACAAGGGGTTACCATTCAGCCTTTGGTTGAAACTTCAAGGGAAGGGCAGCCCACTCCCTCACAGGGTATCCCATTCCATTTTTAGACAGCTCCAATTGGTAGTGTCTCCTTACCTTGGGGTGTCATTGTCTTCTTAAACACTTCTACCCTTTGCTTCTGGTCCTGCTCTCTCTGGGGCCAAGCAGAACGAGTGTCCGCCTTCTTTCAGGACAGCCCTCTATATACCAGAATGAAGGCTGAAGGGGAGTGGGACACAAGAGAGAGAGCACTGACTCTACAGTCAGAAAAACCACGCTCAGATCCTAACCCTCTCTGTATCAGAATGGGGATTCCATTCATGTAGAGCTTGGACCGTATGGCCTCTGGACATGCTTCGCCATTCTGAGTCCTATGATCTATGACTGTTATCGTGATGTCTTTCCCTTCGGAGCATTGCCCCAATCTAAACATCCCCAGTTATGAGTTCCCTCACCATTTTCATTTTCCTCTTATGGACACTCTCCACCCACGTCATCAGTTTCCTTCCTGTAATGGACTTTCCCATTCATATGTTGGAAAGATCACTAGCCTTGGAGATGTGGCCTTGTATCCTGTTTCTTTCACATTCTTTATATCCTGATTCGTTTACTAGCTGTGTGAATTTATCCTACTCTCTATGTCTCATTCTCTCCCCCTGCAAAATAGAGGTCATGACGTTTTCACTACCTTGTAGGAAGAACAATTCTTGCTGTAGACCTGAAGACACTCCATGAGTGAACAGATACTGAGGCTCTGTCATTCTTATTACATCTGTATTTTAAGCCTAACATACTTCACCACTGCTAAGCTCAAGAAGTGAAATTGAATACAGACATTCCAAAGCAGCCACATTTATTATGCAAATCCAGCCACCCAGGCCAGTTCATTAGGGAAGAGTATTATAAGCAAGCTAATGTTGAGTTTCTAGTCCGATGAAATGCTTTCTCTGACAAGTAGCTTGGCCTATCTTTCTGGCTGTTCTTTGTGACATATATTTTCTGCCTCAGTGGCCCTCTTAGTAGGGTAGCCAGTCTCTGCCTTCCTGTTTGACATTTTTTGTTCATAATTACTTGAAAAATCACCCGCTTCTTTTTTTAAATTGCTACATAAAGTAGTAGTCTGTCCTGGCTTCTTGAGAGCAAAAGGCCAGTGGAAGGATTTATTTGCAGCCAAACGTATGAAGTTGGCATGGTAAAAGGCTGTCCAGAGGGCTCACCAAAAGTATACTTGACATCATGAGATTCTGAAGAGTGAAACCCCTCAACATAAACCGCAGATCTGTGATTCAGGAGGAGTCGTTTTTTATGGTGGTGGTTGTATCATGATACAACCTTGGTGTAAAAAAAAAAATTGCAGCCTCAATTAATCAGTAAACAGGCATTCAAGAGCCAATAGGTGCTAGGCACCATACTAGGGGCGGAGCTTACAAAGACAAAAAGATAGCTGGGGATATAATGGATAAACAGTCTGATGAGCATTTCTTAAGCATTTACCAAGTGCCAGGGACTGTGCTAAGCACTGGGGATAAATACAAGTGAAGAGAAAGACAATTCCTGACCTCAAGGAGTTTACATTCCAGTGGGGAAAAACTTTAAAGTAAAAGTACCTGAATAAAGGAGTGGCTGGGTGGTGCAGCGGATAGATAGAATGTTGGGTCAGGAGTCAGGAAGATGACTCTTAGTGAGTTCAGATCTGGCCTCAGACACTTAACTAGCTGTGTGACCCTGGGCAAGTCACCTCACCTTTGCCTTAGTTTTCTCATCAGTAAAATGAGCTGCAGAAGGAAATGGCAAACTACTCCAGCATCTCTGGCAAGAAGGCTCCAAATGGGGTCCTGAAGAGTCATACGCAACTGAAAAAACAACTCAATGACAGCTATTCATCCTTACTGTAATTGTGACTGGCCGAGGGTTTCATTTATCATTTATAATACTTTCTAGCATGCTTTCAAACCCAAAATAGCACATGAAGCAAATCAGAGATAGAGGAATTGGGTCTCACAAACAGTCATGTTTCAAAAATATATCTGAATTCCAAACTGTGGTCCTCAAAAGAAGGATATGCAAGACAAAGCCTCTTAGATGCATAGGCATAATGTCTAAAAGGCTAAAAAAAAAACCCATTTATTAAACACCTGTTATGCACCAGGCATTGAGCTAAGCTCTGGAGATACAAAACCAGCATTGAAACAATCCCTCCCCTCAAGAAGATTACAGTCTCCTGAGAGGGAATCAGCATATACCCAGTTAAGCCAATACAGTATAGTGCAGTGATTTCAAAAGGCAAAAGGGTGTTAATAACTAAAGCAGGGGGTCAGTAAAGCCATCATGTAGGAAGTATTCTTGAGCCCCGTTGCATTCAAGACATGAAGGGCCACCTTCCCCAAAGCACACAACTGGGAGATGGAATGTTGTGGACTTGGAAAAGCTAGCAGGCCAGTTTGACGGGAATGGAAAGTATGTGAAGGAGCCTCGTGTCCACCAAATTACTGAAAGTTAGATCAGCTCTTTTACAGTGTATGAAGATTGTTGGCTCTGCCCAGAGACATCTCAGTCGCCGATCCTGGTTCTTTCCCACCATCTTCACTCCTAGACCTAATCATATTCTACAAGGAGAAAACTTCCTAGACCATACCCGGAGGAAGGGATGGAGTGCGAATGAGAAGTCCCCAAGTAAACTGAGTTTGGGGATGCTGATACAGGGTTGTGGCCCTGTATCAGGAGTGGTGCGTTTTCCCATCATTCTAGACCAGTTCGTGTTTGGATGGAAAGAGATACCTGTGGAAGCCCTACAACCAAGGACAGAGGCTTTAAACAGTTAACTCTTCATTGACAGCAGGTCCTGTTTCCTATTCTTGGAGACCAACTTCACAATTTTATTCCTTGTCCCTGGTCATGGAAACACAAAACTTTAGAACAGGAAATGACCTTGGAGGTAACCAGATCAGCTGGTCAGTCAACAAACATTTATTTAGCAACTCTTGTGTTCCAGGGTCTCTGTCAGGGGCTGGGGATACAAAATGCCCTCAGAGGGTATTCTGTGTCCTACCCAAGCATCCCTCCTGGGATTCAAGTGCCAGGAACATGAGGAGGACGTGGTCATATGTCAGCAGATGTCCTGAAACATGTATGGGCTGGAACTGGCCCCAGCATTCACATCTGCCAGCCCAGTATTGCATGCAAGGATCTTCAGTACAAGAACGTTCCTCCAGGTTCCTGGGGAGCCCCAGTCGGTTTGTTTCTTTCCAAGGAATCCGCAGGGGAGTTCCCCCATCCCTCACAGACTGAGTGGTGGAGTCTTCCTGGAAAGAAAAACACAGACCTTTGTAGGAGAAGTGAAATATTTAGATAGAAATCATTATGAGATTCTTCTTTACAGCAAATTGAGCCTGATCAACTGAAAGAGCTGGGGAAACACCAAGGAGGTAATAATGCCTGATTAGCTAAGCAGCTGGATAGCTGAAGGGGAATTTGTTACAACATAGTAAGACATTGGGGCTAGACGTGAGTGACATTGTCCATTAGCAGACCCCCTACTGCTCGTGGAAGAACGTCTCCCAAATGTCCCGGAGAGACCAAGTCCTCCCTCCTCCTGTCAGTCTCTCTGTGTCTGTCTGTCTGTCTCTCTCCTGCCCCTCACCCTCCCTTTCTCTGTCTCTCCCCTCTCCTCTCTCTGTGTCTTTCTCCCTCTTCCTTTGTCCCTCTCTGTCTCCTCTCTTCCCCCTTCTCTCTCTCTTTCCCCCTCTCCCCTCTCTTTCTCTCTCTCTTTCTGCCTTCCCCATCTCTTCTCTCTGTCTTTCTCTGCCTTCCTACCCCCTCCTCTTCCTCCTGCCCTCACTGTCTTCTCTCTTCTCCCTTCTTTCTGTCTCTCTCTCTCCCCCCCCTCCCTCCTTCCCTCTCTCTCCCTCCCTCCTTCCCTCCTTGCCTCCCTCCCTTTCTTTCTCCCTCCCTCTCATTTTTCAAATGCTGTGCCCCATGCTATACCTTATTCACTTCTCTCCCCACCACCACTTCTGCTTCTTAAATGAAACATTTGGGAGCCACACAATATCTCACTGGGATGGGAATGGAAAAAGAAAATTAAAAATCAGTCAAGAAGCTTTTATTAAATGCCTTGTGTGTGCCCAGCCTTGTGCTAGAAACTTGAGATACAAAGGAAAAAGGTGACGCAGTCCTTGCTCTTAAGAATTTTACCTATTTTATTCCATTGAGGGAAGCAACATATATGTGTATATAGATACACATGTGTATGTTCATGTATGTATACAGGAAGCACATAATAAATGTTTGTTAATTGACTGACTGACTGTAAATCATCAAAGGCAACTCACGCCTATCAGGCCAGGCCCTTGGAAAACTGGCCATAACTTTTTTATTCGACAGTTCCTTTCACTTCAAGAAATGTATGTGAAGCATGTACCTGGAAGACTCTCAGCAGTCTTCTGAGACTGGGAATTTTAAAAAATGAAATATGCCCTGCCCTTGAAGAGCTTAGATTCTACCTGAGAGAAATGACACATACACAGAGAAGTAATTGAAATATCAAAAAAATCAGCACAAGTTATTTTCAAGAGGAAGGAAGTGGATCGCGGAGGGGAAGGGGATTAGGAAAGGTGTGTAGGAGGGAGCACCTGAGGTATGTCTTGAAGGCAGCCAGAGATTCCAAGAGGTAGCGGTTGAGGAAGTATACACCAGATATAAGACCACCTGCTCCAAGACAGAAGAGGAGGGGGTAGATTGTTGTGGACAGACAATGGGCATCGGGCTGGCCCAATAGTGCAGAGGTAGAGAGTACATGAAGGTGGGTAGAGTTAGATAAACCCAGAAAAGGAAATACGGAGGGCCTTCTGTGGAAAGTGAGAACAGTGTATTTTATCCTAGAGGCAACAGAGAGCCATTGAAGGTCTTTTGGAGTAGAGAAGTGGCGTGGTCAGATGTGTGTTTTGGAAATGTCAGTGTGGCAGGAAGATGGATCACGGAGGATAGAAGGTGGCAAGGAGGACTGAGCGTGTGTTGGAAGGCCTCAACTAGAATTTGGAGAGAAAGGGACGGTTGTAAGAGGTAAGCACTGACAGTACGGGGAAGGAAGGGGAGAGAGAGGAGATTGATCGGGCCGTAATATTCCAAGAAAGTGACTGTTTCAAAAAATCTTTGGACGTGCCCTGGTGCATACGCCCCATGTTATCTCAAGCCTCTTATTGGGGAATGGTCTCCATTATCCAGACCTCTTCTCTGATTGGCCTTGGAGCCACGACGGCTGCTTGAGTGCTGCAGAAGCCCCCATGACAGAAGAAGGTACGGGAAGCCCCTTAAGCCTGTAACGTTTCCCTGTAACTAGGGTATTAAGTTATCCCAGCCGAGAGGGTGCGAGAGACACGCATTCCCGAGCATCTTTTGATCGTCTCCTGGCTAAATCAAATGCCGCATCGAGCTTTTCAGCTTTGAATCCCAAACCAAGCAGCCTCTCACAGTGACCTCTCACAATTAAGATTACGTGATTATCAAAGACTTCTTCTTCCCTCCCCTCCCCATCCCCCTACTTCTCCTCTTCCTTCCTGTTCTAAAATGTGGAGCAGAAAAAATAAAATAAGATAAAGTGCTTTTAATTTCATCCCCTGGGGCTGCCAAGAAAGCTCAGAGATGTGGTTTAAGACCCGGGGTTCTGGGTGTGCAGACCATAGCAAACAGGAGCCCAGGATCTGAGAAATTGACTCTGCCGGCTTAATATGCATCAACCACATGCAGATAGAGAGTGGGAAGGAAATGGAAACCAACGTATGGCTTCGTGTTTTTCTTATTTTTTCGGGGGAGAAAAATCTGTCATGGATAAGCTCCTGCTTTAATGACAGTCTGAGGCCATAATGCAGAGACACATTGCAGAGCTAATGTATTGTTCTGTTTTTGTTTATTCTGCAGAAATGGAGAAATTTCATTTTTTAGGAGAATTACAAGCTTCCCTTTTATTATTCACAAGCCTTAAAACGCATGACCAGCTGAGCCACTGAGTCCTCCGATTTTAATCCCGGCTTCTTTGCAAAGCTAAACTGGTTTTCCAGTCCACTACTTGGTGGACCACAGGGGTTGTTACCATGCTGTTACACATATTGAAAGCTTCCTATGGATGGCTGGGCCCACAAGGGCTCTCTGGGAGCCAGAGAGGGAACTCTCTGTTCTGGGCTGTAGGGGGATGAGAAGGGGATTATCACAATGGGATGGGACCGGAACAAAGATGCTCTGGACCATTAGGATGCCAGTGGACTCCATTAGCTTTCGAAGCGGTTTGCCATAAGCCTTCCCTGACCATCAGGTTCTCCAGTTACATAAGCCTTAGGGTCATGGAACTAGAGCCCAGCTGTTTCAAGTGTGGCAGCTCAGGATTTGAACCCAGCTCCTGTATGTACAGAACCTGTATGTTCTTTTTCTCTACCTTTACTCTCCTTGACTAGCTCATATTTTTGCCTTAATATCATTTGTGTATCTTATCTCTTCAAGTAGACTATAAGCACCTTGAAGGCAGGGACCCAGTCTTCCTTGCAGCACTTCACCCAGAGTGGACATGATTTGCCAGATCAATGAATGGGCCATCCATCCTTCACTCTGTGGCTGTGTGGCACATTTCACAAAGGGAGCACATCCTTGGGGAGGAGCACGGGGAAGACTTCCTCCCAGGGTCTCCAAGGCAGGCACTTCCGGCCTCCTCTCAAATAGTTCTCTTCCGTGTTCTGTGTGTGCCAGCCCTCTGAACCGCTGCAGAAGGACAGGCACGGACTAAATGATCTCCAAGATTCTGATCCGAAGTAAGGATGGTCATGTAATACCCACGGGCGTTAAGTACTATACTTAGTCACCTGGGAGGTTCAGAGTTAAATGAGATCTAATCTCTGCCCTCAAGGAACTTGCAGTCTAATGTACAGATAAAACACCAGCACAGACCGCTGAACATTTGAGAGCTTCCAAGCAAAATGGTATAAAGAACAGGTTCCCCCAAACACGCCACTCTGCTGCCCTCAGGCCTTTGCTCCAGTGTTTTCCCCTGTGCCTGGAATGCCCTTCCTCTCTCCACCTACTGGATGACCACTCAGGTAATCAGCAATGGTAAAGTGCCCACTTCTTGCCCTGCATTTGTGCCCTCATGGAGCTTGCATTCTATTGGAGAAGACAATACCTGTACAGAATATGTATACCAAGTAAACATAGGGTAATTTGGGAAGGCATCAGGAAGCCTTTAGCCCTTCCCAGCCCCAATCTGCCATAGCACTTTGTTTTGTAATTTTCTAATGCACTCACCATGTAATGTCATGTACTATAGCAGAGTTTGCTACCTACCAGACTGCAGATGCCTCGGGGGCAGGGATCCTGTCTTCCTTTATTTTGAATCTCTTCAGTGCCTAGCAGTAGTTCTACACACACACACACACACACACACACACACACACACACACTGGGTGTTAATATAAACATTCATTTGTAGGATCATCGAACTGTATTTGGCAGGGTCCTTGGAGATCATCTGCTTCCAGGGATTCTTTAACTGGAGTCCATGAACTGATTTTCTTAATACTGTGAAAACCATATTTCAGCATAACTGATTCCTTTCCAATCCTCTGTATTTTATTATATGCATTTGAAAACATCATTCTGACAAGGGATCCTTGGGCTTCTCCAGATTCTCCAAGGGCCCCATGACACAAAAAAATAGGTTAAGAACCTCTGATCTTGTTCACCTCTCATTTTACATATGATGAAAGTGAAGTATCCAGGATCACACAGGTAGTAAGTGGCTGAGTCAGAATTGGAACCCAGGACTTGAGATTCCAAACCTGGCTCTCTCCTCTGCAACCAGGATGCCTCCCATTGCATTGTATTGTATTTGTAGTGTTGTTATATGTGTGATTAGCGTATAGTTTTTTACTGGGGGAGTATATTTAATGGCTCTGATCATAAATAAGGTGGGAACATTTCAGGGTGACCTACAGCTCTGATGAACATCTTCTGAAGGAGACAGAGAATCTACTCTCTGTCCACACCTAGCGGAGAGGCTGGCTTGGTTTTGTGGGTCCATCATAGTTTCTGTGCTTTGGGTTTGTATCAGAGAAGGGTTGAATATTTCACAGGAGACATGAGGGCAGAGTCAGGTGGCCATGGGCAAGATGTCACCCATTCAAGAGCAGTGCCCAAGAAGCACCACTAAGAAAGTTACCCTTTGAGATCCTCCCTTTGTGGGAAGATTCAGCTGCCACTCTCACATTCCCATAGGAAAAGTGTTTCTCTTCATTCTGCAGCAGGTAGGGACGCTCGGTGCCTGAGTGGTAGTGGTGGGTAATGATAAAGCATTAGAACACCAGGTAGTCTGCCTGCAGCGGGTTCTGTCTGCAGAGGTGGCACTGCATTGGGCAACGAGGGGCTGCTGCGGTCTGCCCGACGGAGCCAGAAAGATGGCGACAGGCCTGGGCAGGGGAGGGGGATAGGAGGGAAGGTGGAGGAGAGGGGAATCCTAATTACTACCCAGAAATCCCTCCTTTCCAACCTCAGCAGGTTACCTGGAGTTTAATGTGTGGGCAGCAATTCATTAAGACCACTATAATTCCCCCTATGAAGGCAGGCACTGAGTCTGCAGCCCAGAACTGAGAGATGGAGACGTTGCCTCATAAATCACCCCCCGGCACCAGCTGAGAAAACCGTTTTCTTACTAACTCAGGGTGCCTGCAGTCATTTATCCCTGATGAGGAGACGGTACTTCCCAGCTACATGAGTCTAGGCAAGTTGTTAACTGCTCTGAGCCTCAGTTTCCTCGTCTGTGAAACGACAAGGTGGGACTAGATCCCCCTGACCTGCTTCTAGCTCTGAATCTGTGATTACATGCGTGTTATCTCCTTCCCCAGCAGAACCATTGAGAAGAGGAGCAGGCTGGTAAAAATGCTGCCCAGCCACTCAATTTTTGTACCCACCCTCATATGTAGGTTACTGCTGTTGTATCGGACAGGCCCTAACTCCTCTTGAAATGGGCCAGGGCCATGCAATCTGAGGGTGTGCTAACAACAGAGAGCGTACGATCATCATTCCAGAACCGGAAGGGTCCTTGGAAGACATTTAGTCCAACTCCTTCATTTTACAGATGAGGAAACTGAGGCCTAGAGCAATGACTTGCCCAAGGTCACACAGAGGTGACGTTTGAACCTAGGTCCTCTGAGCCACCATACTGCCTCAGACATGGAGGGGAAGTGTGCTCTGAGATCTGTGACCCTTTCAGTCCATTAGTTTGACTAAAATAACAGCCGACCCAGTCCTCTTCCCAAGCAGTGAATCTTGTGTCTGGCTTCGAGGTGCCAAAGTCCCAGCAGGAACAGAAGCTGCTGTGGACCTCGGCAGGCCACAGTGTCTTCCATACACGTGCCCACCTTCTGTAGCTTATGGAGGCCAAATGTGGGGGAACAGTGAAGGCCTTCTCCAGCCTTATAAAGCAACGTCAGGGGGCAGAGGTGGGGGTGGGGTGGCGGAGGGAAACTACCTGTTTCCCCGTGTGGGAATCATATCTATGCCAAGCACTTTACAAATTTTCAAAGCTCCTTATAAATGGTAATCATTATTAAGGATAGGAACAGCATGTTGTTGTTTTCAAAGAATACTAAGTTGGGGTCAAAAAGACTACCTATAGGGCCTCGCAAAAGCCCCCTGCACTTTTCTAAATTTCCTCATCTATAAAATGGGAATAATAATACTTAGGTTCATGAGGAAGGTGCTTTGCAAACCTGCCAAGTAGGTATGTTGTTATTACCATTTTCCAGATTCTTTTGGTAAAATACTTCCCTAGGAATGAACCACTGCTTGTGTTAACTTTCCTCTCAGTTCCAAGTTCCCAGTGTGTTGGGAGCAGGTCGGTCAATTAATAAGCATTTATTAAACACCTACTGTTTGCAAGGTGCTGTGCTAGACAGAACTTAAACAGGACCCCCACCCCTGTGGAGCTTGTATTCTGATAGGGGTTGTTGTTGTTTGTCCGATTCTCAAAGAAGACCGTGGCATCAGGAAGAGGAAAAGGGAGACAACAGTGGACACATCAAAGTAGGTTTGTTGGCTTTCTTTGCATCCTCAATACTTAGCTCAGTGCCTGGTACACAGTAAGCACTTAATAAATGCTTGTTGTCATGTAAAATAAATCCAAAGTATTTTTAAATGGTAGACAACTCCAAAGTCCGTCTTTGACATTCAGTCAAGAAACCAACCAGCGTTTATTAAGCTCCGGCCATATGCCTCACACCGGGCTTAGGGCTGGGGATCCAGTTCAAACAATAAAACAGTCTGTGTTCTCAGGGAGATTACATTCTAATGGAGGAAGAGGCAACGGGGCCCTTCCTGTCCCTTGGAGAACCTGCGGTCAGGCTGTAATTGACCTGGCCCGTCTGTGATGGCACCAGCCGAGTTAACCCAGAGGCTTTGATCCAAATGTGACATGATTGACCATGTAATAAATGCATTGTAAAAACCAATACTTACGGTGACCACTAATGTCACACTTCATCGGAATAAATTACAGCCTGGGACTCTTCGAGGTCCTTGTTGTTGTTTGGTTTATAAATAAAGGGACAAAACCTTATAATTTCATCCTCTTTTTCCCCCCGCCCCACCCCTCTTCTCTGTCCCTCGCTGAGCAGCCATTGTGGGCTTTTTCCCTGTTCCCACCCGCTTTCATTTTTAAATATGACCTTGACTGCTCCAATTTTGCTAACCTATTATTTAATCATAAGGCAGTCTGTGGAACATGGAAGTGGCCCTATTGTTCTTCCCTAAGGTCTGATCACAGGAAGGAAACGCTTCCAAACAGGAGCCCTGTTCCAGGTCCCTTGATTTCCAGGGGGTGAGAGAAAGGCAAGAACCCCGATCTTACACAGAATATTTTGCAAGAAGGGGACTGGTCTGTGGGCCACCTTGCACTCCCTCCAGGTCGTTTCTAGATGCCTCATTTTAGGAAAAGTGACAAATCAGAGAGACAGATTCTAGAGAAGAGCAACCAGATTTCCCAGTCGTGCTATACCAGCTCTCCTTGGAAGCACTGGAGATGTTTAGCCAAGAGAGGCCTTAAGGGGACGTGCTAACTCTTCATTTTGTTGAGGATGTCTCTCTTGAAGGAAGGATAAGATAAAATAAATCTCTTTGGCCCCGGAGTAGAGGCAATTAATCGATGAAGTGAATTGGGCCTGGAGTCAGAATGACTAAGCTCAAATCCACCCTTGCACGCTTACTAGCTATGTGACCCTGGACAAGTCCTTTCATTTCTCTGTCTGCCTCAGTTTCCTCAACTGTAAGATGTCAGCCACAGCTCAGTCTGCTCATTTGAATATAAGCCCCTTGAGAGCACAGACTTTGTCGCATTTGCCTTTATTTCTGCAAGATCTAGTGTGCTACCTGGTACATGGTAGGCACTCTATAAATACTTGTTGCTTGATTGGTTAATTGAAATTTTCAGATGGAAATACTTTCACTTTGTGTTCTATTACATTTTTTTCAAGTAACCAACTATTAGTTTCTCTTGTAACAAATGCATTGAGTCAAGCAAAGCATAGATCTCCATATTGGTCGCATATAAAAAATACCCATTTCATTCTGCATCCTGATAACATCCCTGCTCTCTCTCTCTAGAGGTGGGCAGCATCTGTGTTCCAGAAGCATGCTTGATCACTGCATTGAACAGTTGTGAAGTCTCTCAAAGCCTTCTGGTTTTTGCAGTGCTGGTGGTAATGGTATCTGCCTTTCTCTTGATTCTGCTGACTTTACTCTGCATCAGTTCATACAGATCTTCTTGGGTTTCTCTGAAACCATCGCTTTCATCACGAATTCACGGACTTTTGATGCGATATACTGTAAATGTATGAATGCATTTTAAATATCACTGTTCTTCTGAGGGGAGAAACTCTTTAATTCTCTATGGCAAAAGGAGTTTTGTAGATAGCATTACAGTGTCGTGGAAAGAGCCCTGGAGAGTAGGGTTCTTTCTATCACTAGCTAGTTTTGTGGCCTTGGGCAAGTGATTTCATTTCTCAGGGGTTCCATTTCTTTATCTGTCAAATGAAAGGCTTGTCACATCCCAGGACTTGTCTGTCTTTGAGGTCCTTTCTTGCTCTGAAGGTTTCTGATTTAATACTGGAGTCCTGACTAAAATAGCCATGTAAGGTCTCTCTGCCTCAGTCTTTCCACCTAAAGGAAAATCATTCCCTTTTCCTTTTCTGCCTTATAAAAGAGCAGAGCAGATAACATCCTTTGGAATTCAGTTAAGTTCAACCTGTATATATTAAGTGAGCCCTGGAGAGACAACAGTCAATGCATGGGTCAATCAATTAACTGTGCTAGGTGCTAGGGTTACAAAGAATGAACTAGCCCCTCCCCTCAAGGAGCTTACCTTCTACTGGTGGGTGTGGGGAAGGAGAGAATACAAGATGGCCACAAATATACGACCTTCTGGATGACCTTCAGGGATGACATTCCATCTCTTTTCTCTGTCATCTTCTTGCCTCTTTAGCTGGCCATCCCCAACACTTAGAATACGTTCCCTTTTCAGCACCATCTCTTAGAATCCCTCATTTCCCTCAGAGCTCAGCTCAGAGGTCTTCCTACACGAAGCCTTTCCCAGTTACCCTCAGCTGCTGGTATCTGACCACCACTGAGTACCTTATATTTATTCTGTATGTACTTACTATGTGTGTGTGGCTCTCCTGATCAAACATAAACTACTTGAGGACAAATACTGTCTGTATTCTGAGCCCTTCCTTAGCCCAGTGCCTGGCAGATAGTAGATGCTTAACAAATGCTTGTTAACTCACTGATTGAAATATAAATTCTATACAAAATGATTTCAAGAGGTGAAAGGTATTTTTCGAGGGGCTGTGGATAGGTAGCAAGAAAAGCACCAGAGTTTACAAATAGGGTTTCATGTAAGTGATGGGTGTTACTGATTTGTTGATCAGTAATGGGACAGTTCCTTTGAGTCTGGTGTTGAAGGACCAGGTTAACACCCCTGTCTCGTAGGCTAACTGTTTTATCTGACTTCTGTTGTGTGTAGGTAGGTTTCAGGGGACATGGTTTGACCCACTGTCTAGCAAGAAATATGTACTCACTGCAGAGGTCTACTGTATTTAAATGTGAAAATGCCTTGTTATAACCTGCCTTCTGGGCTATAAACATCTTTTAGATTTTCCAATGAGATTCTTGTCTTTTTGTGTTTTGCTGCAGAGTCTGTGAGTAGCCAGAACAAGACTGGGGGTGGTTGGAAAGGTTTCCAGCAAAAAGCAAATCTACTTTTCCAAAAGAAACTGCTGTCAGGGTCAAGTGTGGGAGCTCATTTGCTGAGACGGCCTCTTCAGCCCTTTTCTGCTCTGGGTAGTTTACCTCCTAAAGTGCCTTTGCCTCCCTGCTTTCTGGTCAGGTACATGAGAAGAAAAAACAAGCTTCACTAATGAGAAAGGGGGAAATGGACTTTTCTCAGCCAGGAGCCATCGTTTCCTCATTTGATGTTATTTGAAGAGTCAGACTGGGTACTCGCAATCAGAACAAACATTTGCCTCAAGCTCACCTCCTGTGTACAGGACATCCGCCACATTGAGAGCGCTGGGTTTGGCAAGGGGGAAGATACAACATGTATGTGTAACAAGGCATGGAGCGTGGAGGACCCTTCACAGGTTACAAGGCTACACAGGGCACCATCTCCACTTGGATCTCAACCTTTAGCCTGTTACTTGACTCATTCCTATTTTTGGTCTTTTTATCTTTTGTTTTTATTTATTCAGTCATGTCAACTCTTGGTGACCCTATGTGGGGTTTTCTTGGCAAAGATACTGGAGTGCTTTGCTATTTCCTTCCTCAGCTCATTGAGGAAACTGAGGCAAATAGGATTAAATGATGTGCCCAGAGTCATAGCTAATAAGTATCTGAGGCCAGATTTAAACTCTCCAAGATGAGTCGAACTGACTCTAGGCCCAGTGTTCTATCCACTGCACACCTAAGTGCCTGTTATTGTCCTTAGCTGTATGAGAATTCAGAAGTAGGTGTGTTTATTTCCTATACTTAATAAAATTTCAGCATGTTTCTTAATCAGCTAAATGCAGAGTTCCCACTCCAGTTCATCAGATAGTATTTATTTGATAATAATAGGAGCTAACGTTTATATGGGTTTGTTAAGTACTGTACATATCTTATTTGATGCAGATTTGACAATCTGGAAAGTACTTAATAAATGCTTTATCTGCCTAGTTACTAATAGCTCCATATGTTAAACACTTTAATCTCCTAGGGTTAAGTAAATACTGAATATGGAACTTATTAACAATGAAACCAATAATAAAAAAGCCACGAATAACGATTTACAGTCTATTAGATGTGAGGACAATCATAGTCAAACTCGCCACACACCTGCTCTTTAATGGTAGATGACCTCACTTCTGAAAACAAGTTCCATACTATTTAGTTCATTCAGGATAATAGTTCTCAAACTTTTTGGCCTCAGGACCTTTTATATTCTCAAAGTTATTGAGCCCCGCCCCCCATAGCTATTGTCTTTGAGGGTTCTATCTATTAATACATACTGGTATTAAAAATGCAAATGTCATTATATTATTATAAAATCAGTTTTTTCACCTGTGGTCTCCCTGAAAGGGACTTGAAACTCCCAGGCACCCCTGGACGACATTTTGAGAACCATTGACTCAGGATAACGAATCATCCTTACAAAAACTCCCTTTGCAGACAAAAAGTTCCAGTAGCTCTAGAAAGAAATATCTCCATCTTCATTCCCTCTTTCTTTCTCTAGGTATCATAGGGGGGAAAAAATCAGTATCTTGAGTTTTCTTTGAGCCATTACTTAATAATCTCTCTCCAGACTCATTCCTCATAAAATTTTCTTTATACTTCTTATACATTCGATGCATATACAGACGCATTTATATGTGTGTATGTGTGTGCGTGCAGCTGGGTGGCACAGTGGATAGAGCACTTGGCCTGGAGCCAGGAAGTCCTGAGTTTGAATCTGGCCTCAAATATTTACTAGTTGTGTGACCCTAGGCAAGTCACTCAACCTTTCTCTGCCTCAGTTTCTTCATCTATAAAAGTGGAGATAATAATAACACCTAACTCCCAGAGTTGTCGTGAGAATGAAATGAGCTTCTGTTTGTAAAGCGCTTAGCTCAGTTTCTGGCACATAATAAGCGCCATAGAAATGTTAGCTATCATCATCATCATTATTATTATTATTGTAACGGTCAGGACTAACATGTTCTCCTCCTAGTTCATCTCACATTCTCATGAATCAAAGGTAAATTCACACACACTCTGACTCCATAGTAAGAAAAGCATAGGGTGACTATTACAACTGTAACCTCAAAGTTCGCTGCTCTTCAAGAGACAGTAACAGTTTCAATATCCTCAGTAGGGGAGGCTTTGAAACGGGGGTCTAATGAATAAGACATAGGCTTTGCACTCAAGTAGCTTACAGCCAAGGAGGGAGATAACACACCAACACAGACATCTGTATTATACAATATTTCCTGACAAGTGCATTTATGTCTCAAAACGAGATGCTGGGGGAGATGTGAGGGGGAGGTCATTACCAACTCAGGAAAAAGAATAGGTGGGAGGGGGCTAGGAGAAGCTTCCGGAAGGAAGTGGCATTGGAGGTGAGCCCTTAAGGATGGATAGGGTTTTGCTATCTACATTGCAGATTCTGGTTTTTAGTATCTGCCTCGGCAAGCCAGAGAAGGGAAGGAAGGAAAGAAAGGAGAAAGAAAGAAAAAGAAGAGAGGGAAGGAAAGGAAGAAAGAGGAAAAGGAGAGAAAGAAGAGAGAGTAGGGAAGAGAGGGAGAGAGAGAAATTTTCCTCTGTTGAAATCTAGAAGAAATCTCATCCTTTCCTGCACAAACCAGAACCAAACCCCAGCCAAGTTCATCCTTAAGAAACTCCAGTGACCACCAGCCTTTTGGACACAGACCCACAACCAAGTACAGTCATGAGCCAAGGGCTGCTGCAGCTTGACTTACCCAAGCACCTGGTGGTTCACATGGGACCTTATAATTGAGAAACTTTCCTGGCTCTGGGGCTGGTACTATAGACAGTTAGTGTTTTGGGTGTAGTTTCACTTACCACTTGTTTGGGTGCAGGTTTCCTCCTGCTCCAGCATCATCTGGGGTGGAGACCTTCCCTTTGTTTCCACGTCAGTTCTGGTGTCCAAAATTGAAACCTCTTCCTTACTGGTGTATGTATTTTCCATCCCTCTCTCTCTCTCACACTCCCCTTCCCCCTACCCCTTTCTCTCTTCTTCCCTCTCTCTCTCTCTCTCTCCCTTCCCTCCCTCTTCTATTCCTCTCTCTCCATTTTGCCCCTTCCTCTTTCTCCCCCTTCTCTCACCTTCCTTCTTTTTCTCCCCCCTCCTAACCTCCCTCCTCCTCTCTCTCTCTGTCTCTGTCTCTCTCTCTCTCTCTCTCTCTCTCTCTCTCTCTCTCTCTCTCTCTCTCTCTCTCTCTCCTCCCCCCTCCATCTCTTCCTCTTCTTCCACCCTCTCCCTCTTTTTTCCTTCCCCTACTTCTTATAATGCCTAGTACCTTCAAGTCTGGAAACTCCTTTTTCCTCTCCCTTTCAGTTTTTTTTTTCCCGATCTCTTTTGGCAGCAGCAAAGTCCCCTGTAACCCCAGAGGACTTCTCAGCGCCTCCTTGTCAGAGTTCTGTGTTTGCTGGGGGGAATTGTCAGACGCCATCAGTATTCCCCTTCCCCTCCTTATGTTTCTGCTGGGGTCCTTTTGATGGGGCTGGCAGCGTTTCTGGGCAGAGGAAACTGTGCAGGAGGGTTAAATCAACAACAGGACCTCAGCCCCCCAGCAGCCTCAGAGAGAAGAGACAATGACACGCTGGAAGGGAGCCGGGCTCTCCCTGGCTGAGCTCGTGCGGGCTTCTTGGGGAGAAAAACCTCGTCTTGGCACCTCCTCTTGCCCGCCCCCCGCCCCCACGCACCTTGTGTTCAATACATTTTTCAGACCTGACTTTGTGCAGCAAAACCCAGTGTTGTTCTGCAGGCATTAAAAGGCAATTTAGTCCTCAAAGGATTAAAAGCTGATGCTAAATTGAAGACTACGCTCGGCATAAACATTAAAAATTGACAAAACACCCTGCACATTAACTGCACCAGGGCTCCGTCATTAGCATTTAAAAGTAAAACATCGTTTCCTTACTGTTTCCTACTTACTCATTTATAATACATTTATTATAATACAGATGTGAAAGGGAGGCTTCCCACCATCGTCAGCACTTGGAAAAACATACCTGCGCTGGGAAGGGGCCGGGGCTGGGGCTTTCTTAATCCGCCCTAAATAGCAAAACCGATAAAGCGAGTCCCTCCCCAAGCTGATCTCCCAGCCTCAGCCTGCCCTTCAGAAGATTGACACCGGACCCCAAAAGAAATTACTTCTAAATCTTTTCCCCCTCTTCCCCACCCTTCCTCCTTTTCTCTCTCTCTCTCTCTCTCTCTTCTCTCTCTCTCTCTTCTCTCTCTCTCTCTCTCTCTCTCTCTCTCTCTCTCTCTCTCTGTCGGTTTGTCTCTGTCTCTTTCTTTCTCTATCTCCTCCTTCCCTCCATCTCCCTGCTTTCTCTCTGTCCTTCTCTGTCTTTCCCTTTCTTTTTCTTGTCAACACCAGGAAGAAAATCTACCCATGTTTACTCCAGGCTAAATCTTGCATTTAAAATCAATCCCCTGGTGAGGTACCACAAAAAGATGAAATACACACATACACATACATTGACTCATTGCTGAAGCTTTCTTCAGAACTTTAGTGAGAGTGGAATAGAACTTTCCAGTTTGGTAATGAAGTTTTGCAGATGGCTCTGAGTCTGCAATCCTGCTATACCTGGGCAACATCCCTTTGAACTCCAGCTTAGGTGGTGGTTTTTACCATCATGCTGGTATGATCTGTGCTGAGTCCAAGTAGAAGAGACAGAGTTGAATGCCATTCTGATGTTAATTCTACAAAGCTTCTACTCTTTCTCTGCCCCAGTCATACCTGTATATCTGCGTGTGTGTGTGTGTGTGTGTGCGCGTGTGTGTGTATGTGTGTATACCTACATCCACAGGGACCTGTGATTTCATTGGGATAAGGAACTCCTGGGTGAAGGAACTCTTGTCACTTTCTATGGACTTCTATAATGACTAGTTGGGATGGCTCCCATAGCTAGCATGGGTCCGTTCTTCCTGGCTCCATCCATCTCTCTGTCTGATAACTAAATTCACCCACATTCAGTGGACAGTCACTCAAAGTGTTTCCAGGTTGGCAGGACCTTCTCACAATTTTTTCTCTGCTGCCAAAGCCTCCTCGAACCTAGGGCATCTGAGGAGAACTCTAGCAAAGGTAGTCCTGTCCACAAATAATTACAATACAAGGCAGAACATGCTAGATAAATGACATAAATGAAGTGGACACAGGGTGATAGGAGAGTCCAGTGGGGGATGAAACCAACCAATATCTCACTCACCTGAAACTCCCATTATTAGAATCACCAGTGGGTTAGAAAACAAAGACTTTGTGGAATATAAACTTCTTGAGAGGAGGAACTGTATCTTGTTTTATTTTGTTTTGGTTTTGTCTTTATATCTTCAGCACAGAGTAGGTACTTAATTAATATTTATCAACTAATTAGTGATTGACTGGTGCCTTGTTGAAATTGAATTGTCCCTGGGAACCAGCTGTGGACACTTCGGTAGGCTGGAAGTTGGTTGGTTTTTCTAATTACCTCGTTGGCAAGATAGGTAAAACTTCCAGGGAGCAGTAGGGCTCCTGGCCAGGGAGGGAGGTTTCCTAGGAGGGGAAAGAAGCCAGGCACTAAAGACCTCAAAGGAATTCTGTCACCTGACTTCACCTTAACAGTTTTGCTTTGGGCTGGTCGGGACTGGTCTTCACCTGGAGATGTTCAGCACCAAGAGAGCAAAGGTCAAATAGCCACAAGGAAAAGTGGGAGGGGCTAGGCCTCCTTAATCCCAGACTTCCCAAGGAGCTAATTTGTCTTTCCTTAAAAAACAGGAATTGGACAACCTGAATCTATGTTTTTTGGTTTTTTGTTGTTTTTTTTTTTCATTTCTTTTATAATAAATGTGAAGGATTCTAAAACTCAGGACATTCTGGGCTGGATGATAAATTCTCCCCCAGATCCTAAGTCTGGAGCAGCCTGGTGTCTTGGAAGTGCACATAGGGAGGGGCCTGAATGGAAGTGCCTTGAGGACAGGAATTGGTTTACAAATTCATTAATTCTCCAGCTGGTTTGGTGGAAGAAATTTAGGTTGTGGTAGTAGAAAACCGAGCCCAGACTTTAATTATTTCTCTAGGTTATGTATTTCCCCCTTAGTGGTATGTAAACTCCTCCAAAGGCACAGGGACTGTTTCTTGTTTAGGTTTCCTTTCTTCAATCTTGTCCTGGTATAAAGCCTTATATGCAGTAAGTGTTTAATAAATGTTGAACTGAATTGATTTAGCTACTCATATCATACCTGGGGTGATTTTAGCTCCCCTTGTCCTCACACACCAAGGAATGCATGTGCCGCTTACTCCAAGGAGTTCAACAGAGAAAGTGTCTGGCTTTTTATGTTTCTACAGATCCCAGGAATTTGAAAGACCCGAAAGGGACCCCAGAGTACTTGAGCTAGGGCTTTGGGCAAGTTACTTGCCTCTGTGGCCCTCAGTTTCCCCCTCTGTGCAACAACAGGATTGGACTAGATCTGTGAGGTGCCTTTTATACATAGGTGTTAACTAGTTGCCTCCCCCATTAGACTGTGAACTCTCTGAGGTCAGGGGGTATCTTTTGTCTTTCCTTGTGTCTCCAGTAGCAAACATTTAATAAATGCTGCTTGACTTGAGGTTGAGACCTAGAGCTGCATAAAATTCACCTTGTATCTACTTCATTCCCTCTTTGCCTCAGTTTCCTCATCTGTAAAATGAGCTGAAGAAGGAAATGGCAAACCACTCCAGTATCTCTGCCAAGAAAACCCCTAATGGGGTCACAGAGAGGCAGACACAACTGAAAAATGATTTAACATTGTAGGTAGTTGGCTCTCCCATGATAGAACAGAACCTCCTTGAGGGCAGGGGATATTGTTTCTCTAGCTCCTGGAGCAGTGCCCCTCACATAGCAGACACTTAATAGATACTTGTTGATTAATTAATAGTGTGAATAGCATTATGATGTATGTGCACATGGGGCACATAGTGGTGTTTTTCTTAGTTATTTTCTTTCTTTCTTTCTTTTTTTTGGCTAGGCAATGGGGTTAAGTGACTTGCCCAGGGTCACACAGCTAGTAAGTGTCAAGTGTTTTGGTCTGAGGTCACATATGAACTCAGGTCCTCTTGACTCCAGCTTCTTCTGCCCCTTCCTAGTCATTTTCAGTGCATTAGTAGTTCAACTACTTGGCCCAGGGAACTATGGCAAAATTGGTAGATACAGCGATAACTGTGCTACTGCCATAAATTTCAGTGGATTTCATCAATGTGAATATTCCCTCCGTGGCTTATTCTGTGTGTGTCTACTGTCAAGGACCTTCCCAAAAAAGCCCTCCAAAGGGGAGTTCTACTCGCTGTAAGGAAGTTGGAGAAGCAGAATCTTGTGGACCAATGATCTCTGCCTTGCATCACTCCTTTACCATCCTGCCTCCTTTTCCCATTCTATGCCCCTTTAGCGATAATCTTTGAGGCCACCCCTAGGGCCACTATGTCAGACCCTTGTTTAAGGAAATTCACCATTTTAGAGGCAAGCAGAGAGAAAAGGAAGTCCTCTTGGAGAATTAACAACGTAAAGGGAGCACGTACAGTGTAAAGAAGGATGGAGCTGGCCCTTAAAAACCTAAATGTCTTGTCCCACTCCAAAATTCACTGGCAAAGCACCTGAATGGAATCAGTTTCCTCCCAGCTCTGCTGAAAATGTTTCTGGGCTCTCCAGGACTCTCAGCTCCCATCCGAGGACCCCCCTCCCACGACCACTTATTTAATAACAGCACTTGGGCTGTTTAATATTTGATTTGATTTCTGTTTTATGGTGTTTTTAACTGAACTGTATTTTAATTGCCTTTTCAGCACTTGTGCCTGGTTGGGGAGAGGCAGCTTTATAAATGAAATTATTATTGTTATTGCTTTCTTTCTTTCTGCCATTTCTTAATCAAATTACAATTGATTCTCTCTGCACACAAGCCCCCAATCCTCTTGTGGAAGTGACAGAAAACAGCAAGTGATGAGTAAGAAGACTGAGGTTTTTAATTTAACCAAGGATAAGATTTGTCACTGTGATTAAACCTTGGCAGAGGCTGGAGAACAGAATGTGAATAGGAAATTGTGACTAAGTTAGATATACTGTCAGGGTGTGCCTCCTTCTGTCCCCCCCACCAAAGAAAAAAAGCAAAGCAAAGCCCAGGGCCAGCAGCCAGAGGAGTTTACAAAAATCACTTTATCCTTTTTGTCCATGGCATGGATGGCACCAGGTTTCATCATAGCAGAAAGCTACTTTGAGGATCTATCTATGTAGACCCCTCCTCCATCCAAACTAGACTAGATTCACTTTAGGCAAGAGTGAGGCAGCGTGGCCCTATAGAAAGACCAGTAGACTTGGAATCATTCAACCAACGAGCATTTATTAAGTGCCTACTGTATGCCAGCACTGTTCTGGCTGTTTAGGATCCAAAGACAGAAATTTTAGAAGTCCTTGCCCTCTAGGAATTTATATTTTATGTGAGGAAACAACTTGAATCCATGGCCCCAAACTAAGTATGATTTCTCTAATCAAGTGAAACTGTAGGGGAGTGGAGAGAGTTCTGTACTTAGAGTCAATAAAGCCCTTGATTCAGATCCTGATCCAGATATGCAATAGCTCTTAGACCCTCAGCAAGTCATTTAATCTCTTGGTGCCTTGGTTGTCTTATCTATGAAACAGGGATGGTAATACCTGTGCACTGACTTCCCTAGGCAGACTCAAATGAGATAATTTATGTAAAGAATTTCATTCATTATGTAAATAACAAGGCCATAAGATCATAGCTTTAGATCTGTAAGCAACCTTAGAGGATATCTTGCCCAATCAATCAATTAACAAGTATTTATAAAGTGCCTGTTCTGTGCCAGGCACTATTCTAGGCACTGAAAATACAAGAGAAAGAATTAAATAATTTCTACTCGAAATGAGCCTGCATTCCAGTGGGAGAGATAGCAACGACTATAAAAATACATACCACACAAATGTAAGTGAATAAACACAAATATATTCAAAGTAGTTAGATGGGAAGGCACTGGCCTTTGGAGGAGTCAGGAAGGGCCACATGAAGAAAATGGCACTTAAGCAATGTCCTAATGAAAGAGAAGACTCTACGTGGTAGAGGTGAGAAGGCAGTGTATTTCAGGCATGTGCAGTGCCCAGTGTGAAAGCCTGGAGCGGTATATGTGAGCAACAGAAGAAGGCCAGTTTGGCTGAATCGTGCAGTGCCAGAGGGTGAGTGATGGGTTGTTCTGGTGAGGCTTAGTAGGATTGTAAACCTAAACAGAGCAATTTGTATTGATCCTAAAGGTAATAAGATGCCACGGAAGTTGACTGAGTAGAGGAGTCCCATGGTCAGATTGGCCTTTAAGGAAAATTACTTTGGAACCAATTTGTAGAATGGATTGGATAGACTTGGATAGGCAAGGAGACCAATTAGAAGGCTACTGCAGTAATCTAGGCAAGAGGTGATGAGGGCCTGAATTAAGATGGTAGCCATGAGAATAGAGAGGAGTGGGAGAAGGGATGTTATGAAGAGAGAAATGGTAAGATTTGGATATGTCCAGTGAGGAGTTTGGGATAACACTGAGGTTACAATGCTGGGAGGTTGGAAAGATGGTGGTGCCCTCTGCAGAAATTGGGAAATCTGGAAGAGGGTGGGTTTAGGGGGAAAGATAATAAGTTGAGTTTACGATATCTCCAGGGCATCCAATTTGAAATATCCAGTTGGCATTTGGTGAAATGGGACTGAAGCTCAGTAGAGAGAGTGAGGCTGCTTATATAGACCTGAGAATAGTCTGCATAGAGAGGATGGTTAAACCTTTGGGAGGTGATGAGATTAGCAAGAGAGAGAGTATAGAGGGGAACAAGAAGAGGGCCTCATACGAACCTTGGGGTACAGGGGGTGAGATGTGGGTGATGGGCCAGCAGAGGAGGCAGAGAAGGAGCAGTCAGAGGAGAGGAGAACCAGGAGAGAAGGAAAGAGTTGGGCCCCAAAAACCCAGGGAGATGAGAGCATCCAGAAGGAGAGGATGGCCACCAGCGTCAAATGCAGCAGATAAGTCGAGAAGGATGAAGCCCAAGAAAAGACCATCAGATTAATTAATTAATCAATGAAGAGATCATTGGTAAATTTGGAAAGATCACCCAATTTCAGTTGGGTCATGAGCCTGAAAGCCAGATTGCAAGGGGTTGAGAAATGAGTGAGAGTAGACGAAGTAGAGGCTGTTAGCATAAGGAGCTTTTTGAAGATATTTGGCTGAGAAAGGGAGGACAGCTATAGGACGATCGCTTCCGGGGGCAACAGTGTCTAGTAAAAGGTTGGATTTTTTTGAAGGATGGAGGAAATGGCCATGTTTGAAGACAGTATAGAAAGAACTGTTAAGAGAGACAGATTGGAGACTTGAGAAAGAAGGGAAATGATTGTGGTTGCAATCTGCTGAAGCAGATAGGAGGGGATGAGATCTACAGTCCACCTGTAGAGGAGACGGCCTTGGCAAGGAGAGGTATCACCTCTTCGTCAGAGACTGGGCAGAAGCTAGAGAGAATGAGAGATGATGTCAGGGTGTGCGGGAAGAGAAGACAGGAGATGGAGAGAGAGCTTGAGAGGAGTGGCCTTTCAGCATCCTGGGATATTTTATAAGACTGAAAGTTGCGGCATCTTCATTGGTGAGGAGTTTCTACAGGAATGAAATCACAAATCCAGTCCAAAAACCCAAACAAACCCAAACAGCCTGCTCTGTCCACTAACATTTGTTGTTGTTCAGCCACGTCCGACTCTTCATGACCTCATTTGGGGTTTTCTTAGCAGATCCTGGAGCGGTTTGCCATTTCCTTCTCCAGCTCATTTTACAGATGAGGAAACTGAGACAAACAGGGTAAAGTGACTTGCCCAGGGTCACACAGCTAGTAAGTGTCTAAGGTCACATTTCAGCTCGGGTCTTCTTGATTCCAGGCCCATTGCTCTATCTGCTGTACCACCTACCTGCCCTAACCAACATTTAGCACCTTAAGATTTGAAAGATGCTTCACCTACATTCTCTCATGTGAACAACACAGCAACTTGTCAGATAGATTTGATGGGTTAATATCATCCCTATTTTATATATGAGGAGACTGAGGCTCGTGCAGCTCACACAAGCCATGTTCAAACAGCTAGTAAATGTCAGAGGTAGGATTTGAACCTAGGTCTTCCTGACTCCTAATCTAGCACTGTGAAATAAAGGTACATCCAGGTTGGAGCCACATTGTGACTTCATCAGATCAGAGATTTAGAGCTGGAAGGGACATTAGAAAGCATTGAATCCACTCTCCTTGTTTTGTAGATGAGGAAGTTAAGTGAATTAACCTGGTAATTGTCTGAAGTGGGATTTGAACCCAAGTCTTACCGATTCCAAGACTGTCCACTATACCTGCTACTCTTAAACCTAACCCTTAAAAAAAGTTCTGATATTGGGGAGTCTCTTCCCCTTGAGGTACACAAGCAGGCAAGCTTCCTTGCACACAGTGGGCTAGCTCCATCCCTGCATTGGTGTACGGTCCAGGCAGTGCCCCAGAAGGGGCCTTCCAAGGTTCTGACCCCTTTCTTTGGCTACCTTGTATGGGTATGGGCCATGAGCACATTCCAGGAGATGATCTTAGGGCAGCTCTCCAGAGCAGTGGGGGAGGAGAGCTTGTGCACGTGCCCATTTGTTGACCCCTGGACTGGTCTAATATGGCTGGGTCCACAGATAATACTCAAGAAGTGCCATCTTCTCCCATCTTCATTGAAGCCTAGCTGTTGACCAGTCTACCAGGCTTGCACAAAGAAAGCTGCCCTAAGGAAGGTTTTTCATGGTTTAGAGACTTTCTAATCAATTTTTTTGTTGTTAGAACCAAAATGTGTTGACTTTTCACATGTTCTCTCTGCCCTCCTCTCTTCCTCTCACAGTTATTTTCCTGGTATTGATCATCTAATATAATAGTTACCTAAGTTTGGAGGCCCTTTCTTCCCACTCTCTCCTACCTCCATCTGCTATTTTGTTAGCCATAATTCTGGCCCTGATTCCAGTTATTTCCTTATCTATCAGTTAAAGTCATAAATGATATTATGACTGGGTAGCAAGGCTTTCATGCAGCCTAGCATGGGATAACATGATTATTCCAAACATCCAGTGCAAGGCCGTCTGAGAAAGGCTTGGAAGAACGATGATGTGGGCCAGGCCAACTCTAAATTTTCTTTCTGCTCCTCTGCCTTCTTCTGCAGTGCTAATATGAACGTCTGACCCTCTTTAATTGACTAGCAGGAGATGGAAGGAGTAGCTAGGAAGGAGGATACATCAGCAGTCAATGGAGGAAGGGGGAGTGGGCTTGAAAGCAATATGTTCCCTGAGAAAACAGTAGGACTGTTTTCTTTATTTTCTTTTACTTTTTTTTACGAGCGAAAAAATCTGGTATTGTTCTCCCACTCCCATTGAAAAAGAAAATGAAAACAAAAATCTTACAACAAATATGTGCAGTTGAGCAAAACAAATTCCTGAATTGGCCACTTCTGAAAAATATGTCTTATTCTGCAATCTGAGCCCATCCCTTCTCTGTCAAGAAGTGGGACAGAGGGAAGAAGGGAGGAGCAAGCATTTATTATGCACCTACTGTGTGCTAGGTACTGTGCTAAGCACTTTATAAACATTATCACAACAACCCTGGGAAGTAGGTGCTATTATTATCTCCATTTTGTAGATGAGGTTCTGTTTGACAGACAGCTTGGAAGTGTCTGGGGCTGGATTTGAACACAGGTCTTTCTGACTCCTCTCCCAGCTCTCTATCCACTGAACCAACTAGCTGCCACCCGCCTAGACTGGTAGCGTGTTTTATCATCAGCCTTTCATCCCAATTGGCCATTGCCATAGATCACAATTTTTAAGTCTCTCAAAATTATTTGTCTTCCCGAATGTTATTGTTATCTATAAATTACTCTGCTGGTTCTTAAAAAGTGAGGGGCTAGTTTCAAGATCACTGAATTCAAGGCTGTTGGAGGGATTCTCCAGTGGTCTTGTTTACCAAGTCCAAGAGAGGCCCTTGGCCCTGAATGTCCAGCAGCTTTTCCAGGCAGTGCCTTCCAGGCCCTCTCAGGAACAGCTCTTGCACACTTGTTAGGGCCTAGGCACAAAATGCAAGTCTTTTCATCTTGCTCCTCAGTGATCCCAAGGTGTGTGCTGCTTTGTCCTGGTGAGGGAACATGAGGCAGAGAGAGCCAAGTACCCTTCAATTCCTGATATCTTCCTAATGCGAGTATTGATTGATAAAATGTCTTAGAAAAGGCCTGGACTACTTTTTGTTCCATTGAACAATTATTTAATAACTTTATTAACACCAAAAAGGCCCATGCTTCAAGCTTTTCTTTTGACTTTTCTTTTCTTCTCAGACATCTCAGATGAGGGAAGTTTAGAGACTGCTTCCTTTCTACAGACATGGGAGATAGAGCGAAAGCTGGGTAACCCAAGTGTTTTGGAGGCCAGAGGCACCCTTTGCAATCCAGAGTTAGGACCTTTTGGAGTACGATGGTACAGGCTTGTAATCCCTGCCGCAAGGGAGCCTGAGACTGGTGGATTGATTGAGCTGCAGGTTCTGAGATGCTGTGGGCTAAGCCAATCAGGCTGACCAAGGAGGGGTTAACTGGTCCAGACAAGAAATGGATTACACCAGAGCTCCCATGCCAATGGAATCAGGCCAGTGATTGGACACAGCACTTCCAAATTAGGTGAGGTAGGGAAACCCAATCTCCCATGAGAAAGTTAGTACCCTATCACTCAGAAACAACCCTCCTGTTTCATAGGATTTGTTGTTTCCCAGAAATGGGTCAATTGCTGAGTAAATACGGTCTTATAAAGCTGCTAACATATGCCAGGCTTTAGAGATTAAAAAACAATCGCTAAACTGGAGGTGACTTACCATTGGCTGAGGGAGAATTAACTGCCTTTGGAGGCTAAGGACTCGGATTCAAATTCTGACGTTACTACTTAGTACCCACGTGACCTACAGTAAATAACAGCCTCTCTGGCCCTATGTTTTCTCCTCTGCGAGGTCTCTTTCAGCTCTGGATCTAGGATCTGATGTACAAATAAGTAAATACATAGATAAATTAAAAATGAATGAATTAATAAATAAATTTTTAAAAATAATAATGATAGCTAATATTCATAGAGTACTTACAGTGTACTAGGCGCTGTGCTAAGCATTTTGTAAATATTATCTCTTTTGATCCTCACAACAACCCTGGGCAACAGGTGCTATTATGATCTCCTTTTTTACAGATGAGGAAACTGAGGCAAATAGAAGTTGAGTGATTTGCCGAAGGTCATATGGCTAGTAAGTGCTAAGGTGGGATTTGAAGTTAAGGCTTCCTGACTCTGGGCCAGGCACTCTATCCATAGCACCAATTATCTGCCCTTATGTATTTATCTGCCTGCCTATATAGTTATATACAGAAGAGAGCTAGGGTAAGTTGGGAGAGAAGGAATCAGAAGTTTTACAAAGAAGTGGGGCTTCAGCTGAGCCATTTTGGGATTTTTGAGAAGTGGAGGTGAGGAAGGCATGCATTCCGGGCATGGGACATAGCCTGCCAGTGGGAAGACTCAAAGATGGTAGATGGAGTGCTTTGAAGGAAAAATAAATAGAGAGGCCAATTTGATTGGACCGTGGTGTGTATGGAGGGGAGTAAAAAGCCTGGCAAGGTAGGTTGGCATCAGGTTGTAAAGGTCTTTAAATGCCAAGCAAGGTTTCTGTTTAATCCTAGGGATAACTGGGGACCATTGGAGTTTATTGAGTAGAAGAGTGACACCATCAGATCCGTGTACTTTAGGGGGAAAAAAATCACTTCAGGTGGGAGATAGTGGAGACTTGAGGCAGGCAGACTGATTAGGAGAGTAATCTAAAGGAATGGAGATGAGAACCTAGACTAGTGTGGGCTGCGTGAGTCAAACTCCCCTCCGACCTCACTGTGACCTCTTTGGAGGCTGCCTTTTATGGGGTGCCCTGAGTGACCCCAGACATTCCTCTCTCTCCTCTCTCTCTCTCTCTCTCTCTCTCTCTCTCTCTCTCTCTCTCTCTCTTCACCCACCCAGGTAACCTCACAGATAGCCTTCTGCCAGCTGCCCAATCTGATGCCTCCCCCTCCCCTCCACCAAGGAACGGAAGGCTTCAGCATCCCAGAGTAGATGTGTATACATCAGTTAAAGTCAGTCCCTTCATCTCTTGTCTTGTTTCCTTCATATTCACAAATGTCCCCCCCTCCCTTTCCCCCTCACTTTTTTTTTAATCTTTCTAGAGGCGATGACTGACAGATTAATATATGTCTAGCTACACGTCTCAGAAATCAAAAGGACGGTGCTGTCAGAATCGCTTGTCAGAAAATGAGATTCTGTGCACTTGTCATTTGCTGAGGATTGCAGACTTTCAGAGATAAGGTTTCATTTAATGAGTGTAAAAAGCCTCCTTTAAGAGAGAGAGAGAGAGAGAGAGAGAGAGAGAGAGAGGGAGGATTTTTTTTTCCTGGTGTCAGCCAAGTACTTTATCACCTCCCTGGATCCTTCAGGAGCCTGGTAGCCACTGATAATGGCTGTGTGGACTGGTCCAGTTCTTTAGCTTCAAAAGCAGTGACTTGGTACCCACTTTTAACTCTCTTTGGATGCTCGGAGCCCCATCTCTTCCGGGAAGAGGAAGGCAAGCCTGTGCTGGAGGGCTTAAAGACAGCCCCCTGAAAGCAGGCAGCATAAAGGAAACCGGAGAGTCACATTTCTCAACAAACTATAAAGAATCCTCCGTGGATTTCTGTGAGATACAGAGCTTGTCTGACAAGTGAGGGGTAACTAATGAGGAACAGAGCTATGTCCCATTGCAACCAATTGTGTTTTGTTATGGAAAATATTTATCAAGTTCTTTTGCATTTGTTGATTCTCTTAAAAGTGACACAGTACGAGCTGATAG
Organism: Phascolarctos cinereus; assembly: GCF_003287225.1. Taxonomy (NCBI): domain Eukaryota; kingdom Metazoa; phylum Chordata; class Mammalia; order Diprotodontia; family Phascolarctidae; genus Phascolarctos; species Phascolarctos cinereus. The sequence continues at coordinate 25,084,677 of NW_027555958.1, forward strand.
TTTCCCTCCCTTCCCACATTTCAGGCGGGTAATTTCTATCCTAGTTATCTGCCTGCCTGCTGCCTCTCAGGTATCACCCTCCTCTGTGGGAAGGCTGCAAATTAATCTTTTTTTTCTTCATCATGGAAATAATCAGCTCTCCTAAATCAGCTATTTTCTGCTGGGGAAAGCCAACGCTGGGTGCTGTTATTGCTGAAGTGGCACTATTGGAGGAAGAGTGGCTGTACCCAACGATCACCAAAAGTCTACTTTCTAGCTCACTCTAGCTCCCCTCCTTTATTACCCTAGAAAGGTCGAAATGCAGTTAAATCACCCCTGCATTTCTTAGTGCTGACTTAGGATCAGAAGATTAGAGCTGGTAGGAACCCAAGAGACTATCTAGTCTACCTTCCCATTGTACAGATGAAGAAACTGAGGATCATGCCTAAAGTCACCAAAGTAGAATGTAGCAGAGTTAGAATTTGAACATAGGTCTGGGTCCAAATTCCACTTTCCACCACATTCATCCGGCATGGGTGGCTGTTCCTCCTCCCCACAATTGCAGAGAAGGTGTGCCTGATTCTATCCCCAGAGAATCACAGAGACTCATTTCTTTGTCCTTGCTCTATAAGGCAGACACTCAGGCCTGCCTACATATTAGTAAATCAGAAAGCATTTATTATGTGCCAGGCGCTCTGGTGAGTGTGGGAGACAAAGATATGAAACAGTCCTTGCCCTCAAGGAGCTCACATTCTTATGGGAAAGACAACATATTCACAATGTAATGTTATCCAAAAACAAAAAATAGCCAAGCTGTGCAGGGAGCAGACTCCAGAAACACTAACAAGTGAATGAACGAGTGAATGAATGAATGAATATTCAAATAAGTAAATGAAGAATGGATGAAGAATGAATGAGTGAATGAATGAGTAAATGAAGAATGAGTGAGTGAATGAGTAGTCAGGTCAATGAATAGTAAAGTATTTCTGTATCATAGAAGCAAAGAGTGAAATTATTTTCAGTAAAATGAGGGTGTTACTCAAGGAGAAGACCCATTGGAGTTTCATCTACTGACTGACCAGGAGGAGAAGAAATTTGCAAAGCTACATAAATAATAATAGGATGTAAACTCCCTGAGGGCAGGGATGGTTCCATCTTTGCCTTTGTAGCTACAGTTTCTATCCCTATGCTTGACACACAGTGGATTCTTAAATGCTGATTGAATGGAATCGAATTGAGAGAAGACAGAGAACTGGGGAAGGGAACACAGACAGAGTGGGGTCGGGTAGGAGGAGCATCTGGGTCTGAGATAATAATAATAGCCAGTACTTATATAGCTCTTTAAGGTTTGCAAAGCTCTTTACAAATATTAACTCATTTAGATACTATTTTAGAGAATAAATTAGTGTTTAAAAAATTTTTATCCTTCAGATCCCAGATTACATGATATATTCTGGACTTAATACTACCCCCAAAAATGGAATATTAAAATACTGCTACAGCACAGTTGGAGGTGGACTTTGTCTCTCCTACTAAAGAGAGCACACATGTCTTCGCAATAAGCTCCTTCCAAAGCCAATGTTCATGTTCCAAAATCCCATGTGGGACCAGGTCCCTTGCCCTTCAGCCTGATCCAAGCTATTTGGGTTGGGTTTTTGGTTTTGTTTTTTGTATTGTTTTTTTTTTAATTTGATTTTTGGGAAATCAGAAATCACTCAATGACTTCCTAATGTGTTCTGTATATTCCCTTGGCCAGAAGTGACCAGATGAAGGCCAGGCCTGGCTTAGAACATGGCAATGTTCAGGGACTCTGCTTCCAGGTTTTCGTGTTCTTTTCTTAAGTTTCTTCCCCTGTAGACTGCAGATGAAAGAAGTTGTGGTCAGGCACACTCAACCCCTCCCTCCTCCTTCTTTGGGCTTTTCTTTTAAAAGTGCAGCTTGTGTGTTTATGATACAAAGCTGAAAAATATCCTGAGTAGGCACATGGCACCATGTTGTGGCTAGCTTGGAGGCTGGGAGGAGCATTTTAAAGCCAGAGTATTGGGTTGGGGAGGTTGAATGTACGTGAATAGATGAAATGGGAGCTGGTACTTACCCGTTAGTTCCATTGACTTATTAGGAAATGAGGAAGCAGCAGGTTTTAAACAGGCAAGGATCATTGGCATCAGAGAACCAGGGTTCAAGTCTTGCCTTTGACCATTTCAGCCAGGACCTGTCACTTACCCCCTCTAGGCCTCAGTTTCCTCATTTATAAAATGAGAGAATGGGCCTAAATGTCCAAGGTCCCTTACAGTTCTAAATTTATACTTCTGTGTACCTTCGCTGGCCTGTAAAATGAGGGGTTGTACTACATGGCCTCCAAATTTCATCCTAGCTCTAGAACTTTGATCTCATATGCTCTTCCTTGGCCTTAAATGTTCTCATCTGTAAAAATGAGGGGGTGCTAAGGTCCCTTCCAGCTCTGTATCTTTGATACTCTGAAAGTTAACAAGCCACAGTCATTCCGCCCACCCAACTCCCAGCCCAGATGGTTCTTCCCCATAGAAATCTAGAAGGTAAATAAATGACGTTCTTTCTTTTCATGGAAACAGTATTCTTTACAACTAGCCAAGCGTAAGGGATTTTCTGCCATAGGCGAGTTACTGTTTGCAAGCCCGGTCAGGATCCCTGATTTCTTAACTTGTAACTGAATCGCATCAACTGTTTATTCACGAGGTTGGAATACATGCTCACTTTAGTCTGTCCTGCCACCCTGTTTTCCTAAGGATGGGAAGAGTAGACAGCAGAAGAACACACACAGAGAAGGGGGCTCATGGAAGTGGGGAAGGGGATTGCTTGGTCTCCGCAGTTGAAAGCTAGCTTGCTTGTAAATTTCCCAGAAGCCTTCATTTTGGATGTGCTGGCTTCTCATCCATCTCCCTCTGTCCCAGTTCATGTTTGGGTATTAATCCACACTCTGGCACATGAACAGATGGCCCATGGTGGGAGTGTTGCATGTCAAGAATTAGGCCTGGTGGGAGTTAATGTGTTAAAGGGAGGAGAAAGAAATACCTCTCCCTCCCGTAAGCTGTTGCTGCTGCTTTCTTTTCATGTGTTATTGACTAGCCCCCATCCAGCTGGCTCTCACATTAACGCCATTGATCAAAGGGGAAGTCAGGTGAGGAGGGTGTAGATAACTGAGTCCAAATCCATCCTGATTACTGGGGCAGGGGACCTCAGAGCACCTCCTCAAGGTGGGTCCATAATGGGTTGTTTTGTTTTTGTAGAAAGCTGAATCCCAAGCATTTAGCAATGGATGGATGGATGGATGGATGGATGGATGGATGGATGGATGGATTACTACCAGTGTGACCAAGGAGGTGGAGGGTGAGGGGTGAGGAATGACTACAGGTGATCATAGATGCACTGCTAGTGTGTCGTGCTGGTTGTGCCTGACCCTAGAACTCTTAACACTTATATAATATGCTGAGCTTTGAAGGAACCATGAGATTCTAAGAGGCAGAGATGAGGAGGAAGGGCATCCCAGGCATCTGGTACAGTCTGGGCAAAAGATGAGAATTAAATGGGATGTATGAGGAATGGCAAGAGAGGCTAGCGGAGAAGACAGAAGGTTCCCTTTCCCACAGGTCTTTCTCAGTCATCTTCTCTCTTACTCAGGAAGTCTAACCAGCCCTTGGGTTTTTCCACTGGGGCATGTGTATTTGTGTATCGAGGGTAGAGTGGGGGTGGGCAAAGGTGGTTCCTAGCCCAGATGGCAGGAACCATAAAGACAGCTGAGTCAAGCAAATCTTTCTTTTTTTGATTCTTACGGGGAGTCCAGGCCAAACCCAAATTTTCAGTCAAACCCCAAGTCCCTCATGAATCTTCCTTGAGTGTGGGAGCATACAGAAGTGCCTTTGGACAGGAAGGGCTCAGTTCTTTGGCCCAGACCCACTTCTGAGGCTGGTTTCCCCTTGAAACCAGAATCACAGAGTAGCCGGCCAAAGAAGGCAGCCCCTGCTATGGCATCCAGCTTTCATGTTCGTCCAGCCTCAGGTTCCTTTGAAGGAGCCTACAGCACCGTGGCCTCTGCATCCAAAGACAATCTGGTTTGGATAAAAGGAGGGCGCGCCAAAGTCTTTTCAGTTTGGCAAATCCTTCCAGCAGTCAAAAGGAAAAGGGGAAATTAGACCGGCGGCACTGGTTAACGCTTCCAAGCAGAGTTGTCCTTGTTGTTGTCGTCCTAAGTCACATCAGAAACTCTTTTTGTGCCTTCAGAGGGCCATTCTAGGTCCGGCTACGGGCTGGACATTTGCCCTGTTTACATTTACTTTCATCGTCCTCCTTAAATGTAAAGGTCCCATACTTCACACTGGAAGTCACATATTTAACACTGAAAAGTCAGAAGAGGGCATGTCAAATAAACAGAGGTTAAGACCACAGCTGGAGAGTTAGAAGGGCTCTCAGAATCCTTCTAGGCCAGCCCCTTCTTTTCACAGATGAGGTAATTGAGGTCTAGGGAAGTTAAATGACTTGCCCAAGGTCACACTGTTAGTAATCCATCAATCAGTCACCAAGCATTTATTAAGTGCTTACTGATTGTCAATTATGTACTAAGGTTTGGTGATACAAAGAATCTATCAATCGATAAACATGTATTAGGTACCTACTATGTACCAGGAGCCATGCTAAGCACTAGAAACACACACACACACACACACACACACACACACACACACACCCGTCTTTGCCCTCAAGGAATTTACATTCTAAAGGGGGCAAAAGAAAACAGCATTTATTAAGCACCTACTGTGTGCCAGGCACTGTGCTAAGCACTTTACAGATATTATCTCATTTTATTCTTTCAACAACCCTGAGAGGCAGGTTGTATTATTACTCTCATTTTACAGTTGAGGAAATTGAGTCAGACAAAAGTTAAGTGATTTGCCTAGGATCACACAGCTAGGAAGGGTCTGAGGCTGGATTTAAACTCAGGTCTTTGAAACTCCAGGCCCTGCACTCTAAAACATGCAAGTAACAAAAATATAAGATATATACAGAACATATGGAAAGTAATCTCCGAGAGATGGCGCTAGCAGCAGGGTTGCCAGGATAGGCCTCCTAAAGAAGGAAGGATTTGAGTGCTGTCTTGCAGGAAGCCCGGGAAGTTATGAGGTAGAGCTGAGGAAGAAGAGTGTCCCAGGTGAGAGGGACTGCCAGGGTGAAAGCCTGGCATCGGGAAATGGGGTGTTATGTGTGAGGAACAGCCAGGAGGCCTGTGTTCACTGGATCACAGAGGAGCAGTTTCTCACATTTTAGTCCCAAGACCCCTTTGCACTCAAAAAATTACTGAGGACCTCCCAAAAGATTTTGTTTATGAGGATTATAGTAGCAAGATTTACATATTAGAAATTAAAACATCCTAATATTATTAGGAAAACAGTTTTGACCTCATGAGCCCCCTAAAAAGAGTGTCAGGGACTAACCCACACTTTGAGAACCACCATCATGGAGCTCATAGAGGAGAGCAAAGCATTAGAGGCCTGGAAATGTCAGAAGGTGCTGGATTGTGAAAGAATCCAAAAGCCGCCCAGAACCAAGATATTTGTGGCTGTCTGTCTTCCTGGCATCCCTACTCAGACGCTCCTGAAATTCATGTCAGCAGAAATTTCGAAGCATTGGCCTGTTTGGGTAGGGGAAAAAAATCCTGAATGTTCAGCGGAGAGCCAAGAGTGAGCCTCCCTTTTCCCAGAAAGGTTTAGGGAATGGTGGAAAGAAAACTGGACATAAAGAGCGAAACGATCCATCTTTGAATCCAGACTGATGAGTCCTTCCTCTGATCACCCACAAAATAGCATCGTCCTCTGTTAACTTTCACACTGTTTCTTGTTTCTCAGTATTAAGTGTTATTATTTGGGAGAGAGAGACAGAGACAGACAGACAGAGAGAGAGTGGAGGTGGGGAGAGCAGGGGAATGTGCACAAGATATAATTTTTCAAGATCCAGCTTTAAAAAGGGATTCAGGATCTCAACCTTTACCCTCTCCCATGACGCCTCTCTGTTAACATATGTGCTTTTGCAGAAAGCAGGATTAATGAGTCACGGACAAGTGGGTGGCAGAGAGAGAGTCGAGTTTGCTGTTAGTCTGAACTTCCTTGCTGTGTAGGTGGCAGTCAGATGTGAGGACGAATATTTGACTGTAGATTCAGGGGCTCAATAGGATGTTTTATGGAGGGGTTTTCCCCCCCATGTACATAGATTTCTTTTGTTTCCTTTGTGGCTTATAATACACTCTGTGATGTCCGGATGTAAAATTTCTTTCTCTACTTCTTCCCTTGGAAAGATATTTATTCCTCTCTGTGTCTCCTTAGTACTAGTCATAAACTAACGCTGCTCAGATTATTTATTTCCCTCTCATTGTGCCGACATGATCAATTGTAGCAACCGCGGTAGAGAACGGCGTAGGATTTGGCTTTACGGCGGGCAGAGCGTGAGATATTGCAGCATCCATTCCGAGAGTGCTAAGTAATACTGGTTTCATTTAACAGTCACCAGTTACAGAACTGAGGGGAGGTGTCAGGTGGGATTGGGGACCGGCTCTGTTGGATTACCCGGACGTCTCTAAGGGATAAGATCCAGAAGTGAAGGAGGTGACATCAAAGAGAAACTCCTAGGACCCTGAAATGAGGGGAACAGCCTGGACTCCACAGCCTAAGGTCAGAATGTCAAGAATTAGCAAGTGGGCAGAAAAGTAGAGCCTCAGCCTTGTCAGACTGGGACTTTCCTGTTTCCCAGAAGCCAACAGTCGCCTCCACTGAGACTCTGTTAGCCTGTTCCTTGGGAAGCAGTGAAGGGTATGGAAGCAGGACCTCCTTTGGAGCTGGCTTCTTGGCCTGTCCTCTTATCATCCCGTCGTCCCCTACACACCTTAGTGACCGCTGAGCTAGCTGTTTTATTTCTAGATGTCTCCAGGAAAATGTGGTTTGAAAAACAGCATCCTGGAATAGACTAAACAGCTTCATTCATGATGGCAATGTAACATAAGGAAAACTGTGCTGTATTACTAGTGAACGAAGTGGTCTAGAGGATTTCTGAGGACCAGAGAGAGAGAAATGTAGTAGCTTGCTTGGGTCTCAGGCGGACTTGAACCCAGGAGTCCTTTGTTACCAAGTGAGGCCGTCATGCCCCACAGCTCCTTGACTCTCTGGCAAGGTAATCTCATATGCATACGTACCTGAATGGGTTTGCATTTTTCAAATATATGTATGTATATATATGTGTATATACACATACACACAAAATGTAGATGTATATATTTGTGTAAGTGTATACATATATATTTTTCAAATTGTATATGTGTGTATACACACAATGTATATATATATATATATATATATATTTCAAAATCTATGTATGTGTATATATACACAAAAATTTGTGTGTATATATTTGTATAAATGTATATGTATATATTTTTCAAATATCTATGTACGTGTATATACACACACACAAAAATGTACATGTGTATATTTGTATAAATGTGTATGTATATATTTTTCATATATATGTGTATATACACACATACAAAATATATATGTATATATATTTGTATAGATGTGTATGTATATATTTTTCAAATATATATGTATGTATATATACATATACACAAAATGTATTTGTATAAATGTGTATATATTTTCAAATATATATGTATATATAGATACACTCACAAAATATATATGTATACATTTGTTTTTATATACACATTTATATCTATCTAGATATAGCTCTCTCTTGAAATAGGTATGCGTGTGTGTGTGTGTGTGTGTGTGTGTGTGTGTGTGTATACACAGAGAAAGAGAGAGAGAAGAAAGAAGGAGAGAGAGGGAGGTGATGCTATTCATTTAGGGCACTCCCAGTGAGGAAACCCCTTTCTCGAGGCTAAGTAGCAAGTGCTATCTGTCTCAGATCTTTGGAGAGTGGCCTGGGACACTGAGAGGGTCAGTGATTTGCCCAGGGCCGCACAGCCATTGGGGCAGCGAGGGGGCACCATAGTGCACAGAGCACTGGACCTGGAGTTAGGAAGACTTATCTCCCTGAGTTCAAATCTGGTCTCAGACACTTACTAGCTTGTGATCCTGGGCGAGTCACTTAACACTGCTTGCCTCAGTTTCCTCATCTGTAAAATGAGCTAGAGAAGGAAATGGCCAACCAAGAAAACCCCAGATAGGGTCAGGAAGAGTCAGACACAACGTACTAAATGACAGCAACAAAAACCACACAGTCGTTTTACGTATCACGAAACAGACTTGAACAAAGTCTTTCTGACCCTGAGGCAGGCTCTCTATCTACCATACTACACTCCCTCCCACCCCTTCTGTTATGTGAAAAATTGTGCATGTGTGTCCTTACATGTCTGTATACAAATGTTGTGTATGTGTATACATACATGGTTACAGCAGTATGGTCCTATCCAATAAACATTTATTAAGCACCTACTATATGCCAGGCGCTGTGCTAAGCAATAGGGCTACGGTTCGTAAGAAGACAATCCCTGACCTCCAGGGGTTTACTATCTGAAACTGGTATATAACTGATATTTATAAATTGCTTCAAGGCTTACAAAGCACTTTATGTACATTATCTCTTTTAACACAGTCTTCCCCAACAACCCTCTCAAATAGGTACTCCAGGTATTATGCCCATGTTTCAGATACCTTAGAGAATTTAAGTGATTTGTCCATGGCCATACAGCTAGTGAGTATCTGAGGCAGGATTTGAATCCAGGCCTTCCAGACTCTAAAACCAGTTCTCTGTCCTCAGCCTGCAGCTGCCATACTGTGCCGATCAGGGGTTATTAAAGTGCTAGTGAAATCAGGACCACTCACTTATTTGAGTGAAGTCTGACCCAGGCCCAGGAATAGCTAAGGCCTTATAGTCAGTCAGTCTGTATAGGTTTCTCCTACATTTCTGCCATGTAAACAAGTAAAAGACAGAGTCCCTGCCATCTGGGAGCTTTCACTCAGACTGGAGATACAGGGGCCCTGCATGACTGAGAGGAAAGAAAAGAGAAAAGCAATAGCCCCCAGAAGAAGAGATGTATGTAGTGTAGCCTCAAGTTCAAGGTTGGATGGGAAATCATAGTGTGATTCATAGAAATGGGTGGACTCAGAGGTATTCCAAGGGGACAATTTACACAAAAAGGAAGAGAAACCTTAGAGAAGGAAATCATTGCCCAAGGCCTGGTGGGTTTCCACAAAGGAGTGGTCCTTCAGCAATCTCATTGTTCCCTTCATCTCTCAGGCCATTTTTCTTCTAGAGCCCCGACCCCTGTCCTCAATGAGCTGCTGGAGTGATAACCAGAGACTTAGCTATGCGGTAACATAACATCTATAGGAGACAGAAAGCTGGACTTCTCAGGAGAAACATCTGGGTTCAGTCCTCTCTTTGGCTGTGCGACACTGGGTAAATCATACAACCTCTTGGAGTGCCTCGGGCCATCTCTAAGATCAGAGTCACCCAATAGCTGCTTCTCTGCATTGATGTGAAAGGGTTTCTTCCGTGAGAGTGCTCTTCCTCAGGGAAATCCCACATCTGGTCTTGAGAGACAGACAGACAGGACGAGAGTGTTAACAGCTGAGGGGATCAGGAAAAGCCTGAAACTTGGGAGGCAGGAATCAGGGGAAAAAAGAGGGATGGCACTTTGTATAATAGCTAACAGTCCAGATTGGTGTGAGCATCTAATATGAAGTCAGGTTGGGAAGGCAGGCTGGAAGCCAAAATGTGGAGGATTTTAAATGTTTGATGGAGGAGATGGTATTTTATTCTGGAGGCAGAAGGAAGCCCCTGAGGGTTATTGAGCCAAAGTTGGAGTGATTTGATTAGAACTGTGTTTTAGGAATATTCTTTTGGTGTCCATGTGAAAGGACTAGACAGGCGAAAGCCTGGAAACAGGGAGACCTTGTTAGGCAGCTGTTGGACAGTCCATTGAATGGGTGGTGAGGGCTCGAATTAGGGTGATGACAGTGTAAGGGGAGGGATTGAAGAGACTTTGACCCTCCCTAGAGGCATCAGCCACTCCGCCACTGAGGAAGACTCTTCCCATGGGCTCATAAAGAGATAGAGACTCCCTGTGGAACCGGGTTATTAACAGGACGTTAATACTTGAGTCAGGACCAACGCTTTTCCAATTTTTGCTTTTGATGTGGTGTGCTTAAATATCTTCAGAAAAAGGCCCTAGGCTCATCGCTGCTTACCTGAACATGACTTGGGGTGGTTGATTGAGAGAAAAATACAACCAGTTTTTAACTGGACGTGGAATGGACCATCAGCACTTTTGAGCTGGAAGGAAGCTTGGAGATCCCCTAGTCACAGGCTCCTAGCTTCAGAACTGGCATCTCACAGATGGAACTGGGGCCCACAGGGGAAGTGACTTGTTACATCGTCACTTAGGGAAGAGGCAGCATTTGAACCCAGAACTCCAAATCTCAGGCTCTTTCCATTGTATTTCCTCTTCATGTCACCAGTGAAGAAGTGAAATTCAAGGTCATGTTCTAGAATAGAACCCAGTGCTCCTGACTTCTAGTCTACTGCTCTTTTCACTATAGATACTGTATCTTATGTTTAAATTCTGGGATTTCCACCCCTAACTCCCAATAAGCAACTTCACAGATTTAATACCTCTCCTTCCAAGTTAACTCCAGCTCCAGAAATAGCCCTGACCTGATCCTAAGACTTCTGCTTTTTTTTTTTTTTGCAAGCCAAATTACTCTGACAAGGACAGTTTTATTTTTGTCTCTGCCTCCTCAGTGCCTAGTACAATGCCTGGCACGTCGAAGGTGCTTAATAAATACTTATCAATTGACTGATGGATTGTGGGTTTCATAGCTAGTAAGCATACTCATAGATGAGGTCATCCTTTAGCAGTGTGACTTAAAATTAAATTCAGCAAACATTAAGCACCTACAGTGTTCAAATCTGGCGGTCAGTCAAGGTGGGCTGAAGGTGTGCACATATGTATGCATGAATGAACATCATTGGCATAAAATCTTTCAATCAGGGGTCTGAAATCATAAGAAATATTTTTTTCCAAAGCCATTTTTAGCTTAATTCTGGTAATTCACAGTACAAACGGAACCTTCGAGTCAAGGCTTCCGACTCTCAGAATTTGCCATTTGAGAAGGAGCAAACACGCACACTTAGTTGTTAAACTGCTAACAATGATAACTTAGGATGCATTTTTGAGGTTGGAGAGAAGAGAGGGGGCTCTTAATTTAGCTCCCTCACTGTTTTATTTTCAGCTGGCTTAGTCTGTAAACTCGGCAGAGCTTTCTGGATGTTTCAGAAACACGAAGTGTTTTAAACATCTGAGTAATTTCACATTTAAAAGGCAGTCGACTCCCCCTGTTGAGTGGCTGCCTGTCATTACTATGCCCCCACCAAGGCTTGCTGGACTTAGAGGGAGCTAAGAGGCTCAAATTTTTCCTAAGCAGCCATGGCTGGAGTTCATTATGTCAGCCCTCCTAGATCTATGGCGATGGAGTAGATGGGTTCCAGCCTAGGTCTCCCTAATCTTCAGATTAAGATTCTAATAAGAGGAAGTTAAAATCTTCATAGACAGGCTATAACAAAGCCTGGTCTTAATCCTTGTACTCAGTGTGTCAATGTCTCATAATCCAAGAGGCGGATCACCCAGACCTCTAGATTCTTCTTCCCTCCTTCCTGGCATCCTGACACAATTTTTTTTTAAAACTCCCCCTCCCCAATACTTAAAGCCCCTTCTGCAGAGGAAAGGTGAGGGCAAAAGGAGACTCAATCAGAATAAACTTTGATGCTTCTCTGAATAGCTTCTTTGAGATTGGAGGATCTTCCAATCACTGGTTTTAGAAACTATAGAGAGATATAAAATCTTTAGAGACACAGACTGAGGTGTGGGGTTTTTTTTTTGGTCTTTGAATCCCTGGACCCTAACACAATGCTTGTCATGTAGTAGACATTTTATAAATACTTGTCCATTGAATAAATGAGATCATAAATTTAGACCTTAGAGATGGTCCAGTCAATGAGTTATGAACCTTGTTTGCATCATGGACACTGTCATGGAAGTCTGGTGAAACCCATGGACTCCTTCTCAGAATCATGATTTTTCAATGCATCAAATAAAATGCATAGTATTACAAATTCTATTGAAGATAGTTATCAGAATATTTTTAAAAACAAGTTAACAGATTTTAGGTTAAGAACTTCTGCTTGTTTGTTATTCGATTGTTTTAATCGTGTCTGACTCTTTGTGACCTCATTTGGGGTTTCCTTGGCAGAGATAGTGGGGTGGTTTGCCGTTGCCTTCTCCAGCTCATTTTACAGATGAAAAAACTGAAGCAAACAGGGTGAAGTGACTTGCCCAGGGTCACACAGCTAGTAAATGTCTGAGGCAGGACTTGAACACAGGTCTTCCTGACTTACAGGTCAGGTGTCCTATCCATAATACCATCTCGGTTTTTACATTTGAGGAAATGGAAGCCCAGAGTGGTTAAATGACTCACCTACAGTCACATGGATAGATTTAGAGATGGAGCATTGGTTGAGAAAGGGAAGGGATCTTTGAGGGAACTAATTCCATCTCCTCATTTTATAATTTAGGAAAATGAGTCCCAGAAGAGTTAAGTGACTAGCATGGAAATCTTCAGGTCATAAATTTTGAGGTAAAAGGGACCTTTGAAGCCGTCTGCATCAATACCCTTATTGTATAGTTGAGGAATCAGAGACCAGAAGATTTGTCCAAGATTATTACCCAGAAAGATATTCAATAACAGAGTTAGGATTTGAACCCAGATCCTCCAACATTAAATCTAGCATTCTCTCCAATGTTCCCACTGCCATGTTAGGGAAACTATCATTTGCAACTTTTGCCATTCTCCCCCACACCTCCACTCCCTGCAACTGCCGGCAGTCAAGAGATCTTGCTGCATAAATATAGGTGTGCAAGCATGTAAGTACTCATACATGTCTGCACTGGCCTCTAGATTTCCTCATAGGCCTAATCCCTGATAATCAGAGTAAAAATTGAATGGGTACCAGGAAAAGCATCCAAAAACCGCTGCTTGTGCTGATAGAAACTAGAGGATGAACTGAGTGGTTTGTTTGAGGTTTCATTTTAATTGGGCATCTAAGTTGACTCATAGGGGTATGTGGGTGCCTGTTTTACATGAGTAGGGGACCTGGTATAAATTACAGGGAAGAAAAATTGGATATTCTGCCTTGATTGGCTCTTAATCTTAATTTAAGCAGGACAGAAGGACCTTGGATAGCTTGGCTGAGTGGGTTGCTTTGTGGGTATTGTTGTACGTTGAACCAACACTGAAATGGGTTTTCCTCACATTTCCCCATTTCTCTTTAGTTCTCTTGGGTTCATGGAAGCAGCTTTAAAATTTTATTGGTTTCAGCCAGCTTGAGAGGGCCCCCTTGGCTTTTCCCTGTGACATTTACCAGCCAACAAGCATCTATTAAGTTCCTTCTGTGTGCCAGGCAGTGTGCATAAGTTCTGGGGATTCCGAGAGAGGTAAAAACAACCCCTGCCCTTCAGGAGCTTACAATCTAATGGATACAGCATGCAAACAACTAGGTACAGAAAAAGATAGGCAAGAGAAACTGGAGAGTCTGACTATTCCAGGAGGGGTGATGGTAGGGAAATATTACTGTCCACACTAGAGAATCAGGCCCCTCCGCCACCACCACCACCACCACCACCGCCACCACCTTCCCAAGCTCTGGTTTTCTTTCCTCCCCCCCCCCACCCCGGCATTACCAATTACCTCAAAATTGGGAAGAGGTTTTTTTAGAGTAATGTAATTTTTATTTTAATTTTTTTTTACTTTTTTAAGGCAATTGGAGTTAAGTGACTTGCCCAAGGTCACACATCTAGTATGTGTCAAGTGTTTGGTCTGAGGCCGGATTTGAACTTAGGTCCTCCTGACTTCAGGGCTGGTGCTCTATCCACTGTGCCACCTAGCTGCCCCACGTAATGTAATTTTTAGCAGGAAGCTCTGAAATCCAAATCAGTTTTATTTAAATGCTAAAATAAATAAATAAACGATAGGGCCTCTCTTTGCAGATTTCCCCCATCCCCCTTCAAAAAAAATTGATTCTATGAATTAAGTTGCATTGAGCTCCCTTCACAAAGCTTAGGAATCCCTGCTATAGTCCTGGCTGTATCCATGCATGCGGCTTATGTGTTGCATACTGTATCTCCCTCTCCCCCAGTCCCTGTCCTCTCCTCCCCTGGCATTTGATCTCAAGTCTTGTGTGTGCTATATAAAGGTAGCAGTGGAGTGGAAAATCAGGAGTTGTAAGCCTCCCTCTACACTCTTTACTCATGGGGTACTTGAACCCTTCAGACTGAACATCAAGCCGACTCCACAATGCTTTTATTAATATAGTTCTGACTATTACTGGCTCCTAACTGCTTGGTGTTAGAGTAGAGCAACAGTGCTAACACAGGCAGGAGGCAACAGTCATTCCCCTGCTTCTCCCTCCCTGCAGGTGCAGATGCTAAACCCGAGTCTCCCCTCCCCCCACTGGGCCTGTCTGGGAGTCCCCAGTCCTTCCAGGAACTGCTTCTAACCCCAGTACGGCACTTCCCTTTTCAGGGGCTCTTGTGGTGTGGAAAGAACCAGGTCTGCTCCCTGCAGGGAAGTAAAACAAAGACCCGGTGGAGAAGTGGGGATGAAAGGGTGAAAGGAAGCTGGGCAGGCTTGGACATTCTACACCGGCGCTGTCAGGGACGCAGTCCCTGGCCCGTCTGCATATTTTCAACAAACATTTGTGGAATACCTTCTTACAGTCTGAAAAGGCCTACAGAGATGCATAAATTAAGAATCAGGCCAGGGCGAGGGTCAGGAGTGGCTCTCAAGGCTCAAGCAGGACGACTGTGCTTGCCTCCCCGGTCCCCGGGCCTGGGTTGGCAGCCAAGCCGAGCCATCAGGGGCTGCGAGCCTTCTGCTGAAGTAAGGGACTGTGGGAGTTGGAGGGGTGTGCGTCGGGTGAAGAGGATCGGTTATAGGCCAGTTGACATCCCTGACATGACAGCCGATTGGGTTTCTTTCACTGAGACAGAATGATCAGGTTGAGGGTCTGGGCTGCGTGTCCCAGGAGGAGAAAGGGAGATCTTGATCTCAGCATAACCTGCTCGGATGGAGCAGCAGGCGGCAGCTGCTTGCCAGGGGAAAACTCGGAGCTCTCTCGTGGCTAGGTTGGACGGCTGAGGAATGCTTCCGAGAGAGGGAATGGATGAACGAGGAAGTACCAGGAGCGCCCGCTCTAGCCGCTCCGCTTCGGATCCCAGCATGGCCTCGCAGCCTTATCTCCCTCGCTGTGAGCGCCAGGGGATGTGGAGTTTAGGAAGAAGCCAATGCTCGTCGCCAAGCTCGAGGGGGGGTCCCTCTAGTCTGTTGGGAGCCCCTGTACTGCACAGCCCAGAAGTAGAGGAGGGATCAAGCCTTAGCCCAAGCCGGGGACCCGGGGCTTCGAGGGGTGTGCGCCCCGGGAGCGCAGCGCAGCGCCGCGCTCGGCGAGGGGCTGGGACAGCACAGCTGAGCGCAGCGCGCCCGAGCCCGGCGGGTGCAGGGACTGCGGGGGGAGAGGCTAGGCCAGGAGACAGGAGGAGTGGCGGGGCGGGCCGGGGAGAAGCGGCGAGGAGGCGGAGGCGGAGGCGGTGGCGGAGGCAGGGGAAGAGGAGGAGAGGAGGAGGAGGAGGAGGGGCGGCCTCGGCGGCGGCTCGGGCTCCGGCTCTGGCACTGCAGCTGGATCGGAAGTCCCTCTCCAAGCAGCAGAGAGGAGCTGAATGAGGCGCGTCTCCACGCAGCCCGGAGAGAGAGGGAGCCCGGCACGGAAAGAAGCGGATCGTCGCCGCTGCGCCTCACTCCGTCCTCGGGCCAGCCGTCGGGTCGGAGAGGAAGGGGCTCCTGCTCCTCTGGCAGCTGCAGCGCGTGGCCTCTCGGCTGGCCTCCCGGGCGGCGGCGCCTGCGAGCGCAGCGTAGCGGAGGGGACCTTTCAGCGGCGCCGGTTGCCAATGGAGTTCACTTAAGATGTGACAGCGCGGGAGGAGAAAGGCGCCGGGGAGTGAGAGAGGAAAAGGCTCGGCCAACCTCACAGCCGACCCCAGCCTGTGCTCCGAGCCGGTCCGCCACCCCGAAGGGAGCTCGGACTCTTTCTACAGCCGGGCCGCCCCGGGAGGAGTTGGGGAACCAGCCCCCCAGCAGCATCAGCAGCGGCGGCTGTAACCCGAGTGGTCTGGGGACCCCTGGAGCTTAGCCGCCGCGGCAGCCTGGAGGAGGAGCTGGAGGAGCTGCCGCCGCCGTCTCTGCCTCTGCCACAGGCACAGCCCCAGCGCGCTCTCCTCTCCTCTCCCTTCACTCCCTCCCTCCCTCCCTCAGTCTGCACATGGTCTCCTTTGTCCTGTCGCCGCCGCCTCTCTCTTAGCTCCCGTGCGCGGTGGCGGCGGCGCTTTCCGCGCGCGCACACATACACACGCGCACACACTCACTCTCGCGCGCACACACACACTCGGGCAGTCGCCCCCCCCTTTTATTTTTTGCTCCTTCTTGGAAACCTTCTGCGGAAGAAGCGGGGCGTCGTAGGGCTGGGGAGCCGAGTTGGGCAACCGCGGAGACGAGGCGCATCTGGACGCCCGCCGACCGACGGACCCAGCAGCACCCAGCGGATGGGTGGGTGGCTAGGTTTGCGAGTGGCTTTTACCGAGGCTCGTCACCAGAAGAGAGGAATTGCCCTCGTCCAGAGAGGATCTTAGCCTGGAAAGATTCGCTTTGAGACTTTAATCAGCCGAGGACGAATCGTCTCCTAGCAGCCCAGGCAGAGTTGGGGTCACTTGCTACGTGTGGTTTTTTTTGGGGGGGCTTTCTTTTTTCCCTCTCTTCGTTCGCCTTTTCCCACTTCCCTCAAACCCGAGTCTTCTTACCCCTGGGAGATTTGGAAGCAAACCATGAACTTGGGGCTGTCGGGGCCCCCAGCGGAATCCTTGGCGACCAGGTAATGAAAATCCCTCTGGAGTCTCCTTTTCTACCCCATCCCTCCGGGCCCAAAGGTTTGAGACGCCCGGGAGGATCTGGAAAGGAACCTGCCCTCCCTCCCTCTGTGCCTGCCTGCCTCCTTGCCTCCCTTCTCTTCCTGTCGGTCTTCCTGGGCTGTACGGTGGTCCTGAGAAGGCTCATAGAGCACACGGGGCGGCCGAGCTCCCCGTTCTCCCTCCCCGGGGCAGTGTGGGTGTGCTTGCGGAGACAAGGACTCCCATTGCGGGCCGACTGTGTAGCTGGGGGGAGCCGCCTCACTCTCCCCTAGCTCAGCTCAACCTGGCCTGGGGTTTTTTTATTGCCTTTTGCTGGGTGGGAAGGGGCGGCGGTTGAGAACCCCCCAGTCCTGGGCTCACTGCGTCGACGCTAGTCTCCCTCCCCAGCCCCACTGGCTCGCTTCGCTGGCTGCCACCATCCTCCTTCCTTCCCAGGCGGCTGGATTTGCAGACAACCAGCCAGCCAGCCAGCCAGCCTTTGTACTTCTCTTTCTTTGAGAGGCCAGCTCGAGCGCCTGGGGGAAAGGGCGGGGGGGGGGGCGCCAGAGCTTGGGTGTTGGAGGGGTGGAACTGGGGGCTCACTTTAAGGTAGAATTGGCCTTTGAACTCTGTTAAAGCGGGGGGGGGGGCGGGAAAGGCTTCACGATCCTCTCAGTCATCGCACCTACAGCAAGCAGATGACGGGAAGGAGACTAGAACTTTGCTAGGGAAAGGGGGAGAGCGCCCTCCTACCAGGCTGTCTCTGAACCCCTTGTCCCATGCCCACATCTTCTTCCCTAAGTGCCCCGCAGAAATCCTCGGCAGGGTTTCCAACGACTGGGACGGGAGGGGTAGGAAGGAAAGGGTAGTTCAAAACTAGTCTTTGGGAAAGGAAAGGGAACGGACTTGGAAGGTTTGATTCCTCTGTTCCCTTTTTCTCTCCATCTCCGTTCCTGCCTAAGGCCTTAGATGCAGCTATGTTGAGCTCAGATGTCTCAACTCCTTCCTTCCCGACCCAGGCAAGCCGGGACCAGTTTTTGGACTTGGGGCGCTCCAGCCCTCCCTTCCCGCCGGACTTGGCAAACAAAGTTCGCTCCTCTCAAAATAGGGGTCAAAAAAAATAGCGCAAAACGCGATCGAGAGACACATCCCAAAGGTAGTGAAGTGAAAGAAAAAGTTTGGAATGAAATTGGGCTTTGCCTGAATTAGTTCCTAAGTTCGAGGCAAGAATTTTCTTTGCCTCGCTAGAATTCCCTTCCAGTTCGTAAGTGCGGGGTTGTTGGAGATAGAATGTCTGGAGTGGAAATCCTGCCCCGGCTAAGGAAGGCTGTCTTGTTCCCGTATTCACTGTTAAGGGCCCAAGGCTTGTACATTTTCTCGTGTTCTCTGTCTTTATTTAAGTCCTATTCACTTTTTCCTTAAGAGCAAACACATGGTTTTGCATTTAGAAACAAGCCAAAAAAAACCAAAATCTGCAGAGAGAGAGATTAAATCCATGAGCTGTAAATGTAGCGACTTCTTGAATGCATCATTAGGCAGACCTGAGTTTAAGAAATCCAGTGAAAGAAACCTAAGATTCCTCCATCCCTGAGCTTTCCTGGAAAGGGTACTGCAGCCTGTTAATTCTCAGTGAAGTGTCTCAGCATTAGCAGAGTGAGATAAAGCCAAAAGAAAAATCGGTTCAGAAAGTGGGGGTGGGAGTGGGGGGTGAGGGGAAGATGCAGACTTTCCTTAAGGGAAGATGGGGAAGAGGGGGGGAAAAAAGTCTGCAAATCAAGACCCACGAAACCAAATAATTACTAAAGTTTTCTGAAAATGCAATGAGAATTAATTATATTTAGCTTTCCTCCTGTTTGGGAAACAAACAAAAAAGCCCAACCCGTTCTTAGAGAAACAGCTGTGTTGTTGTTTTTAAGGCTATTGGGTTCCTTCAGCGCCTTAAATGACTGGATGAGAGAGAAAATCCCCCCAACAGATTCGAGAACCGAAATCATTGCCTTCCTTCCTGGTATTAATTGATTTTGGAAAACTCTTATGGGGACCAGAGCTGAGAGGTTTTAGGCGTTTTGTGCTTAACCTGCCCCAGTAGGAAAGGTAAAAATGCCCTTTTTTGCTGCGTGTGTAGAAAATGTTTCCTTTAATTCTCCGTAACAGTCCTTGTAAAATTATTTAACAGTTTAATGTTGGTACTTTAAAAACCATAGCCTTAATTTAGGCATAATATGACTTGTAAGGGTAGGGAATCCCACTTTTCTCAGGTCATTTTTGTTTAACTAGAACAAACGCCAAAAGTCACTGTCTCTTTTTCCTCCATTAAAAAAAAATGTTTTGACTTTGTTTTGACAACAGATTGTTGGGAGTGGGGGGCATTCAGTTGTCATGAATTTCATGGATTGGAGCTGAAAAGGTAGAATAACTAAGTGAATTCTGATGTAACAAGGACCTTAGGTTGTGGGGTAGAAACTAAGTTTCCAGAAACCTTGCTTTAGGTATTTAATTTCTGTTACATTATTCCTTTAAGTGAAAATGTTTTCTGACCAGCATATTTCTTTTAATCATTTCAGGTGATCATTTCTGGGTGGCTTCCTTCCCTCTTCTCTCTCCATAGCCACCTTTTTTTTCCCCCTGGTTGGTTGGTAGGTTCTTATTAGGAAGAGCAAAGACATAGCCTGGATTTCAATCTGATTGTGTTTTTATAAGGCATTTCAGTTTGCAAGAATAATCTTAGCCTATTTTTAATAAATTCATACAAGATGTATCAAGTAAAAATAGATCTGATATTGTGAAGGAAAATAATGGCTCCTCGTTAATTATTAAGAACATTAAAAAAAATTTAGTGTTCACTGGATCATAAGTGAATGGACACATATATATATTTGCATAATCCTTGGGAACATTGCCCGAGATACATTTTTCCTGCAGAGGCAAATTGATCATCCTACACTTTGTGAAATAAAGGGGTTTTCAGTTGTTTTAGTGTGGACACAACAACGAAGTAAAATGGAAATGAATCAAAGCAGAAAAATGGTCATAGAAAAAACAAACAAACAAACATGGCTGGCTACTATTAATTCAAAAATCCACCATATGCTATAGTTCTGCCTGCACATTTATCCAACATTCTATTCATCATTTTTGATGATTGTATTTACATGTATAAAGATTTTTTTTCCTTTTGGGAAATAATTCCCTTAAAAAGGATGGTTTGGCAAGCAACAAATCTAACCATTATCATTTCATACTTTAACCATAAACTAGGTGTTTTGGGGTTTGTTTTTAATTCTGTGTTTAAGATTTTTTTAAAAAAATTCTTTTGGAATTTTCAGAGCCCTACAAATAGGTAGTTCTGAAAGAAGAGCCACAGTATTTATTTTAATTGCTCGTGTTTTATTTCTTGAAATAAAAGCATGTGTATGATGAAATTGCCCTTTGAGGAATGATCATAACCAGTTAGAGAGCTTTTTTTGCCTATTTCAAAACTGCTTTGATAATCAGTAAGCATGATCTTTTGGAAATAGGCAAAGAAAAAATGACAGAAAGCTGTAGAGTGGATGGATATTTATGCAGGTTAAGATGTATCTGATTTTGGGAGACCAAGGTCAAACTGTGGCTAATGTATAGGGGAAGGGAGGTTGATTATGGGAGAGAATTTAAAAAAAATAGATTTATATGAGAATTGGCCTGCTTTCTAAGATGAAAAGCCAAAATTGAAATAATAAGCGTCCTGGTTTCATGAACGAAAATCGAAAAAAGTAGACGAGTCCCCCCCCCCCCATTCATAATGTAGCTTGAAAGAAGTGTTTTAAAATAATAGCCTATCGGTTAAATCACAAAATCATTGTGTGACTAAATTGAATGACTTTAGAGTGTAGAAAAAGGTTTTGTACTGATAATACGTCGAATCAGGATACATTTTTATTTTATATTTTTTTAAGCCCCCCCCAGGTAAAGAACTGCACTGCAGAGTTCATACTTATGGTCAGATAGCACCACCTTATGGATGGCTTTGTGGAACTGCAGCTTTCCATTTTTTCTTGGCCCCGGGGTAACTTGCCTAGATTTCTTTGAAAATGTAACGAATTGATAAATCAAAATATTTTCTTTTTTTTTCTTCTTGTCTTTCAGGTTTCTGATGCCAGCTCGGAGAAACTTTTCAACACTGCTATAAACAAAGGTAGGACTGGTTTGCTACATGGCCTTTTGAATAATTCAGTCCGAAGCTCATCGTTGGCTTCCTTTCTGGACCACAATTAACTCTTTTACCTGTCTACTTGGGACTTCTTTGCTTTTATTATTTTGCTGCCTTTTCTCTGAGGAAGAAGGGGGGAAAAAAGGTAGGGGAGGAAGGAGGATGATTTTTTTAAGTAATCCTTGGCTTCTGAGACAAATATCGATACAAGAAATCCCTTCCTGCCAGAAATCCCTTCCTCCCTCGGTCTAATTCAGATGAGTTTGACTTAAATGACGGTAAGATGGCTGTGATGGTGAATGATGGTCCTAAGGACGCCTTAACTTCCCTGTTATTTATCAGTGGATAGAGAATCCTAAGTAGCCAATTTGTACCCCTGACTGTAATAACCACCAGATGTTTTGAGTATTTCGCTGGAGTAATGGTCATAAACTGTGCCTTCTTGTGCTATGTGCTTTTGGTAAAGTTAATAAGCAATAGAAAGGGTGAAATTGAAATATGCACTGTCCCATTAATTTCTCCCAAACAGCAATAGATAGTGAGAGCTCCTATTGATATAACAGTGCATTAACAGAAAACTAGTCCTAAATCACCACTGATGGACTTCTCTCTGCAAGCAGCGTTGTTGGAAATAATGTGTTTTAGGGGAGGGAGGTGCCCCCCAAGCCCCAGCCTGCAGAGGTGTATAATTTGGAAGGTTTAAATTACTGAAAATCTGTCTCCCCCACACCTCTTTTTTGTCCTTTTCGTTGTAAACTCTGGTTTATATAGTCAGTTCTACATGGTAATTGCTTAGTAAAGATGGTGTGCTTTCCTCTTTCCTTTCCCCGTGTCTTAAATGTGTAGTTTCTTAGCAGTACTGGAACCTGAGCCGAGGTAGTCTTAATAAATTGGAATTTGAACCTCTTCTGCATTATATAGTTGTCTGGGCTCATATTTTCGCCTGGCAATGCGTCGGCTCCGGCTGCAACCACAGCTATTTTGAGCATCCCAGATTATGTTAGAATTTGGACCGAATGGAATTTTAAATAGTACATTATTTTTAGGGTTCCCAGAAGGTGCGCCTGCTTACTTCCACTGCGATTGCTGGCGCTCCCAGGATGACTTGGGATGCATATTGAATTTTATCTTTTTATTGCATAATGGAGGAGTATTCGCGTTTTATGTTTCATCATATTTTTTGATGGACTGAAAAGTTTGTATAAATTTGTTATCCATAATCCTAAAAGCCAAATAAAGTAGAGGAGATGGGTAATTCATGGGCCTGGTGAGCTCATTCATAGGCAGAAATGTGTAATTGTTTATTGCAGATTTTGAAGAGGAAGGAGTGTTTGCCTGGTACTAATAGGGCCATGTGAGAAAACAGAATTTGTTTCTTTTTCCCATAGTGTAGGTTGGGGGGAGGGGGGAGAGCTGGTCACTAAAAAGAGTCTCTGGGCCTCCCCCACCCAGAAGTGACTGTATCTTTATTTTGCTAATTTTGGGGGGGAGGGGAAGCTGTGGAATGTGTCTCCCCCTCTTTTGGGCCAGGGCCAGAAGAAAGGGTTGGGGGCTCAGTGAATCAGCATTCTAAGCTGAATGCCTGTAACCAGGGTTGAAGGGGGCTAGTGATTGATGAAGGGGGGGTGGAGGGAGGGCCCCCAGGCTGTGCTCCTTCCCTTTGGCTGTTTTTTTTCCCCCTTCCTCTTTCCTTTTTCCGAATCCAACATTTCCCACATTTTTATTTTTGTTTACTTACAGAGTTTGATTTGTGGCATCTATTTGGTTGTGAATGGCCCTCCCCTGACAGGGGCCTTTCTTCTTAGCTGCTGTTCTTGGGGTGATTTAGTTCCCTTGAAAGGATTAGGGTTTCTTTGTGCGGCCTAAAATCAACATGGGCTTTTTTCTAAGCTTTGCTTGGGAAACCGTACACAAATAAGCTTTTTAGTTGATGGCAGATTATTCCTTTGCCCCTGATTTCCATCCAAATGGCGTCTTTCTTTTCTTCTCCCTAGTTTCCCCTTAATGCCATATGCTAATTCCTGTTGGGGACTGAATGACAAGGGACAGAATCAATGCAAATCCAGGTGCTGCCTGGAGGCTGGCTGGTACCCACCCCCACCTCCATCCCCCCATCCCTACCCCCCTTGGGAGAGGGAGATTAAAGTGAGTGTTGGGGGGGGGGGGAGAAGCACCAGGGACAGTTTTGTTAAGGGGATTAGTATTCAAACTGCTAAATTTCGAAAAAACAACTTGAGAAAAAGTGATCCATTGTGTGATGGGAAAATATCAGTAATTGCCTGTAGACAGGTGCAGGGGTTCTCATTACGGGCTGGTGCTCTGGGTCTGTTTTTACTCTGGGATGGTGGGGGTGTCGGCTGCCTGGCTGACAAGACCATCAAGGAACTGTCAATGTGATGCCTGTGTCAAGTTCAAATTCCCCAGGAAAGCCAAAGGCCCCCTACTAGCTTGAAAGCCCGGGTCTCCCTTCCTTGTCCGGTGTTCTTTGCCAAGAGCAATAAGCAGCCGGGGGACTATAAAAAGGGGCAGATTGCCACCAGGTAACAGGGCAAGGAGCACTTCACGGCCTTAGCTTAACAAGGGCGCCAGGGAAAGCTGACAAGTGTAAGTCCTTCCCTCTCTTTCCTTCCCCCTCCCCTTCCAGATGTTTAAAGCTACATATCACCTCTCCCTCTTGGGGGTCTGACAGTTTCTAGCCTAAGAGTATCATGGCATTAAGCTGCCGGTGAGATTAAGCTGCTGAGACTGGCGGCTGGTAGATTTGGTCCATAAAATTTCACTGTGGGAGACCAGGGCTAATCTCATAGCCTAGTGATAGCTGGGGTAGATGGAAGCTTTTGATGTTGGGCGGAGAATGGAGCTCTAGGCGGGCAGACCGATAGATAGATAGACAGACAGACAGATAGATAGACAGGAGGCCTGCGCTGTTCATATCTCACACTGTTTGAACAATCATTTAACCTCATTGGCTCAGTTTTTTTTTCCACCCTTGGTAATACCACCCAGGGTCTTGTTTCCCCAGCCACCATCCAGTGATGAGCAGACAGTCAATTTAGAATAAGAAAGATTGGTGGAGAAGGTTAGGGTTAGGGTTAGTTTGTCTGCCTTATATCAACTCTGCCCCTAGTTACTTTCTCTGGGCCAGGAAAAATTTCTGGTAGGCCAGTGGCTAGACATGTTATCTTATTTTTATTTTTCTTACAGTGTAAAGGCTTTTCAGTCTTGTGGGAAGTCTGAGCTGGCAAGGTTGTTGCTGTGAGCTTCTTTTGAACGGGGACTAGTTTTTATTTTATTTCCTTTTATTTTTTTTGGCCATTCTTTGTATCCTCGGCTCTTAACCCAGTGACTGACTTAATTTTAGGATATCTCTGTCTTCATAGAAGAGTTCATTACAAATGTTCCCCTTCCTTCAGTGCCATATCCATATCCATAACAATAACAGTAATCTGAATTTATACTGAGTATTTTCCCTTCTAGATCTCCACCCTGAATTCTACAAGCATTTAGTAAGTGCTTAAGCTTTGGCTGGTTCAGTGCTGAGCACTAGAGATAAAAGGCAGAAAGATATAGCTAGCCTCAAGGAGCTTACCTTCTGACAGAGAAGACTGTAAATAACTAGGTATTAGTGGATATCTGTGTAGACTGAAGGTCATCTGGGAAGGGAGGACACTAGCAGATGTGGGGACCTAGAAAGGCCTTCTGGAATATAGGTAGATTTTGAATTGAATCTTGAAGAAGATCTGGGAAACTTAAGAGGAGGAGATGAGGGGGCAGAGCACATTCCAGGTGTAGGGAACGATGGGTTCCTGCCAAGGCTGGGAGGTAGCAGATGGAGTGTTGTGTTTAAGGAGCTACAGGTATGTCAATGTTGATGGAAGGTGGAATGTGTGGAGAAGAGTGACATGTTAGAGGCCTAGAAAAGTGGGAAGGGGTTGACCTGGTTGGGAAGAGTTTCACATGCCAAGGGAAGGGGTTTATATTTGATCCTGGAAGTAATAGGGAGCCATTGAATTCCAAAGGTAACAGAGTGAGATCTAAAACAGGAAATGTAATGTCCTAAATGCAAAATTTGGGTCTACTGTCACTCAAAACAAAGCTTTTCTTTCAACAGGGTCATAATTGCGCCATTAATCTCTATTTGTTTAACTGGTTTGGGGGACGTTGAGGTCAGTCTTAGGAATCTTTCTGTCTTAATAATTCAATCATTTGCCAAAGATATAATTAATTTCACAGGGAGACAGGCTGAGACTGATACGTCCTCATGTAGGTGGTTGATTTAGGACAAGAGACTGATTCTCTGCTCCATAGTATCCTGAAATGTTCTGGGTATTTCTTCTTAACTTAGGAATCCTCTTCAGTTGGCTTTTCTCCTCACAGAATTGAATCCCACTAGGGCTTCCTGCTCCACACTCATCCTCACAGTACACATAATCTTTCCTAAGTCCTAAATGGGAAAAAGAGTGAGTGCAGTGAATATGGTTTGTCTGGGCTGCCTAGAACCTGCCCAAGGTATCTACTACCTGTGGGACCTCTAGGGAAGACTCTGCATTTCTTTGCACCGAAATTTTCTCATCTGTAAAATGAGGTGTTTGGACTCAGTGACCCCTGAAGTTCCCTCCTGGCTCTGAATTTGTGGTCTGTGATTCCTTGAGAAACTCTTCTTGAAGTAATAATACCAATAACAATATCTGTCATTTTTATAAAAGTGCTATAAGGCTTGCAAAATCCTATCTGTTCATTATCTGATTTGGTTCCCAGTAGCCCTGGAAGGCAAATAAGATAGAAGATAGAGAAATATTTCCTGCAGTGCTGTTTAAAAACAACAAAACATCGCTCTTTGCCTGATGGCTGAGGGGAGGGATAGAGGTAAGAGGAAGTGGTGGTCAGGGAGACGACCAGGAGAAGAAAAGCTGTGGCTCACTCTTCTTGCCTAAGGCCATCACATTCCAGGAGCCTCTGGGATGAAGCCTGTCTTCCATAATCAAGATAGACGGACAGGAGTACTGAGTTCTGTTGCATCTTTGTGTCTGGGCCTTTGTGATACCAGTCTGTCCCCCGCCCCCACCTCCACTGAAATTTGCATGTGAAATATGCAACCAAGGGTACCCTTGAGCAGTTGTTAGAGATTTATCTGCCCCAGGTAGCCAACGGTTCTGGTTTGTCTGCTAAACTAATGAGTCTGGTCAAAGACACAGCTAGGTGGTGCAGTAGATAGCTCACTGGGCCTGGAGGAAGTGAGTTTAAATCCAGCCTCAGATACTTACTAGCTGTGTGACCGTGGGCAAGTCACTTAATCCTATTTGTCTCCATTTCCTCATCTGTACAATGGGGATAATAATAGGACCCACTTCCTAGGGTTGTTGTGTAGATAAAATAAGATATTATTTATAAAGCACTTAATTAGCTCAGTGCCTAACACATAGTAGGCACTGTATAAATATTGGTTATTATTGTTAGCTATCAAAGTTGAATTTTACTTAAAAATCACAGATGGAAGAAGTAGGTCAAACCTTTGTCTCCTCCAGCCAGGACTGCTTTTACTTTCTGGAAGCCCACCACACACCCCCTTCCAGATCTAAAGGGGCCTTGATATTTCTAATGGTTTCACTGGCATGCTTATCTAAGCAAATCTAATCTAAATCAGCCTCTACCTGTCAGTTGGTGGCTTCCTCACTAGGTGTTTGTGGAAAAAGAAAAGATAGGAGGTGTTGGCAAATGAGGGGCTTGTTGGAATCCCACCACAGTCAGCTCTGAGCTGACCTCCGTCTCTGCCTCAGTTTTCTTATCTGTTAGATGACCTAACATTGAAAGGAGGGGGAAGGGGGCTGCCTCGAAGGTCACTTTCTGCTCTAAAAATCTACAAGGTAGGAGGCCAACATGGCTTTCCCTAGACCCTCCCATGGGGCTTGGCTGAGCAAGAGGCACTGACAGGCAGACTTCTGTGGTAGGGTTTTAGGGTTTAAGGGCTTCATGTAGATTAATGAGTTTGCACTTAAATTGGCCAGTCATTTTGGACTCTTTAGGCAGCACATTACTTAGAGGGGAAAACAAAACAAAACAGAACAAAAATCTTGTCTAAAAAATTGTGACCTGAAGAGTGAGAGAGAGAGAGAGAGAGAGAGAGCACGTACATTTATTAAGCACTTACTGTGTGCCAAGCATTGTTCTAAATCTAGAAAGCGAGTCAGAGGCTGGTCACTAAACATAGTATTCATATTGATGGCAGCCTGTCGTGGCGGGTAGAGGACTGTCCTTTAAGTCACAGGCCCAGGATTTGCCTCTGACCTATACGGTCACTTAACCTCTCTTTGCCCCAGACAACTTTCTTAGATTATAAACTGTGAGGTGGGTTCTGGTCCACCTTGGGAAGAGGGAACCTGCTCCCTAGAATCTCGAAACAGTAATGAAATCATAGGTCCAGTCAACAAAATAAATACAGGTGGTATCATCTCATTAGCTCTAATCAGGCGAAAGGGCTTTGTGGTGTAGCGTTCCTCTGTTTTCTCCTATGTGTTTTCTGAAACCCCCTGGACAGAGAGGACCTAAAAGGATGGAGGCGAGCTGCCAAGATGGCATTTCTTTTAAAGGCCGTAGACTCTATTTTGAGGAAGATGTCTTCAAACCTAGCTCAGTAGTTTTTTTGCAGAAAAGAAAATTTAATCTTGAAAGTGATGTAGAGATAGATGTAGAATATCTAATTCTAGGAAGAGAAAGTGGGGGAGAAGGGTACATACAATCATCTTGTGTAGGTAGGCTGGTTTTTAATCTGTTCCCTGTACTTCTGTAGGATTTTGTCATAATGAGAACATTGCTAGAAATCGTATTCCCTTTTAGACAAGAAGGCACAGGGTCATAGATATAGTACAGTAAGGGATCTCAGACACCATCAAGTCCAGCTCCTCTCATCTTACAAAGAATCCTAGATCCGGAACTGGAGGGGACCTCTGACATGGCACCATCTCATCTGATGGAACAGAAGCAGTTTGTTACCTAGAAAGAGAACAGGATTTGGAAGACTTGATTTCGAATCTCAGCCCTGCTACTTGGTGCCTGTGTGGTCTTGAACAAGTCACTTCCTTTCTCTGGGCCTCAGTTTCCCCATCTGTAAAATGAAGGGGTTGGACTAAATCAGTAGTCTTAGTAATATTAAGTTCTTTGAGGGTAAGAACTCTGGCATTTGATATTTCGGTATCCCCAGGGTCAAATACAGTGAATGCCTTGCCCAGAGGAAGTGCTTTATAAATCATTATTAAATTAGATGGGTGTGTGTTTGGGGGTAGGGTGGAGTGGGTACACTGTGGGTGAAATTTCTAAATAAAAAAGGGAGAAGTAAGAGCCTCCTACCCTGAGCCCCCATCCCATGCCCAAGTAACACTGTGTAAAGGGTTGTCTAATAAGAAACTGCTTTGAAAAGAAATTCTACTTAGTATATCTACCTATTTATGTATATATTGCTTCACCAATAGAAAGTAAGCTCCTCTAGAGCAGGACTGTTCATTTTCTGTCTTTATATTCCTAGAGGTAGCCTAGCACTTAGTAGATATTTAATAAGCTCTTGTGACTTGACTGATAATGTTAGAAGCTACGCATTCTCATTTCTTCTGGGTCTCTTTGTCCCATTTTTTTTTTGTATCGGCCTTTTGGTGTGAAGCCCTTTGAACACTTTTATGGAGGATTTTTTTTTTTGGCCAATCCCACACCAGTGTGCTGAGCTCCAGTCTTCACAAATGTGTATGTATGTATATAGATATACGTATATTGGGGGGGGGGGGCACATTTTGCCCCCTGTATGAGTTTAGTCAGTTGAGCCATATTTGACTTTCTCAAAAAGAAAACCTTTCTCCTTGCTGGATTCTAAGCTAAGATCACCAACCCAAAAGTCAAGTCTGAGGACTCCTTCGATGTTGAGGTGTTTGGGAGAAGACAAAGGTCCTGATTGGGAATCCTTCCCAGAAGCCTGGAGTATAAGATTTCCTACAGAAAGAGGCCAGCAGGCATCCCATATCCGGACTATTGTACATTTCTAACAACTGCTGGAAAAAAAATGGTGTTTTCTCTGAAAATGTATGTTTATTTAACTAGGTTTCTTTTTGCTTCACAATCTGGATTCCATTCAGTCAGTTACCACTCCAATTAACTAACAATTATTTAACATTAACAGTAATTACAGACGCCAGTTAAGCGCCTACAGATGTCAACTGTTAGCTTTCTACCTAATCACTCAATGAAATGGAGAAAGTTCAACAAACATCAATTAGCTGAGCAATTAGTATGAGTTAGGAAAGAGCATGTTATCATGTGTGAGCTGATCCAATTCATTTTATTTTGGCAGTAAAACACACAGAGACAAGCAGCAGTAAGTTTGGAAGAGAAGATAAAGCCATATTGTTTTTCTGTTTTGCACCAGAATTTTTGCCTTTCTGGTTTTTTTCCCCTTGTGCCTAAGTCAGATATACTTTTGCCAGGAATGTGTTATCTTAACCAATATAATTTGTGTCTATTATTGGAAAGGCAAAACAGTGTTCATTCATAAGAAGTGACTAGTAGAATCATGAATCTATAGGGAAATGTGTGTATGTCTACACACATACACATATTATGGCACCAGAAAATCGCAAAAGTTTGCTTCGAGGGGTAATCTAGGTAGAATCTAGTGGTTTGCTTTGTGTATCTTGAACCTAGTTGTTTTTCTTTCTTTTTTTTTTTAAAGATTGATTCCTTTCTGAAATCCATGAGGACAGAGGGCCATGATATTTTTTATTAATTCCATAGTAACTAGAACTTCATGGTAGCTTTCTTTGTCTTTACCTGGAGCAACCTCATGACTAAACACAAAAGATTTTCCAAATCCATCAAAAATGCTTTCTCAGCTTCCCTCACCTTGGCTTTAGTGAAAAATCTTCCCCTCTTGGGTCGTCTGCTTTGTGGGTTTATTATGTCACACACACACACACACACACACACACACACACACACACACACACACACACACACACCCCAGCTTGCTGAATCCTGGATCTGACATTTGAGCCCTGCTTCCACACTGCTTGTTTGTCTCAATTTAATTTTAGGGCGATCTAACATTGTTGACTTGGACTCCTCGCTGCCTTTTAGTGTCTGGAATGTAGAGGAGGTGGTTATAAGTAGAAGCTTGGAGTTCATACTTTCTTTATTTAAAAAAAAAGTTTATTGATGTCTTTTGTTTTTGCATCACTTATGTTTTCCACTCTCTTCCTCTCCTCTGAGAAGACTTGTATGTAGCTATCCAGATACTTTAAAAGAAGATTTTTTTTAAAAGAGGAAAAAAGAAAAAAATTTCCGTAAAACTTAACCAACATATCTGATTTTGTATGCAAGATTCCATATCCCTGGTCCCCCACCTCTTTAGAGAAGAGAGTGGAAGATGTGTCTTTATCTTTTTTTCTTGACTCTTTCCTCCTCTACTCCTCATTCCCTTGGAAGTGATTTCTCTCATTCTCTGGAATGTACCTCTCTGCAAAGCCAAGGGAAGATGAAAGATACCGTTATTGAATGAATCTTAGATGTAGTCCAAGGGTCTGGCCCCTCCCTTAAGCTTGAGTCCCTTCAGACATCCCAGAGAGGTTCTCCATCCAATCTTCAATCATTCCAGGGAGGGTATCCATTCCAACAAGGTGAAGGGCCCCAAGATCCTGCCATATGAGGGCTTGTTGAAGGAATTGGGGACTTTTGGTTTGGAAAACAGAAGATTGGGGTGGGGGGACACAAAGCTGTCTCCAAATACTTGAAAGACTGTCACAAGAGTGAGAGCTTGATGTAGTGGGTAGATAACGCTGAGTTCTGTTTTAAAAAATTCCTACCTCTGATAACTTACTAGCTGTTTGAACCTGGGCAGTCTTAAGGTTGTAGGTGCTGAAAGAGATCTGTGCATTTTACAGATGAGGAAATGGAGGCCAGGAGACGTGAAGTGACTTGCCCAAAGTTGCACTGATAGCAAGTGGCCACGCCAGGATTTGAACCCAGGTTCCTCTGAGTCCTTCTTTCCATCCTTCTTTCTGTTGCCCTGGACTTAACTTCTCTGAGACTCAGTTTCTTCATTTGTAAAACAGTGTATAATAACACCTATTAAAACCTACCTCGGGATGGTGTTGTGGGGCTTATAAGACCAGCACCCAAAGCACTTAATGAACCTTCATGTTAAAGCCCTCTGTGAATTTTGGCCGTTTGATCATGAAAGAGGCATTGGTTTTATTCTCCTCCAGGTCTGGGATCCGTGAGGCAGGCTTAGGTTTGAGAACAGAAGGCATTGTTTAAGAATTGGAGCTGTCCAGAAGCCGTAGGGACTGCTTGGAAGGAGCCTCCTCTTTGGAGGTCTTGGCGCAGAGGTGGGCTGACGGCTCGGGTGACATTGTAAAGAGGCTCTTCATCCACGTGCCCATTGGGTCCTTCCAACTTGATGATTCTCTGCTCTCAAATAAGCTCATCTGACTTTACCTGGCGAGCTTCAGTGGGACATGGGGGCTCAGGCCATGGCTTGACTCAGGACCTCAGTGAGTCATGGCAGAGTTGGCTGTTGGGGGATGGCTCCTGTTGATCCACAGCCTTCTGGATGTTGACTTCCCGTGAGAGGCAGCTAGGTGGTGCAGTGGGAAGACCTGAGTTCCAATCCAGCCCCTGGGCAGGTCACTTCACCCAATTTGCCTTGGTTTCCATCTTCTGTAAAGTGAGCTGGAAAAGAAAATGGCAAACTACTCCAGTATCTTTGCCAAGAAAACCCCAAATGGGGTCATGAAGAGTCTGGCATGACTGAAACAGACTGCACAGCAGGAAAACCTTTCCATGGCTCCTGCTTCTTCCTTCAGGAACCAGAGCGATTTCAGGTTCCTAAATCAAGAGTAGACTTCAAAGGTCCTTTTATACTTGAGGATACGGATACGGAGGCTCAGAAAAGTTAAGTGACATAGGAGCTCATAGATACAGAGATGGGAGGAACGTTGGAGGCCAGTTAGCCCCAACTCTTTCATTTCGCAGTTGACATTAAGGCCCAGATTTGCCCAAGGGAACATGGGTAGCAAGTGGCCCAGAGCCGGAATTTGAAACCGGTATCTTCTCTTGCAGGCCAGTCTTTCAGCTGTCTGAAAGCAGCTCGGCTGTTTTCCCTAAGTCTTCTCCCTAAGCCTTTCAGCCGCTGTTATGGTACACACTTCCTCACCCTGGCCAGCTCCCCAAGACTGGTTTTGACTCGTTTTATCCCTCCTCACTTGTCCTCTGGGTTTTGTGAACAATAATATTAGAGGAAGGTTTTAGGGATAAGATCTGTCTTAAGATGGACTGTCAATCATTCTATTCATTATGTATATTCTGTGTAGTCCAGTGTACGTCCCTTGAAGTGTATATACCTTCTGTGAGATTAAAGGGATGGATTCTCACATGAGGTACAGTTTGCAGCTCAGCCACGCTTTTTTCAAATGTCCAATTTGCACTTAGGAATGGCTTTTCCTATTATAAATTATTAAGGGCACAGAAATACAAAGGATAAATAGATGAGCTTTTACCATAGCATTGGGATTTGGAGAAAGAGTTATATTCCCCTGAAGTAAATTTACTCTTACAAATAGTAGGATTTAGAGTTGGGAAGGGCCCAAAGATAATTTAAACCAGTGGTTCCCATGTAGTAGTTTGTGAACTCTTCTTTGGAGGTACCTTACACAGTAATTTGTCTTTCCCTTTCTTAAAATTAAAAACCCAGAAGATGCCTGCGAATCCTTTTTGGAGGTAGACTCACAGAGCTGTTTCCCTGACCCTAGTACACCTTGACTGGAATACTGAAGAATAGTTTCAGAGAGCCCTTTAGAAAGGGAAATGCCTCAAGTGTCCCGTTAATAGCTTTGATGTAGGAGGCAGTTCTATTTGGAGGCCTTTAAAAGCCACTTGGAAAGCATTTTTTTCTCCTCTTATCTCTCACCTTTAACATCTGCAAACAGAAGAATGCTGAAACCTAATTTTAGCCCAGATTACATCATTTTCTCATTATCTGTTTGTAGCTAGAAACCACTTTTCCACAGTGAGCCGTCCTCAAACGGAAGAAAAAAGAACCCTCTGAAGAAAAACGAAGGTCTGAAGTTAATTTTTCATTTTTCAGGTGTGAAACGTACTTGAATGTTGCTGTATTAAGATTTCATTTACTAAGAAACTTTGGTTGAACAAAAAAATAGGCTTAACCTGAATCCAAACACTAGGATTTTACCAGTTATCAACCAGTCATTAAGAAGTGACATCAATATTTATTTCTTCAATTTAGGTGAAGTGGTACTCTATGCAAAAATCGCATTATATGTAGTTTCACTACATTAAATGTGTTTAAGCCACATTTTGAAACATGAAAAGAGCTAAAAAAAATGTGGTGTAGCAGCAAAAAAAGAATCACAGAAAAAATGAGAGGTAGAAAAGGAGAAGGGAGAAAGAGAATATATATATATATATATATATATATATATATATATATATATATATATATATATGATATATTATATAACATAATATATGTTTATCATGTGTTTTATATATATTATGTATTTATGTAATGTATAATGTAATACATATTATAAACAAGCATAAATATGTGAATAAAAATATATACTCGCTATAAATATCATCTACATTATTAATTATATACCAGTACATAATAAAGCAAAAGAAACAAGGAAAGAAGGAAAAGAGAAAAAAAGAAAGGGAAAAAGTAGGAAAAAAGACAAAAGAAAGGAAAAGGGAGGAAGAGAAGGAAAAAATAGGGAGGAAGAAAAAAAATAAGGAAGAGAAGGAAGGAAAGAAAAATGGAGCTAAAAGTAGTCAAGAAAGAGAAGGCAGGAATCATCTCAAAGATATTGGAAGGCAGAAAAAGCCAATCTATGTTTGGCGCTAAAGGCCAATGCAGTAGGATTTTTGTGGGCAGCTAGGTGGTGCAGTGGGTAGAGCCCCAGGCTGAAGTCAGAAAAGCCTGAGTTTGAATCCATCCTCAGACACTTATTAGCTGTGTGGCCCTGGGCAAATCCCTTAACCTCTCTTTGTCTCAGTTTCCCCATCTGTAAAATGGGCATAATAACAGCACCTCCCTCCCAGGGTTTCGGTGAGGATCACGGGAGAGGATGATTATAAAGCACTCGGCATAGCGCCTGACGGGTAGTCAGCGCTATTGTAAGTGTTAGCTTTTATTGCTGTAAAGGGGGTTAGAATGCTATGTGGAATTCTGTAGACAGGTGCCTGCCTCTTGTCCTAGAGGCATGGGATTTGAGAGATTGATTTGCTTCTGCTGGAACACTAAAGCTCTCCTGGGTGGGTTTTCCGTTAAAGAACTCCTGCTATTGCTAAATTAGGCCAAATCATGCTGTTGTGCGGGGAGGGCATCGTACTGCGGCGGGGGGAGAGATTAGCCTGCACTGTGGTGCCCCGTATAGAATATCTCCAGGGCTTTCTTTTCTTAAGTTTCTGGGGTTGGGTTTTGTTTCTTCGGACTTGTTTGGATTAGTTTACCACTAGGTATTTATCCTCCTGGGTTGTCTCTTCTAGAATATTCCTGTTTCTTTGAGGACCAGGAGTGTGTGACAGACTGAATGTTTTCAAAACAGCTATGAAAATTCAATGGTGTTGGAAACCTGCTTTGAGCATAACATTGTGGCTGGTGTCCCCACTGGTCACTTGGTCAAATTTCTGGTCATAGATTTAGAGCTGGGTCCTTACCTTCATAATCTAGTCCAACCCACTTATTTGACAGAAGAGAAAGCTGAGGTTAAGTGACTTGCCTGTGGTCACACAGCCAGGATCATAAATCTGGAGCTAGACCCATTTTGCAGATGAGGAAATTGAGTCCCAGAGAAGTTAAGTGCCCTGCCTAGGGTCACAAGTAGAAATTTGAACTCGGATCCTCAGACCCCAAAGCTTTTCCCATTGCATCAGGTTGTCTCCTCCCTCAGTCCTTTCATGTGCTGGGTGTACATGTTTTGGGGGTAAGGATGGAGAAGAAAGAAGGGAGAGCAGGAAAGACTTCTGCAAGGCAGTACCTTGGATGTTTCTGTTACCATACTCTCAAGTTTGTGATCCAGAGAGCCAACCGTGCTGACCATAAACAGGCATTAACCACCTGAATAAAAAGACTTTGCCAGAGGACTCATCATTTCCCATCCCTCTGCATGTTACACCTCAAGGTGTATTTTATCAGATTAGCTCCTGTTTGTACAAGCTGTTTTTAAGTAAAAGTGCTGGACTACATTTACTAGCTGGGTGACCCTGGGCAAGTCACTTCACCCTGTTTGCCTCAGTTTCCTCATCTGTCAAATGAGCTGGAGGAGAAAAGGGCAAACCCCTCCAGGGTCTCTGCCAAGAAAACCCCAAATGGGGTCGTGAGGAGTCAGGACACGACTGAACAACAGTAACTAGATCACATGCACCCTCTTGTAATTGTTTTCCCCATGCAGAGCTGTTGTCAATATTCCCATTTCAGAGTTTAGATAAAGGAGGCTGAGAGAAAGAAGTATGTGACCCTGGGTGAGTCACTTATCACTCACTGTCAGTTCCCTCCTCTAGAAAATGAGGCATTTGGATGGACCCTGTGTCCTCCAGGGTCCCCTTCCTGCTCTAAGTCAGTGACCCTCCGAGCCTAAGTCTAGGGCCGTAGCAAGGTTGGTCGAGGGCACCCAGGGAGCCAGGTATTTTCCTTCCCAGTTTTTTTCTTCCACAGTGTGACCCCATTTTAAATGGTATGATTGGAAATGAGACTTAAATGGATTACCCTGGATAATGAAGACACCGTCACCCACCTTGCTATCTATCTTTAGCTGACAGTGACCTCTCTGTATATCAGTGATAGATCAGAGCGCCAATTCATCAAAAATTAATCTAGGCCTTCCTTCCCTCACTAATCTTCTGCCCGATGATGATTATGCCAACTATTTGGTCTCAGGTGCTTCTCAGCTCCTCTTGGAGAAAAAAAGTCTTATTCCCAAGACTTCATTAAGAGCCTTCATTATCTTTTCATCAACCAGAAAGAGGGCTGCTGTAGGACGAATAAAAGTATTACTTTTTGGAAAGCCCATACTCATCGTGGTAGGTAGAGTGCATGTTTTGGAGCTGGGAAGACTTTTGTCCAAAGTCTGCATCTGAAACTTGACTAACTCTACCTTAACTAACCCTTGACTAAATGGTGTGACCCTAGGGAAGTCATTTGAAAATCCCTGAGTCTCATGTATGTCATTTGTAAAAGAGAATACATACCGACCCCTCCCCCAAAGAACTGTGAGTATAGAGGTGGTGGGATAGATGGATGCCCAGCTTAGAGTGAGGAAGACCCCAGTTTGAATCCTAGCTCAGACATCACTAGCTGGGTTGTTCAGTCACTTCCTATCTTCCTGACCCCATTTGAGGTTTTCTTGGCAGGGATACTGGAGTGCTCCGCTGCTTTCTTCTCCAGCTCATTTGACTCATGAGAGAACTGAGGCAAACAGGGTGAAGTGACTTATCCACATCACACAGCTAGTAAGTGTCTGAGGCCAGATCTGAACTCAGAAAGATGAGTTTTGCTGATTCTAGGCCTAGAGCTTTATCCATTGGCTCCACCTTGCAAATTTCAACAGCTCTGAGCCTTCCTTTCTTTATCTGTAAAATGGGTCTAATAATAGCACCTACCTCCCAGGTTGTTATCAGGATTAAATAAACATATATCCTTAAAGCACTGTATTAAATTGCTAGCTATTATTTTTTTTAAATAAATTTTTATTGGTGACTTCTGCTTTTTCTTTATATCATCATAGTTTTTTCCTGTATACTTTCTCTTCCCCCTGCCAAAATGCCATTCTATATTTTTTAAAAATAAAATATTTTTCAAGGAAAAAGAGGAAAAAAATCATCCTTCCTGATCAATACATTTAAAAAGTTCAAAAACAATGTGTAACACCTGGGCTACCTCCACCAAGAGATGGTTTGGGATATCTTCTCCTATCTCTTCATTCAAATCCAGCTTAATCTTTTATTAATACTCACTTTTGGTTTTTTGACGTGTGGTTATGTTTTCCATTTCCATTGTTGTAGTCATCGTGTGTATTGTTTTCTTGGCTCTGCTTCCTTCAGTCTGCATCAGTTCATGCAACTCTTCCCATACTTCTCTGTACTCGCCATCCGCATCATTTCTTATAGCACAGAGATGTTCCTTAACATTCACGTGCCACAGTTCGTTTACTCATTCCCCAGTCAGTGGACATCTGCTTTGTTTCCCATTCTTACTATCATAAAAAGTTACTAGCTATTATCATTAAAATCAAATGATAATAGATATCATTTTGCAAGCCTCAAAGTATTGTATGAGTCATGAGTGCAGATTTAGAGCTAGAGGGTGATTTGGTCACAAGATCTTAGAACAAAAGCTGGACAAGACCTCGGAAGCCATCTTATCCAACCCTCCCCCCATTTTCCACATGAGGAAACAGAGGTCCAGATGGGTTATGTGACTTGTCTGAGATCACACAGGTGCTAAGTGATAGTGAAGACTTGAATCTAGTTCCTTTAATTCCAAAGCTAGTGATGGCTTTATACTGTACCATGAAGCGTCTCCAGATGTTCCTAATAGAGTCATAATTATTACTGTTATTTACATTTATTTGTTATCTAAAAAAAAAAAGGCAATCTAAATGAAAGTAGCAATAAGCTTAAGAATGGTCCATATTAGAGGTAGGCTAGCCTGGAGTATGTGAACTTTTTTTAAAAAAAATTCTGATAATTGTATTCCAATATAATTGATTTCCTTTGTAATCCTATTTATTTCAGTTTATGCATTTAAAAACATTGCTCTTAGGAGTCCATGGGCTTCACCAGCCTGCCAGAGGGGTCAATAACACAAAGAAAAGGCTAAGAGCTCCTGGACTAGATCAGTTAATGGAGGACAGAACCAGAAAAGATTATAAATAAAAATTTAGGGCAGAGTGGAGACACTGTTCTACCTTTTGGAGACTGATAGCGTGAAGATGAAAAATATGAACCTTGACTATGCTCTCATCTGCAAAATGAAGGATTTGGGCTCCATGGTCTCTGAGGTCCCTGTTTGGCTCAAAATGGGTTTTCTGTGATCTGCATCTTTCCACCAAACATCCAGGTTCAGTGTGGGTTGGGTAGCCCTGTGCATCTGGCTCATTCTGGCATTCCTGTACTCCTTACAGACCTCAGGTGTTGTTACTGTAGTAATTGATACATAGGTAAATAGATTTGTGGATTGATAAATAGATAATAAAGGTGTCTGTGTACAGATAGATATAGATAGGGGTGTTTATAGATATAGATAGGTGGTAGATTATAGGGATGGATAAATAGATGATAAAGATATCTGGATAGAGATAGACATGGATATGGCTATAGCTATAGATCGATTATAGATAAATGGATGTATAGATAGATGATAAAGGTATCTGTGTGTTGTAGATAGAGATTGATAAGGCTATAGCTATAGATGTAGATTGATCAACCATAGATATATGGAGGTATAGATACATGATAAAGATATCTGTGGGTAGAGATAGATATGGATATGGCTATAGCTATGGATCTGTCGATTATAGATAAATGAATGTATAGATAGATAATAAAGATGTCTGTGGATAGAGATTGATATAGATATGGCTATAGATATAAATAGGTAGGTAGGTAGATAATAGATATGAATGGATAAATAGATGATAAAGATATCTTTGTAGAGATAGATATGGCTATAGATACAGATAGGTAGATACATCATGGCTATGTGAATAGATAGATGATAAATGTATCTGTATGTAGAGATAGAGAAAGATATGGGTATGGCTATGTCTAGGTAGATAGATAATAGCTATGTGGATGGATGTCTATGTATGAATGGATAGGTATGGCTGTGGTTACAGATATGGATCGTAGATATGTAGATGTATAGATAAATGATAAAGGCATCTGTATATAGATAGATATAGATATGGAAATGCCCATGGATGTAGATAGGTAGAAAGATAAATTGAATGCTAAAGTTGGCTTGTTCTGGGGTATTTTTGTATTTTCCTGTCCAGTGGTTAAGCCAGCTGCACTTTTCCCTACAGGGTCAGAAGTGGGGAGGGCACTTTTGAGGGTGGACGGAAATCAAATCTGTTTAACTTCTCACCAGTCACCGGAATAAAAATTAAAAGTTTACTGGGAGATGGGGTGGAATGGGGGCTGACACCGCCGGTCCACTGTCAGCCAGTGTGAGCTTTGAGATGTCTTTCCATTATCACTGGTGAAGAATTTCAAATTGAAACCATTGGCTTCATAGGAGAAACAGGGATTCTTTGCAGAAGTCCATTATCCATCAGCAGCCCTGGCCAAAATTTAGCTGAATGTGAGTGCGTGGGACATAGAGTCTACCCCCACCTCCGGCCCCCAGAGGCTGCCTTCACATTGAATTGTTCCTTCTTTCTCCTCCAGCCCCCTTGGGTTGAGGGAAGTCATCCCTGCCATCTCCCTTCTCTGTCTTAGCTCCTGGACAAACTTAGGAACTGCCATCTAGGAAGTTTTTTTTTTTTTCGCCTCTTTTTTTCTTTTCTTTTTTTTTTCTTGGCATTTTAAAAGTTAAGGCGATTTTCCCAGTCTTCTCTATCCCCTGCCAGGTATCTTATCTTATTCAAATATCCTAATTGCCACCCGGGCTTTCGGCAGCACATCATCTTAGCACCTAGCTGACAAGAGAGGCCTTCACCTGAGGGCCTCATTATGCCTCCTGCCTGTGCAGCATCGTCCAAAAATACCTCCACTATACCTGCCGAGCACCCAGGGCCTCCAAGTGACAAACAAGTAATTGGGTGAAACAAACCCGGGGCCGGTGCAGCTGCCACACGCCGGTAGTGCATGCAGGAATCCTCCACAATAACCATCACGGGCCTGCCTGGTGCGTGTCACCAGGGATCTTTGAACCGAGGATCGGGCTGACACCAGAGAGTGACAGCTCGGGAATGGAGTGCTAGTTACAGCTGCCAGCAGACTCTCTCATGTAACCCATGACAAGCGGCTGTCATTTCCCCACACAGGTGAATGCTGACATCTCTGAGCAGGAGCAGAGATGTTTTAGAGGCGGGGGAGGCATGCAGGAGGGTGCTGGGAGAGTAGGTCTCAAATATAAAAAGCTCTTTGGATTTGTTGTAGAAGCAATTTGGGGAAAGTAAAAAAAAAACCCTCTATTCCCGCCTCCTCCCCCCCCCAATCCCCTATTCTAAATTCCTTCACTAGAACTGTGGAAAGGGATTAGAGGCTGTGGGGAAAGGGTCCTGGATTTGGGGTCAGAAGACTTGAGTTCAGATCCTCATTTCATCTCTGCGACCTTGGGCCTCTTCTGTGCCTCAGTTTCCTCATCTGTTAACCGAAGGGATGGTTACCAGACAGCCTTTGAGGCTCCTTCTGGTTCTAAATCTTTGACCCTTTGAGATGGGTGCATGGGACAGGAGCTAGGTAAAGAGGGCAGAGATGGGATTTGGTGCTTTTTTTATTGCTTTCCAGATTACCCTGGTGCCCTGCAAGAAGAGGAGATTAGTGAAGATGTTTATTGATTATTTTGGTATGCTATTATAGATTCTGTTGTTTTAGATTATTACGGTTTGGCCTGGATTCATACTGGCTTTGTGACCCTAGGCAAGTCACCTAACCACTTAAAATACCCCAAGAAACTCTCCTTGGCTACCAGCTGCAGAAAATGCACCAACCCACATCCGTGAAGGGAATTTAAAAAAAGTCTTCATGTAGGAGTTACCGCTATTACTCAGGTCCAGTCCTCATTGTATATAATATGGGATTTAGAGTTCAAATCAATTCTCAGATACTTCCTAGTTGTGTGACCCTGGCAAGTCCCTTCACCCTGTTTGCCTCAGTTTCCTCATCTGTCAAATGAGCTGGAGAAGGAAATGGCAAACTACTCGAGTATCTTTGCCAAGAAAACCCCAAATGGGGT
Organism: Phascolarctos cinereus; assembly: GCF_003287225.1. Lineage (NCBI taxonomy): Eukaryota > Metazoa > Chordata > Mammalia > Diprotodontia > Phascolarctidae > Phascolarctos > Phascolarctos cinereus. The sequence goes on from NW_027555958.1 coordinate 25,125,843, forward strand.
CATGGAGAATCCGTGACACATCTGAAAACAACTGGATAACAACTCAGGCTGAGTTCATTGATAGAAGGAGTTCTCAACACTGATGAAATCATAGTTCAACTCAAAAGAAAATTCTGGTAAATAATCATAATGAAAGTAGCAGCTAGCATTGAAAGATTGCCTGGAGGTTTGTAAAGCACTTTACAAATGTCTCATTTGATCCTCACAACAGCTTGTAGGGCACCATTATTATCCCCATTTTTCAGACAAGGAAACAGGCAGACAGATCAAGTGACTTGCCCATCCTCAATCCAGCTTTTAGTTCAGTAATCTTTTTTTTTTAATTTAAATTTAAGTGTTATGTGTCTGAGGCCAGATTTGAACTCAGGTCCTCCTGAATCCAGGGCCGGTGCTCTATCCACTGTTCCACCTAGCTGCCCCTCAGTAAACATTTATTAAGTATCTTTTATGTTCCTGGCTCTTTGCTAACTGCTGGAAATATAAATAAGAAAAGACAGTTCCTGCCCTCAAGGAGTTTACAATCTAATAAAGGGATTAAAATATCCCAAAGGCAGCTGGAAAGCCAGAGGGGGGGAGGGGTCACACAGCTGGTAAATATCTGAGGCCAGATTTGATCCATAGCTCTTTCTTACTCTATATCCAGCACTATAATCTACTGTATCACCTGTTCAGTCGTTTTTCAGTCGTGAATTCCCATTTGGAATTTTTCTGTGCAAAGATACTGGAGGGGTTTGCCGTTTCCTTCTCCAGCTCATTTGACAGATGAGAAAACTGAGGCAAACAGGGTGAAGTGACTTGCCCAGGGTCACATAGTTAGTGCTTGAATCCAGACTTGAACTCAGATCTTCCTGACATTAGAACCAGCACTGTATCCACTGAACCACTTAGCTTTATATACACAAGGATGAAACCATCCCAACTTCCAAGGGACCCATGCTTTATTTAACAGGGAGGCAGATCTCTGTCTCTCTCTGTCTCTGTCTCTCTCTCTCTCTCTGTCTCTCTCTCTCTTCTCTCTCTCTCATATTCTCTCTCTCTTATCCCTCTTCTTTCCCCCTTCTTATACATACACATATTGCATACACACAAAATAAATACAAAGTAGTTTAGGAGAACCTGAGAGCAGTTGTGGGATGGGAGAGGATCAGCAAAGCCATCAGATGGAAGCTGACTTGGAGCCAGAGGGAACCTTGGAAGTCACCTCAACCAAATCCCTCCTATTTTAGGTGAGAAAACTGCCCCAGGCACTTTCCTTGATTTCCCCAAGGTCCTGGGTTCTCTAATGATGGGTCTAGAAGGTTTTCCCTGTACTCTGTGGCCCTCCAGCTCTAAACCTGTGTAGAATCCCAGCTGGTGTCAGTTTCTTCCACAAGGAGAATTTAGGTTTGAATCTCCATTTGGGAAAGCTGGAAATATCAGAGCAGCTTAGAGAAGGCAGTAAAATCATCTTCCCTGTTGGTTGTGGGCCCAAGCTGGCCTTTTAATCACAAGCCCTTCTCCTACAAAGCTGACATTTCCACCCTACTGTCAGCAGAATTGAGCTTGGAGGTGTCTTTCCATTAGAATTGGTGAAGAATTGGGCCATGAGCTCCAGTCTAGTCTCTCTCGTGTGAGTGAAGACACTGAACCTGGGGACCTGGTTGTACCTTTAGAGTAAACCATTAACTCCATCCAAGTTCATGGACCAGTTTAAGAACCCTTGAATCTAGGGTTTGAAGGGCCATCAGATGCCATAAAGTCTAGCCCCCCTAATTATTTTACATGGGAATGTGAGGGCCCAAGAGATGAGGTGACTTGTCCAGGGTCACACACACCTGGTAGTTTTTCCCTTCATCCTTCCTGCCTTAGCTGGGAATCCTAGCTGTCATCTTTTATTTCCCCAAAAGGGAGGATGCCAAAGCTGAGGAGTCTAAGTGACCAGCCATGCCCTCAGCGGCCAAATCGTTTAAGCCTTTAATTTTAGGCAGTTTTCTTAAAGATGGAACCTGATACTGAGCCTTAGATCTTTATAATTATGAATACCAAGGCAAAATGATTTTCATTTTTTGGCAAGCTTTCTCTCTGGAATTCTTCTTGGTTTTAATGCCTGCAAAAAAAAAAATATTCTGTAGCCCAGGGGTTGTCGGCATCTAAAAGATGGGGAATTGTTAAATGCAGATCCTTTTAGACCAAAGTCTTATCAGTTTTGGAAGAAAGCTTGAGTGTTTTGAGTGGGCATCGTGTCAGCTGGCTCGGTCTTGGTGAGGATGCTTGGAATGGAGGAAGATGCAGGGCAGGGGGGCACTGATCAGCGACAGCCTCTGCTGCTGGAGCGGGCCCAGCAGAGCTTTGACACAAACACGCCTTGTCTCGAAGCTTAAGAAAATGAGATTCTGGCTCCATTTTGCCACTTTGCTCACCTTGCTTTTTATCCTGAAAGTTATTTATGACTGTTTTAGAGCCAAGAGAAACTCAACCACCAGATAGGAGATAGAAGATATACCCTCTTCCCCTCCCCCCAATCTACTGGTAACCTGAAACAAAGGGAGGAGTAACCCCAAAAGATTTTTTTCATCCTCTTCTAAACCAGAGAAGACTGTCAGAACATGCTGACTTGAAAACTTGTTTATCTTCACATCTCAATTAAGTCCCCTTTCTCCTTCCTTCCTTCTTTCCTTCTTTTTTCTTTCCTTTCTTCCTTCTTCCCTGTCTCCCTCTCTCCTTCCCCCATTGCTCTTTTTCCCTCTCTGCCCCCTCCTCCTGCCCCTTCTCTAAGAGCAGTTAGACCAGCTTTTTGGCCAGACTCTGAGTCATGGCCCTGTGGAGTTCATCATTTAGGCAGATCCAAAGTTCAACGTGAAGTATTTTTTAAATATGTCACTGGGCTGACAGTGAGGGAGATTTATGGAAACTTAAGCTGATTTTGTTTGTTTGAACATTTGCTAGGCTCAAGAGGTTAAGGAAGTGGTTAAGTACTCCCTGGGCCTCAGGGAATACAGTTAGGGTGTGAGCCTGAAATCCTTCTGCCTGGTGTTGGACTAGCCAAAGGCCTGGTCAGCAAAAGAGGGGGAGGAGTGGTGATTGAGGTAGAGACAGACATGGTTGTCTGCACCCCACCCCCCACCCCCTCCGTCCAGCTGCCTCAGGAAGCTGCCCTTGCTCTCAGGGCTCCCCCCTGTGTCCCCCGCATTCCTTCTAGACACACACACACACACACACACACACACACACACACGCACACACACACCCCATTGCCCTAAAGGGATGTCCCCAGGAGGATGGCTGAGTGTCAGGAGAAGAGGAATGGGCAGTTTCTTCTCCCATCCCTGGTTTTCTACCAGAAAACGGCTGAACAGGAACCCAAATGTAAAGACGTTTAGAAGAGGTGTCCCCATCAGTGACATCCATTTCTGTTGAGGCTGCATTGTCCCATGGTCTGCTGAAGTGAGCTCCAGGAGGCCTAGCTCCTCCTAACTCTGCTTAACTAGCTGTGGTACAGCTGAGGCCCATCTGGCCTCAGTTTCTCCTTATCTATAAAAAGAAGAGAGTGGAGGATATGGCCGATTTCCGAGGACATTTTTAGCTGTTGTTCTATGCCTAGTAATAGCAATTAGCTATCATTAATGTCCCGTCTCGGGTTTGCTAGAAGCTCACCATGGGATAGGTAGCAAATGTATTATTATCATTATTATTATTAGGCACACTGTTACAGATGATTAGATTACCAATGTGTACTTTAAAAAAAATTATCTTCTATTTTCATATAATTTACATTTCCCAAGATTCCTTCTCTCTTCAATCTTCCTACCTCCCACCCTTAGCCATTCCTTTTAACTTCCCGGATGCACGAACTTCTTTCTTTCAGTGCTTTCATGACTATTTCAGTGTAATTGGTTTTCTTTATCATCCCCTATTTTATTTTATGCCTTTTAGAACATTGTTCTGAGAAAGGTCTCAAGGCTGCCAAAGGGGTCCTTCATATAGAAAAGGTTAAAGGTCCTTCCTATAACCAAAAAGAGTTTATCAAAACTACCTAGTATATCAAACAAATCTAGCATATGTTTGCCCGGGGCTACTAGGTGGTGAAGTGGATTGAGAGCCTGACCTGGAGTCAGGAAGATCCAAGTTCAAATCTAGCTTCAGACACTTATAAGCTGTGTGACCCAGAGCAAGTCACTTTTACCCTGTTTGCCTCAGTTTCCTCTTCTGCAAAGTGAGCTGGAGAAGGAAATGGAAAACCACTCCAGTGCCTTTGCCAAGAAAACCCCAACTAAGGTCACAAAGAATAAGACTGAAACAACAATAGTGTTCCATACCCATAGATCCACAACATCTGGAAAAAAAAGGGAAAGAGGAAAAGTGTTTTCTTCAAAACCTCTTCTTTGGGAAGAAGCTCGGTCCATATGATTTCCTAACATTTAGTCTCAACTGTTAAAAATCTGTACTTTTTAAACATCTTGAACGCAGAACCAAAACAGCCCATCTCAGGCCTTTGATCAAAAGTAGGCGTGTGAACCGGATGATTTCATTTTTTAAAAAAATACTTTCTACTCAACCTCAGGCATTTGGGGGTCTCAAATTTTTCCCAAGTGCCAATTTTGCCCCAGTGTTTTCTTTAGGAGTTTAAAAGCAGTCAGTGTTTGGGGAGGAAGGATAAACTTGTTTTATGCCTTTGCTGAAAAATACAGTTGACTTTGTTGTGTTTTGTTTTTTTAACTTGTTTCTGGTACAGTGCTAGCCACAGGTATTTAACGATTTTTTTCCCCCATTTTTTTGCTGAGACAAGCTCAGATTGCCAGTAGTCCCGAAACTGACAGACTCTGCTTGAGGCAGATTCTTTTCATTAAAAAGGGATTTAACTAATTAGACTTGACTGTCAACTGTAGGTTAATTGATAAGGGAAGTGGAGCCCAGTAACCCCGAGGTGAGATTATATGATGGGTTTCTCTTTGTGGTCTGGGCTAAAACTTCAGGTTTCTATTGGAATTACAAGAAAAGAAAGAAAGAAATATGAAAACACCTTTAAAAAAAAAAAGCTTTGTCCCTCTCCCCTGTGAGGATCTGAACAGACTTTCCTGGCTGGGTTGTTTTCTTTTAAGATTTACTTTTTTTTTTTAGGGTTTTTTTTTCTTTTTAGGCAATTGGGCTTAAGTGACTTGCCCATGGTCACACAGCTAGTAAGTGTCAAGTGTTTGGTCTGAGGCCAAATTTGAACTCGGGTCCTCCTGACTTCAGGACCAGTGCTCTATCCACTGGGCCACGTAGCTGCCCCTTAAGATTTACTTTAAAGATGTATTAGAATTAGGCATTGTGTTTTTAATGCAAGCCTCCTGTGAGGCTAGAAGTATTTTCAGAGATTTCTAAGAGTTTGTCATTTTCATTTAACACAGAAGGATTTTTTTTTCTAGAGTATTAGAAGCCACTTGGATTTCTGACAGGTTATAGGGAAGCAGGAAGAAAGAGAGAAAAAGCCCCAAGCTGTGGGAAGAGGACACTGTGTACTTTGGGTTGGACTGTTCCTGTCTGTGGTATCTCTGTCTGCTCTTCAGGGGCATGGGGCCCAGTAACCCTGAGGGACTGGATTATGGGTCATCTTTGTGGTTTCTACCTAACTGTAGTCATCTGTTAGGATGGCAAGGCCTTTATTTCCCCCCAGAGATTCGAATCTGACCACCATTACCCCATCTCTAAACCCTGGATAACTCCCTACTGACTCCAGGATGAAATTCAAATGTCTCAGCCTGGCATTTATTAACTTTTGCAACTTGGGTTCCCACCTTCTTTGGCAAATTTGTTTCATGTCATTCTCCAACATGCATTTTAAGATCTAGCCTCTTCCTGAACTCAGTGGTCCATCTGTCACCTCTACACCTTTACCTGTGCTCTCCTCATACCAGGAATGCCATCCCTTCTCACGTTTGCTTCTTAGAAGAATCCCTAATTTCCTTCTAGGTGGAACTCAGAGGCCCCCTCTCCTACTTTCCTGGTTCCCCTGGTTGTAAGGGTCCTTTTCCTCCTTGTCACTGACTTATCTGCAGATCATCTTTCCAAATTGAATATAAGCTCCTTGAAGGCAGGAACTGGTTCATTTTTGTCTTTTTCTCTCTCAGTGTCTCACATGCTGTAGTTGCTTAATAAATGCTCATAAGTCAGATGCTGTGTCTGGCCTGGGGATACAAATACAGTGAACAAAGAAGCAGTTCCTGCTCAGCAACATGATCACCCTTCTCCCCAAATACTTCAGGCCAGCTCCCTGTGTCACAGATTGTCTGTTCTTCCTTCTGTCTCTGCCATCTAGCACGGTGCTTTGTAGGTGGTCACCTAATCATTTTGTCTTGCATTAATGCTGCCTCTACCTATAGGACTTTTTTTTTTAATAAATAATTTATTTTTAGTTTTTTCAATGTTGACTTCCATAAGATTTTGAGTTTTAAATTTTCTTCCCCTCCCCCCAAGACAATCTGATATAGGCTCTACTTATACATTCATGTTAAGCATATTTTCCCATTAGTCATGATGTAAAGAACAATTAGAATTAATGGGAGGAACCATGAGAATGAAGCAATAAAACAAAACAACAAAGGAAAAGGAGAGCAAATAGTCTGCTTCCGTCTGCATTCAGACTCCATAATTCTTTCTCTGGGTGTGGACTGTAGGGCCTTTGATGAGCTATTTCTCTTAAGAACCAAGCTTTGGGCACCTGGAGTCTTGGACAGTCTTTTAGTTGGAGAATCAAATTTGATCTTCCTCTAATTTCCATCCCCACATCTTCTGTCCATTATCATTATTAATTATAACAATGAAATATATGAAAGTTAATGCCATATAACTATTAATACATCATATAATTATATAGTATTAATATATTATATAATTCTGATAACATAAGTATATCACATAATGTCACATGATGTATTTACATTATATAACATGATATGTTTTACAATATATGATATATAATTTTATCAAGGTAGAATTATATACCACATTATATTACTATATATGATATATAATTATATATTAAATAATTATATATCAATATATCATTAATTGTTGTTGTGTTCAGTTGTGTGCAATTCTTCATGACCCCATGGACCATATTGTCCATGGAGTTTTCTTGGCGAAACTACTGGATCGTTTTGCCATTTTCTTCTCCAGTGGATTAAGGGAAACAGAGTTAAGTGACTTGTCCTCAGTCACATGGCTAGTAATTATACTTTACTAACTCCAAGTAGAGCACTCTCTTCCCATTTCCCTACCCAGCTGTTATAGGATCGGTGCCCCAAATTGGTCTAGGTTGGACATCTCTCCAAACTGACTTGACTTCTAGGTGGACCTTTCCCCAGAGCACTGTCAGATAAGAGCTGCCTCCATTTTGAATGGCTGGAGTCAACCGCTTGGAGGCCAGGACACTAGAGTCTTAGAAAAGTGAAAAGATTTTGTTCATGAAGGGATCTGCTATTTTTACTATCCTAGGGGTCTGAGGGGATATTCTGGAAGTAAAGAGATTTACCTATTTTCTTTTGGTGTATTTTGTTTTGAAACAAAATTAGTGTAGATAGGCCCCTAATTAGGGAGAAAAGGTAAAAAGCTGAAGGGTAGATTATTGTAGAAGAGACTCCTGTAGGAGGATGTTGCTTCACCAGTGGTCTCTGTATTGCTAGATTCAGTAGCCTTTCCTCAGGCCTCACGGTCTTTGACCTTGCAATAGGGTTTCATTCTGCTGACCTGCTCTCCTTTGGGTTCTTCTCTCTTCCTCAGGCTTTTGGGACCCTCTTTTATGTTTGCCTGACCCATCTCGTCCCCTTTGCATTGCTCTTCTCCAAGGCTCCATCCTGGCTCCCTTTCTCTTTTCTCTCTTAATGATCTTATTGGCTCCCATGAGTTCAGTGATCTTCTCTACACGGCATCATTATCATCATCATCGTAGCTATTATGCTTACTGTGTTCCAGGCCCTATGCTAAGCACTTTACAACCATTATATCATTTGATCCTTGAGACAACTCTGGGGGTATCAGATGGAAGGAACGAGAAGGAAGGAGGGAAGGAAGGAAGGAAGAAGGGGAGAGAGGGAGGAAGGAAGGAAGGAGGGAAGGGAAGAAGAAGGGAAAGAAGGGAGGAAGGAAGGAAGGAGGGAAGGGAGGAGGAAGGAAGGAAGGAAGAAGGAAGGTTGGTTTTTGGCCTAAGTGCTAGGGTGATGGACATGTAAAATAATTCCTGCCCTCTGGGAGCCTGAATTCCAGTAGGGGATGAAAGACAATTTATAGTGGCCCTAGGAGCAAATGTAGCCTTAGCCTTGTCTTTTACGTGAGCTCCAGTCCCACTTCACCTATGTTCCTTTGGCATCTCAAACTCAACACATGAAAACTGAACGCCATATCTTCCCCTCCCCCTTCCCCTCAAAGGTCTCCTAACTTTGTTATTTGGAGGGGGGGGCTAGGCAATGGGGTTCAGTGACTTGCCCAGGGTCACACAGCTAGTAAGTGTTATGTTTCGGAGGCCGAATTTGAACTCAGGTCCTCCTGAATGCAGGGCTGGTGCTGTATCCACTGCGCCACCTAGCTGCCCCTAAACTTTGTTATTTCTGTCCATGTCCCGCCAGTCCCAGTCGCCACCTCATCTTCATCCTAGGCTCCACACTCTTCCTCATTCCCCCTATCCACATGTTAGCCTTTTCACCTCCACAGTATCTCTATCATCGTCTGCTCTTCATTCCCATGGCCCATCATCCTAGCTCCCATCCTCATGGTTTTCCTAACTGGTCTCCTTTCATCCAGCTAAAATGTTTCAGGCTAACCCTCACCAATGATGGATACAGCCCCTTTTAATCATTTTCTTTTTATTGCTACTCATCTCTAAAGGGCTAGGAAGATCTCAGCTTCAGCTTGGAGCAATGAACTCTGCACCCTCAATTTGGATCTCACCATACAAATAAAATTATAATGACATGAGCTGCTCCTTCAGGGCGGGGACTGTGTCCCCAGTCCTCAGCACAGTACCCCAGAGCATAGTAGGCATTTAATAAATGCTTGTTGAATTCAAAAAATAAATTGAACAAAATCTATGCGAAGTATATTGAGGTATTTTTGTGTGTGTTTTTAAAGAGCACACATTGTTTAATTTTCATTCTTTGTACCATTCCACTTGCTACAGGCCCTGGGTGTATGGGCCTCCTGCCTATGTTTCTAACAGCTGTCGTGGCAAGAGCAATCCTTCAGGCTCACAAGTCATCCTTAGTTCTCATGGATTCGAGCAGCAGTTACTAGACACAGTGGTTAGACCTGCAGTCAGGAAGATCTGAGTTCAAATCCAGCCTCAGATACTTACTAGCTGTGTGAACATGGGCAAGTTACTTAACCTGTGTTTCCCTCAGTTTCCTGGTAAGGGAAAGAGGGGAATGTCAGAAAGTGTCTTCAAGCTCTTGACTTCGTGGCCACCAGTGGAATACACTGCCTTTCGTCTCTCTTTCCTTTCTCACTCTGTGGTCAGCCAACCTCCTTTCCTACCCAGATGCCTCTTTTGGTCTCATCTCCTACTCCCCTTTTGGCAGACCATTCAATATTATTTACATGGTATAGCCCATTCATGGCTGCCTTCTTGTTGTCTTCTGGGCGACCCACAGCTGTAATTCTTTGGAATATTCCATGCTTCCTAGACATGTGGCATCACTCACTCCAGGAATATGGCTGTTAAGAAATATGGCTTTAGTTTATAGATAATCTAATTACACTTAAAACTAATGTGATAAGAACCACTGTCGACTGAAGAAAATCAGAAACTGAGATTAAACATCCCGGGAAACAGTAATCTGTTTGCAGGACAGCATTCAGCTGTCCATGAACGTGTCTATTTTGTAAATCAAGCTTCACCTGAAATCATTGAGGAGCACATGCCCTGGAGTGGCTATTTAGCAGAAAATTTTCTTTCCGTAAATTTAGTTTTTTTTAAAATATTTAAAATATTTTAATATTAATGTTTTAGTATTTCATCCCAACAAAATTGGTTTCCTTTGTAATTCTGTGTCTTTTATGAATTTAAAAACAGGGTTCTGTAAAGAGCCCTGGCTTCGCCAGATGTTGCCAAAAGGGGACAAAGAGATTTTCTTATATCCCTTTGGATGATTTTGTTATCAGTATGATTGATTATACCTGATTTGGAAGCCAGACATAGATTTAGGGTCATCGATTTTGAATTGGAAGATTCCTCAGAGTCCAGCTTCCTTATTCTACAGCTGAGGAAAGTCCCCCTGAGATCACACAGGTAGCAAGTCTCAAAGGGGAGCTTTGAACCTAGTGGTAAAAGCCCTTGCTCTAGAGTCGGGATCTGAGTTTGAATGCTGCCTTTACTGTCCAGACAAATCACTTCACCTCCCTAGATAAGGGTTTCCTCAGAGGGGTCTGGACTCTGTGACCTCTGGCGGCCCTTCCAGCGCCAAGCCTCACAATTCTGTTACGTAACAGAAAGACAAAAAAGGGCACGGTTTAACACCGTTCTAGTTTTGGGAAGAAAATGGGGGATGATTTCTGTCTGAAATTTGTTGATTTGTTTGGTTCTTCGTCATTTCTTAATCAGCAGCAGTGTCCTTGTTGGATGAACTGATTTAATCAGCTGTTTTGTTGAAAAAACTCCTTCCATGCAGACTGATCATTTCGGGCAATCCTGTGCAGAATAATCATGAAAATCCTTGAGATTTTTGAGGTTCCTGTCTTTCTTTCAGTAACTCAATGCTGTATATTCTGAGAAAAGGGACTTGGGGATTACACTGATACTGCCTTCCAGGCTTCAGCCAAATTAAATTGCATTTGAAGAATGACTTGCCCTCTCACAGTAGGGAGAGTTTTTTGCCTTGGGTCATTTCTAAAACTCATTTATGGGCAAGTGCTGGGTGTTACTGGTCTGTAAGACTCCCTGGCAGCCCAAGGCAAAACAGAAGCCTATGCAGAAGGAAATGTCAAACCAGTCCTATCTTTGCCAGGAAAACCCCAGATGGAGTCAACCACACCTGAAAAGGGATTGAATGACAGCAGTGGCAGGTGCCAGCATTAGCTTTGTACCTATCACCTAGATTCTAGGGCTTCATCCTTAATAAAATCCTTAATAGAAGGATTTATTCTGTGAAGTTTGGATTCAGTCAAAGGGCCATAGGGCCACATGTGGCCTCAAGGCCGCAGGTTCCCTACCCCTGACCTAGAACCTTGTGGCCCTGCTTGAGGAAGATGGCTTGTATTTAAAGCTTTTTTACTTGGAATGTCCTGCCCTTGGCCTTATAAAATCAACATGTCCAAATATTAACCCCTCTTCTGAGAGGGGATCCATTGGTTTCCCTAGACTGCAACAGAGCTCCCTGACATAAAAGAAACGATGCTTTCCTGTTTCTAGCAGTGAAACCACTCTTCCACTCAGTCATTCACGTTCAAAATCTGGCTGTTAATTTTCTATCCAGACCTGTCCCTTACCTTCCATATTCAGTCAATTACCAAGTCTTGTGGATTTTATGAAACATCTCACATCCATCTCTTCCTCTATTCTCTATCTCCACCTCTTGGAGCAGCCCCCCTCTAAAATTTGCATTGATCTCTTATTTCTATGTTGCCTTAATTTCCAAATCACAGCCTTCTCCCTCCCCAACTCCTGCCCATGTTAACAGTAAAAAAAAAAAAAGTCCAGTTCAGCAAACCTAACCGACAAAGGTATCCAGCCTAGCGGTATATGCATACCCACATTCTCAGCACTTGCAATGAAGGCAGCAGAGTGCCTTTTCTCTTCTGGAATCTGTTGTGTGATATGGGAGACACTGGCAGAGGACCGCCTGTTCTCAAGGAGCTTACATTCTAATGGTGGAGGCAATACTTCCGATGGAAAGGTCCCTGGGTCAGTAGGGTGTAGGGACAAAGCACATGGTTGTATATCTTTTTTAATGTAGTTTTCTTTGTGTAAAGACTGTCCTCTATCTCACCCAGCCTGGAAGCATAGGGGCTACTCATGGGCCTAGGTCCACTCTGATTATTAGCCAGAACTTTGACCTGCTCTGTTTCTGACCTGGGCTTTTTCTCCCCTATCTTAGGCAATCTGGCAGCCTTTGCTTCTGGGGTCTTACCTTATCCATGCCAAACAGAGTGGACATGCCTGATCATCTTAGCCCATTGCAGCTCAGAACTCCCAAACTCAAGATGTCCGCTAGCCTCGGCCTTCCCAGTAACAGGAAATACATGCATGCATCACCATGCCCAGCTTGTGATGTCATTTTCACTACTAAGGTGCCATTTCTGTAGATATCGCTCATAGGTTCGTAGATTTAGGGCCATCAGGGACATCTGAGGCCATCCTTAATCCCTTTATTTTCTAGAGAAGGAAACTGAAGCCTGGACAACGACTAAAAAGTTTGTTGAATTAGATCGATTCCATGTTGCTACTAGGAGGAGTCAAGAAGCTTACAATGAACTAATATGGTTCATTTAGTCTTATGAGGTGTCTTGCTTTGCTGTTGAAAATAACCAAGAGACTTACTTTTGAATCCTCAAAGCATGTCTTTTAGGGCATTGACAGTATTGTGTGTGTGTGTGTGTGTGTGTGTGTGTGCGTGTGCTGTGATTTCAGAAAAATATCAACACAACAACGTCTGTTGCTTGTGTGCCCTTGAAAAGTGAGGGTGTCCTCTTGAGGCTAGGCCCATAGTTTCTTGGCTTCCTTTCTCTACGGTTCTTAGAGTCCAAAGCACAGCAACATGTAAGTGTATACTGCAAACCCAATTAGCTTCTCTACCCAGTACAACTTCGGGTAGCTGTGTGTTGTCATGACTCTCCTTCACTAACAGGTTTATTCTTTTATAACCACTTGGCAGCATTCACCTTGACTGTAGGATACAGTGTTAGATTTCCTAAGGTATCTGTATCCCATCTGATTGCCTTGGGCCAGTGAACTCTTGTTGGGATGGACTTCATTTTAATTTCTGTTTCTTAGATTTTTTGATTGGATACCTTTATTTCATTTTAAAATACATTTTTCTTGATATCTTGTTTTTTTATCACCTATATTTCCCAACTTCTGGGGGTGTCAAAACCAAATAAAAAGGGGGAGGAGACTAATCTAAGACATAAGGATCTCTGGCAGGTCACATGTCGACTTAGAAAACCACGTTAACATTAATGCTCCATTGTATTTTTATTTATTTTTTTACTTTTTATTTCCCAATTACATTTTAATCTGGTGGGCTACCCTACGTTTGACATCTGGTATAGTGGATAAAGAGCCAGAAAGATCCATCTTTGATAACGCACTGGTTGTAACCCTGGGCAAGAGTTTTTCAGAATCATGTTTTTAAAATGCCTAAAATAAAATATGTAGGATTGTGAAGGAAATTAATTCTATTGAAATTCAGTTATCAAAGTATTTAAAGAAACAGATTCGTGGACCCGCAGATTAAGAATGCTTGAGTTAATCCAGTGTATGTTTTGTTTTTAATAGAGAAGGAAACGGAGGCCTAGTTAGGGAAAAGTGACTGAGCCCAGATTTCCTCACTCCAGTATTCTTTCCTCTGAGCCTCTCAATGTTTCAGATTCCCCAAACTGCCTTTAAATATCCTGTAGAAGTGTTACATGCAGCCAATTGCTAGGCTAATTAAAAATCGTTTCTACTTATTTATTTATTAAAAGAAATCTCTTGAGAACTTTGATTAGGCCTCCCTTTGTTTCGCTGGTGGTGATTAGTTGGCTCTACTTGAGTGATAGGTAAATTTGCATTTCCTTTGTAAAGTAGCTCTCTAACTCCAACTGGTCCCCCCACTTATCCAAATGAGTGAGGCCACCTCGTGCTGTAGCTGTTCAGAAAACTTGGACTTTGTGTGTGTGTGTGTGTGTGTGTGTGTGTGTGTGTGTGTGTGTGGTGTGTAAGGGGGTAGGGGTGGTCACAGGAGTCATGAAAAAACAAACAAGCAAGCCATGCCATCTTGGTCCATTTGCGTCCATCCCGAGCATTGTCATGGCCTGAAATCTTCAGCATGATCAAATTGGAAGCATTCCGGAAGCCAGAGGCCCTGCCTGGCTTATGGCCACAGGAGGGACCCTGAGAAACTTTCATCTCGCTGTTTTGGAGGCTCATTCGGTCAAGTCAGAAAGGCTTAGACACAGTCACACCTTCGGGAGTCCTGAGTGACCCTTGCAGAGGGCAGATCTTGCTTCTTTGCTCTCTGAGACGCAGGCTGGCTTATCTTATTGGAAAGTAACCCAAAGTTCCTGTTCCCCCAACCCCACCCCCTCCTCGTTTTTCCTTTAGCTTTTAGTGTTCCTATTCAGGTCCAAGCAGTTTCAGGGAGCCCAAATGAAGGGGTTGGCTTATGCCTTGTGGGTTTTTTTTTAATGAATAGCTGTCATTTTTTACATATATCACCTTCATTTGCAAATCTATCAATCTAGACATAGACACTAGGGCCCTGGGCAAGTCACTTCACCCTGTTTGCCTTAGTTTCCTCATCTGTCAAATGAGCTGGAGAAGGAAATGGCAAACTACTCGAGTATCTTTGCCAAGAAAACCCAAAATGGGGCACAAAGAGGTAGACTCAGCCAAAAAAAAAAAAAAGACTGAACTGAAGTCATCCTACATATCATTTTCTTGGTTCTACTTACTTTCACTCTACATCAGTTCACTCACGTTTTCCTTTGGGTCTCTGTAGTCTTATTTGCTGCAGGTCTCAGCATTAAAGTCCTGCACTCACTATCAGTTGAGACTTCCCCCACTGTGTCACGGCTTTGACCCTTAGCCCCTCTTGGCCTCAGTTTCCTCCTTTGTAAAATGTCAGGGTTGGCCTGCCTAGCCTCTGAGGGTCTCTTCCAGCTCTCATTCTGTCTGTGATCTACTTTGTTCTCAGTTCTGGCCTTCCCTTTCTTCTCCTCTCCCTCCCTGTAACTTGTTGACAGCCTCCCCTCCATCAGCCAGTCTTATCCCTGGTGTTCTCTGAAGTCATTGGTCACGGTAAAGAGAACCCCGTGCATGTCTTCAGTCTTCAGTTGCCCGGATGGGAAGAGTGCAACTGGGTTCTAAGGTTAAGTGACAGTCCCGCGTCCTGAGACTGGAGCTGGGAGGGGCTTCCCGGCCAGTGAGCCACACGGGACAGAATGTCTTCTTTCTCACCCTCATTTCCCTGTTGATTCCTCTGTCAGCCTGGGCTAAGCCCAAGGGCCCCTAGGTTATTTCCACCCCACTCTGTGGGGTAGCTCTTCGCCCTCCTCCTTCCCTCAGGGCTAACATGTGCCAGGTGGTGAGAGCTGACATTTACCTAGCCAGAGTTTGGAAGCTTTCACAGACATTTCATTTGATCGTCACTGCAGCCCTGTCGGGTACTGTTAGAGCTGAGAATCAGGACTGGAGCTTTGATTTCCTTAGCATTGGGAATTTCCAGGTGAGGAAACTCTCTCTACTGGTGCAGGAATTTGGAACCTTCTCAAACCTTCTCTTGACCTCTCATCTTTGAAAGTGGCGTAGAACCTTAACAGGGGTTAAGTGACTTACCCAGGGTCAGACAGCCAGTCTGGGTTATGTAAGAGACTTGAATGTTAATCTTCCTGGCTCTAAGGAGAGCTGTTATATTATCACAGTCAGCACTTAGCACAGTGCCTGGCACATAGTAGGTATTTAATGAAAGTTGATTAATTGAATGATCATCCCCATTGTATAGAAGAGGAAACAGGATCAGAGAGATGAAACTCCTTGTCCATAGCAAACATGGAAGGAGGGACTTGAACCCAGTTCTCTCCTAAAGAACTAAATGGTGCAGTGTGTAGAGTGGGGATGTGGAATCAGGAAGACCTGAGTTCAAATCCTGCCTTAAACCTTTTTTTTTTGTGCCTCAGTTTCCTCATCTGCAAAGTGGGGATAATAATAGCACCTAACTCACAGGGTCAGTTGGAGAAAAGTGTTTTTGCACATATTAAAGTGCTTATATAAATGTTAGCTATTTATTATTATTATTAACCCCACTGTATCTCTCACCTGTCTAGGGCAATCATTAATGAGTCAGCAGGCGTTCATTAAACACCTTTTGTGCTGCAAAGACAGAAACAAAGAGAGTCCTTGCCCTTGGGCAGCTTCCATTCTATGTTCTGACATGGATGCTTATTGTACAGGGGTGATCTCACCATTCTAACTTCTCCCTTGATATGAAAACAAGCATTTTAATTTTCTTAATTCTCTCAAGATGTGTGGCTTGCCTCAATAAAGCCACTTTAATGGGCAAAACATGGCCTAACAAGTTAAAACTAGTCCCTGGGCCAGAGGTGGAGTTTAGGAAGCTTTTTGTGTGGCGGGAAAAAAAGAGGTGTACAAAAAGCCCTGGTAATTTTTAGAGCCATTTTAGTCTCTGTGAATACCCTGGAAGTCAGGGTCTCTAATGGTTTCAACAGAGGCTTTGTGCAGTTTAACTTAGATAAGTAGAATTTGTCATTTTGTCAAGGTGCCTTGGGAAAAGAAAAGAAGGAGCATGGAAATCAGTTGTGGGTTTCTTGCAGGGATTGGAAGTGATGGCATCAGTATTTCCTTAAGAAAAGTTGAATTGTGCAAATTTTACTTTGGCAAGTGGGGTAGGGAGATGGAGGTATCTCCTTCGCCTCTATGTGAAGAAAATTGCCTCTTACTTTTTAAAACCAAAGTAAGGCCAAGTGAATGGGTGGTATGTGACTTCATACTAGACTTTGGAGGTTGTCTAGAATCAGCCTCATCAGAGCCTCAGGGGAATCCTTATTTCAGCCACAAGTGGCTTAGAGTGTGGGGACACTGGGCCCCAGATTTAAAGCCAGAAGGGTCCATAAAGGTCATCTAAGCTGACCCCTTCATTGGTAGGTGAAGAAAGTGAGACCCCAGAGGTGAAGAGACTTGCCAGGGTCACACAGGTGGTAAGTGGCAGAGCTGAGATCACAATGTAAGCTCCCAGACGCCACTTATTCACCTCTTACTATGTAACAGGCACTGTGCTAAGGGGTAGAGATACCAGAGAAAGTAAAAACAGTTCCTGCCCACAGGTGACTTACATTCTAATGAAGGTGACAGGTAAATACATGTATAGTTCCGTAGGAGATACATAAAGTGTAGATGGAAGGTAGACTGAGAGGTGGGAGGTTCTTTTGTAAGCTCTTTCCTTGGCTTTTTCTTTTTATTAGACAAGAACTAGCTTGATTTTTTTTTAATCCTTCACCCTTTAGCTCTCCCCCTAGTACACATGCATCCTGAAGCCCCTCTCCTTCCCTTCTTTATTTTCTGAAACATCACAGACTTCTTTCCAAAATGGAGGATCAAAACTTGAAAAACAATTCCTGTCCAGGATATTAAAGGACCTAATTCTCTTATTGACTCCATTTTATCATCTGAAAAATGGAAATCACACCAGAAACGCATGCTCTCCTTGTCTGAGACAGCTGCTTATTTTTATTATTATTATTTAGCCAAGGACTTCTGGAGCGTATATCCTGTGGTTGCCCCAGACCTGTCATTGTTTAAGGGTGTAGGATTCATGTGACTTCACTTGGGCAGCATCCAGTCTCTGGAAAACCAAGGACAAACCAGCTGTGCCAGCCTCATCCGGCTTGTGTGGAAGCCAGCCAGACCGACCCTGGTGAGGTTAGACAGGGAGCTTCCTCGAGACCACTCCTCAGGTAGAAGGGTATTTACCCAACCCTCTCCAGTATGATTTGCCATTTTGTCTCTTCTGACTTGGGGCAGCTTAGCCTTCTACATTCCTAACTGATGCCTTCATTTTCCTTTACACTGAGTTGTTTGCTTAACAGTGGTCCCTGATTAAAGCTAAATTTATGTCTCTCCCCTAACTCCCACAGCTGCTAACTGCCTCTTAGAACCTGCATGAAAGGTAAACCTCAGCTCCACCCCAGGGCAGGATTAGAAACCTGTGGTATGTCCTGTGGGAACAGTTTTCTGGCTGTTTAAGACAGCCCAGGCCCAGTTCACACTACAAAGGCCTGAACTGAAGGAAGGCAGATGATTCTAATCAAACCTCAGATTTCTTTGTGCTTGTGCAAAGTGCCTTCAGATACACTGGCTAGTTTAATCCCCCCAGCCCTGAGAGGTATTCAGGACAGGTGAGATTAGCCCCATTTGACAGATGAAGAAGCTAAGGCACTGAGATGTTTAAGTAAATTGCTCAAAGTTCAGGGTCACAGCAGCAAAACTACAGCAGAAGCCAGGGCATGCATTACTGCTTTCATTCAAGTTAAATCAGTCAAAAGTTATTTATAACCTGGGGGGCGAGGGGGAGGGGCAGCTTTGGTGCTGTGGGATGAGCGGTTAGCATGCAGGCACAAGACCTGAGTTAAACCCAGGCTCTGTGGAGTATTACCTGGATGAACTTTGGCAAATCACTTACCTTCTCTTGGTCTGTTTCTCGGAAATTTTTCTTCTTTTTTTATTATATTATTGTTTTTTGTGTTTTTTTATTGTAAACTTAATCATCAACAAATATTTTGATATACAAAAGAGACTTGTGTAAGAAATTGTGAAGTCGTGTGTTTTTTAAAAGAAAGCTATGTATGTATAAGCGTGTACGTCTGTATCTGTACTGTGTGTGTAAGCAAAAGTTAACAGTAGTCACCAAACTGTTTTGTTTGTGTCCCCTTCTGCATTTTAGGGGGCTTCTGCTAAGTGGTCTAATCTTTTCCAGATCTCAGTTTATGATCTTTAGACTCAATCTACTGTAGGCTTATTGAGGATTTATTTAGCTCTTCATAGGTAATGCATACTCTGATGATATGTGGTACTTCAGCTGGGCTCTACTAAAAGATAAAGAAAAACTTAGATCTCCCCTTCCAGACAGGTTTTCCTGGAACTGTTCTGCAGAATGCAGTGCATCCAGGGAGATAGAAATGTCTCCTGATAATAGCCATCAGCATGGGCTCTGGACAAAATTGTATCTGCCTAATGAGCTGGCATCCCAATTCTCTATTTTCAAGTCATTTCACACATAAGAAACTGATGCATAAGAATAAGGCCAGAGTGGTGGGAGCTTAGGTGAATTGTCCTGGTAATGGGGAAATCTAGAAGATGCTTTGCCATCTTTCTGAATGTAAGAATTGGGCAAGGATTAATTTATCTGGAAGGAATGTGGGGCCCATCGAAGACTTGTTTTTTTGAGTGTATTTACAAAGCCAGCAAGAGTTTTGGGGGGGAGGGGAAGCAGAGTTGAGATGGGAGGGGTCGGGGTGAAGAATATTGGTGCCGCAGAGACTTAGTGAGACCCTCCCCTAGATTTAGGCTTATGGAATGCCAGAGCTGGGAGAGACTTTCTGTTAATCTCCCTTCTATCCCACCACCATTTTATGAAGGAGGTTCATGTGAGAGACTTCCCAGAACAAGAGATTTAGAGCATGAAAGGACCTAACAGGTCATCTTGTCCTACATTTTACAGATTGAAGAAGGGTAGGGAACAGTCATATATTAAGCACCTACTGTGTGTACGACGAGCTGTGCTGAATGCTTTGCAAATACTGTCTCATTTCGGCCTCACAATAATGGTGTTGTTGAGATAGGTGCTATTGTGACCCCCATTGTATAGTTGAGGAAACTGAGGCAGACAAAAGGTTAAATGACTTGCCCAGGATTACACAGCTAGTGTCAGAGGCTGAATTTGAATTCAGCTCTTTCTGACTCCAGGCACCACCTCGCTACCTCCATGGAGGCAGCAGAAGCCTCAACATGGCAGAGCCAAGGTTCAGGGCCATCCCCTCAGACTCCAAATACAAGCACCCCTTCTCCTTCACTGCATTGCCTTGCATGGCCAGGGAGGGTTTTTTCTCCCTGCTTTTGGGGGGGCTGGGGAGTGGGATGGGGTATGAATCTGAGCGTCTTTGTACTCTCAGGCTGAGGTAAGGCGATCGCCTTCCTAGCCTTGAGTCAAGATGATACCAGATACTTTGACCGCTCTTCCTCATTCCCTGAGTCAGGTGCCCTTCACCTGTCTCTTCAGTTGTTTTCACAGGAACCAAAGCCTGTGTCCTGACTGCTGCTTTTGTGTTTTCCTGAAAATCCTCCTTTATGAAGAATAGGCCACCTGCAGCTCTGGGGGCCTGGCAGGACAGCCACGGGCATATGCCCCCTTTTCCAAAGAGCAGAAAAAGTACATAGAGCCTGAGTCAACAATTCCGAGTCAGTTCTTTCTGGTTTTCTTTGAATGCCCAGGAGTGGGAGCCCAAAGCTGCAGAGTAACCCGGGATCCCTCACTCAGCAGGAATTTGAGTTGAGTGGTGAGTGTACTTAACCCCTGTGGAAGGATGGTGCTAGTTTGTTTGTGGTGTTAGCACTGGGCTGGTTAAACCTAAGACACCTTTTGTTTGGGACGAAGAAGGCAGTGGCTTTTGGAGCAAGTTGGGTGCTTGCTGGCTGCTATCTTTAAAAGGAGGTATTTGAAATTAAAAGACCATGGAATAGTTTATCTGTCCGATTTATGGATAAGGGAAGCATTTACTACCAAAGAAGATAGAGAGAGCATTACAAACTGTAAGATAGATAATTTTGATTATATGAAATTTTAAAGGTTTTGCACAAACAAAACCAATGCAACCAAAATTATAAGGAAAGCGGAAGACTGGGGAAAATGTTTGCAACCAAAGACCCCATTCACCTCTAGACCTGTGGTCCCGAGAAAGAAGGCTATATGGTAAGGAGCATTAGCCTTGAAGGTGCATATTCCTGTGTGTCCCAAAGCAGTGCAGCAACCTCCTTCTCGGCTGTTAATTGGTTGAATATAGACAATGAAAAGAGAAATTTATAGGCTCTGAATTGGCAGGAACCTCGGAGATGAGGAGATCATCTATTCTGACCTTGTCACTGAGCAGGGTCTCATGTCACCCAGAGCAGAAGACTGCTGTCGGTCTGTCAGTCATGCTAGAGTGCAGGTGATCCGTTGGCCAAACATTTATAAAGCTCTTGTTCTAGGGATTTGGGGCTCAGCCCTCATTTGTGGAGAGAATCCCCGATGAGGAATTTTCTCTCGTGAGGCAGATCAGTGCCTTCCCTGCAACTTGGTCTTAGAGCAGACGTTAACCATCTTCTGGATCTTGGACCCCTTGGGCAGTCTGGTGATGCTTCTCAGAAGAATGCTTAAAAAAATAATTAAAGGGAATGCCTAATTTCAGTTAGAGGTTAGTGAAAATAAAGATGTAATAATAGTTTTTCCATTCAAGTTTATTCTTAGCTCCTCACTCAGAACTCTTGGTCCACGGAGTCCAGGTTAAGAGCTTTGGTCTCAGAGAACTCTTGGAGGGTGACTTGCCCTGGGTCAGATAGCCAGTGTATGTCAGAGACAGGACTTGAACCCAGGTTAGTAAAAATACTTGCTATGTGCCAGGCACAGTGGGAGGCATCGGGCACAAAGACAAAAATGAAATAGTTCCTGCCCTCAAGAAGTTTGTGTTGCATCAGAGAGACAATGTGTATGTAAATAAGTAGCTTATGTATGAATATATGATATACTATGTAATGTAAATATAAGTATATACAAATTATAAATTTATATCTATATATAACCTACTTATTTATATCTAAATATACGAAAATAAGGCAGCTAGGTACCTGAATGCAGTTCTATACTCACTGTAAATGAATAGCGTGATGTGACAGCCAGCTTAGTGCCCAGAACCAGGATAGGGCTAGTGTCCTGCTCCCCCCCCCAAATACACACACACACACACACACACACAGAGGTGTCATGGTGTCTGCAGTATCATGCTAAGTTCAGGATGCCACATTTTGAGGGTAACATTGAAACGCTAAAGAGCATTCAGAGAACAGCCCAGGGGTTTGGAGGGCCTTGAGATCCTACCATCTGTGCATCAGTTCAACAGCTGAGAATGTTTAGTTTGGAGAAAAAAACCCTGTCCTACATTAGGATTCTGAGGATTGAGAAAGTGATCGGATTCTCCAGCCCTTTCCCCAACATTGAACAGCAAATGCTTTCTGAATTAGACACTGGTATTAGTTAGTTAAAAATTACCTCCACAGCAGTGAAAGTAAAACCTATCACGTAACCAATTCTAGTGCCAAAGGGACTTCTGAAAGGGTATCTTTCAGCCAAATATTTTTACTTTTTGCAGAAAAGAAATGGGAGCCCACCTAATAGACAAATGCACACAAAACCTATTGAACTTTTTGTATGTGAAGTAAAAGGTTGCAAGCGGCCATGCTTCAAACAAAACTATTAAACTCTTAACAAAAAGTAGTAGCAGGTTATGATGTATGTATCTTATTTAATGTTTGTATCTTCCCCCAGAATCTCACACATTATTCTGCTCATAGTAACCCAATTCTGCTTAGTAGCCTAATTAATGTTTATTGAAGTCAGATGAATCACTTTGCCCCTGTCCAGTGCCTCTGGACAGTAGTACAAAAGGCAGTGAAATAAACCCAAAGAAGGCCACAGGTGGGCAAAGGAAAAGCATTTTTAAGCATGTACTCTGGGCCAAGCACTGTGCTAAAAAGTCAGGGCTAGAAAGAAAAAAAGCAAAATTGCTCGCTTTCTTGGAGCTCACATTCCGTTTGGGGAAGAGCAACCTAAGAGAAGCTCAGCTGTGTTATGGAATTAAAAGATTCAGAAGTCTTAAGGGTGTTCTAGGAGGGTAGACAGCACAGGTGAGGAAATTTGGCAAAATTGGCTAGTCTAAGGCTTTGGGTCCGTGTGCAAATTCAGAGAGACAGAGACAAACAGGCACAGAGAGACCGAGAGATATATGTGTATGTGTGTGTGTGTGTGTGTGTGTATGTGTGTGTGTGCATGCGTGCATATACACATGTGTGGATATGCAATATATACATGTGTGTATATACATACATACACATGTGTGTTCCCACACGCATTTATACATTTACGGCATAATATACATCTAATGCATACTTATTCACATGCATGTGTATATATGTATAAATATGTACACCTTTATGTGTTTATACAAGTAGAAGCATGAGGAAATGCCATTTTGTATTTTATTGCTGGTATAATTAAAAGTAATATTTTTTTCTTTGAAAGAAAAGGGAAAAAATGCTATATCATAGGCACATTAGGAAGGATACTGTATGTAGCCGTCCACCAAGAGAGATAAATGTCAAACAGCAACACCATGGAGGTAGGAGGAGGGTTGGGGATGCTGGTGATACTGGTTTGTAATGTAATATCTCAGTTTAATCCTCAGACCACATAATCAGCCCTTCTGTAATTGAGATTTAAATAGGTAGGTATAGATGAGAATTCAGCAGAGTTCTGAAACCTGTGCAATGGACAAGTATTCCAAAGCTTTCCAAAGAGAGAATTTCACTCTCCTTTGTGTATGAATGTTGTGAGTGGCATTTCACGAAGGCTTTGAAAAGTTTTCATAAAGTGATATGGCCATTTTCACTGCTCTTAGAATGTGTGTTTTTCTCACTGCTGTTGTCTAGACTCTAGCCCTACGTATAGGTTTCCCCCTGAGTAACACTGGCCAGTCAAATAAATGTTTTTGCTTGGGGGTTGTAGAAAGCTCTTGAATGACATGTGTGTGTGTGTGTGTGTGTGTGTGTGTGTGTATGTGTGTGTGTTTTGCACTCTTTAGACCGGCATGATCCATAGAGGCCTGGATTGAGAGACTGAGAAGCTGAGTTCAAGCCCCCAACTCTCTCACTCAATTTTTGACAGCTGTGATAGCAACACTTTATGGCAGACACACTTTCCACAATGCCACCTAAATCTGGATCTCTCTAGACCCCACTTTTCTTATCTGTAAAATGAGGGGGTTTGTTCTAGATAACCTCTAATGTCACTTCCAGCTCTGAATCAATGATTTTAAATCACTTAATTTCTTGGGCCTCAGTTTCTTCCGTAGTCTGATTGTAGTCCAAGATCCTAGAATCCTGTGAAATAATGTGCTTCATTTTATGTCTTCATTAAAATGGAATTCTTTGATACAATAATAATTACAGCTAGTATTTGCATAGTGCTTTAATGTTTGTCTCATTTAATCCTCACAACCACCCTGAGAGATGGAAGCTATTATTATCCCCATTTTTAAAATGAAAAGCTGAGGCAAATAAAAATTAAGTGACTTGTCCAGGGTCACACAGCTAGGCCAGTATCTGAGGCTAAATTTGTACTTGGGTCTTCCTGACTCCAGGCCCGGTGCCCTATCCACTGAGCCACCTGAGAGTAATTTTATTTTATGTCCCTTGAAGGTGGATGGTAAAAGATGACACCCAGTTATTGGACGGCAGTCTGTCTTGGCCAACCAAGCTCATATAAAATAACAAGACCATTTTATTTTTGCATTCTTTGGAGCATTAATTTTGTTGTTGTTATCAGTACCCATTGTGGATCAGTGATAAAGAGCGCTTAGTAAACACTGAGACTTTGATAATGAAATGGATACACAAGAAGGTGGTTCAAGAACCCAGTCCAAAATGTGGAAGAATTGCTCATATGATGATAATTTTCTCCAGCTTGAATTTACTTCCTGTGACCCTTGCGTCCAATATCTGTTCTACTCCCACCTACTCAGTGACTTATGTGTAGTCTTGGAGAGTTACATCATTGAGCCATGATGACTTGTCCAGGTTGTCACAACCAGTTTGTATTAAGAGGCTGGAATTGGATTCCAGTCTGACTTTGCAGCCAGCTTTCTCTCTACTTCTCAATAACACCTTGAAGGGTAAAGAATGTTGTCTGTCTTTAAAAAAAAAAACCCAACTGTTTTTCATGAACACCTCACAACATAACTGGAAGACTAGTCTTGTGGTGACCCAAACAATACTGTGATTTGTGGCCAGATTCAGTGGGAATATTTATGATGCCCTTCAGCACCCCAAATTTGACACCAGGCCTGTGGTATCTGTAGCAGCACTATGAGGTGATATTGTTGCAGTTATTGATGTCTTCCCCCATACCCTCTACCATATTACATATTCACCTTCAGTTCTTCTAGGGCTGCATTTCATGATACCTCTGAAGGCAGACCACCTACCTGCAGCTTGGCACCAAGTTAAGCCGCCTTCTTGGGAGTGGAAGAGAAGAGTAATCTACTTAAAATAAGCATAATGCTCCCTTTGTAATTGTAAAATTGTCTTCCTGCAGTCATCTCCCACCCAGACACTCAAGGGGAAGCTTCCTACAACTTGTGTGTGCAGATCCTTGGGATTATAGATTGATAGATTTCAAAGCTCCTTAGAGGCCAGCCAGTTCAACCCACTAATTTTAGAGGTAAGAATTCTTTAAGTTGGGAGTTCAGAGCTTTTGAACTGAGATTTTCTTTTTATAAATAAAGGCTCCTTAACCCGTAGTAATTAAGACGGGTTCTCCTTTTTTGGATCATCTAACTTGGTGACAGGAGAGGATATTTATGCTTATAGGCCACAAATTCACCAATGCTTAGCAAAAAGGGCTAAGGGATTGGACCTTTAATTACATTGGTATAGGGACCTCCTGGGTGAAAAAACTCCTTATCAGTGCAAGGTGGCCCCTTCTCTGCAACTTATAGTCTTATATTTAAAAGGCAAGATTAGAACCTAGGTCTTCTTGGCTTTGGAGCCATCTACAACACTAACTTGCTTTTAAAAATAAAATAATGTGAAAAAAGGTGGGTGAAGAGAGGGAAAATGTTCATACATATCATTGTCTCCCATAGAGCGGCAAGGAAAAAAAGCCATTTGCTTTCTATAGTCATAGACTTTTAGACTGAAAAGGTACCCAAGAGGTCAAGTCCAGCGCCTCGGTGGCTGGATAAATCACCTTTATTTTTTATCTTTATTGATGTCTCTTGTTTTGGCTTTTGTTTTTCCAACTATGTCATTCTCCTCTCTTACCTGAGTCATTGAAGGCCTTGGTTTCTTCATCTGTAGTATGAGGGTGTGGGTCCACATACCTTCTGAATCCCTTCTAGATCTGTGACATAGAGCGCTGGGGCTTGAAGGAAGCACCAGGAGCTGGTGTGTATTTACAGTGTCCTAGCCTCTAGTCATCGGCAAATGGTTCCTCCAGACCCAGTAGTATGGATCAGCAGCAGCTCACCAGCATTTAGCACAGTGCCCAGCACACTGTAGGCCCTTCATAAATGTTTATTGTTGTCTGACTGATTGCTTACTGCTTTAATGTTTTCAGGGGCTCCCTTAAATTCAATAAGCATTTATTAGGCACCTATCACCATCATGCTAGGCCACAGTCAAGGCCAGCATGGTCATCACGTAGCAGTCAAAGGATCATTGAACATTGAACAACGGTAGTAATAAGGGAAGAGAAGAAGTGGTTACACGTTTTACAAATACAGTCTCATTTGGTCTACACGACAGCTCTGCGAGGGAGGGGCTGTTATTATCTCCATTTTACACCTGGAGAGACTGGAACAGGGAGAGTCTGGTTCGTGAAGTTGCCCAAGGTCGCACAGCTAGGTAAGTGCCTGAGGTAGATTTGAACTGGGGTCTTCCTGGATTCCAGGGCCAGCGTTCTGTCTGCTGCACCGCTAGTTAGCTAGCATTTCTAGCGTTCCCATGCCTGCAAAGTGTTCTACTTGCATCATCTCGTAGGAGCTTCACAAGGCAATTAGTAAACATTTATGAAGCACCTACTGGGCGCTGGTCAATGTGCTAAGCCCTGGGGGTGCAAAGAAAGACATAAAGACAATCCCAGCTCTCACAGAGCTCACAGTTTAATGGGGGGTGGGGAGAAACATACAAACAGCTATGGATAAACAAGCCACATACAGGATAGCTGGGAGAAAAATCAGCAAGGAAGGCCCTGGCATTAAGGGGCATTGGGAAAGGTTGAAGAAGAAGATGGGATTTTAGCTGGGATCTGAAGGCAGAGATAATGAGGGAAAACATCCAAAAACTGGGTGATGGCAGGCAGAAATGCCCAGAGTCAGGAGGGTGTGGAGTGTCTTGTTTCACAGACAAAGAAACTGAGTCTGAGGAATAGTAATTATCATTAACATTATTACTAGCATTTATACAGCTCTTACTATGTGTCAGGCACTGTGCTAAGCATGTTATAATTATTATCTCATGGAATTCCCACAAGAACCCTGGGAGATAGGTGCTGTTATCATCCCCATTTTACAGATGAGGAAGTTGAGGCAAATGCAGGTTAAGTGACTTGCCCAGGATCACACAGCTAGTGAGTGTCTAAAGCAGGATGTGAACACAAGTCTTTCTGACTCCACTCCCATTTTACAGATGAGGAAGTTGAGGCAAACACAGGTTAAGTGACTTGCCCAGGATCACACAGCTAGTGAGTATCTAAAGCAGGATTTGAACACGTCTTCTTGACTCTCAAGTAAGCTAAAATGGACCTCGGAAGTCTCTGAGTCCAACCCCTTCATTTTACAGCTAAAGAAACTAAAGCTAGGGGCCACCAGGTGGCACAGTGGATAGAACTCTGGCCTTGGAGTCAAGAGGACCAGAGTTGGTCTCAGACATAACACTTACTAGCTGTGTGACCTTAGGCAAGTCACTTAACCCCAACTGCCTCACTAAAAAGCAAAGAAAAAAGAAAGAAAGAAACTGAGGCCTCAGGAGGCTGTGACTTGGCCAAATTCATAGAAATTTGTAAGAAAGTAATTTATAGATGTGAATAAATCCAGGTCTGAAGAAACTGCAAGCTAGAAAATCACCACATGTCAAACCGTCTTAAAATGTCAAGTAAATCACAGGCAGTCAACTCTAGGGAGGAGTGTTAGTGAAGCAAAGGCTGCTGTTTTTCTCCTTCCCTTTTTTATTTTGATGAGCAGACCTCTAAAGTCAATGAGGAGAGATGTTGGTGATCCTGGCTGCACATCCCTCAGCTTGGGGGGGATTAGCTTAAACCCTCTGTTTTATCATACCATTTCTGGGCTGCCTCCTGCCTTTGTGGGGGAGACGTCAGCATGTCCTTTGGCTGTATTGTAAGATTAAGAGCTTTCCCTGGCATCCTAACAAGGAGGAAATTTAAGGAACAAGAGTATTTAATTTAAAGCTAATCTGGCCTTTGTGAAAATGGGGAGGATTAGGCTGGTAGGTTTCCCATGCCTGGAAGCTTTGGGCCATGGACGGGCTGATGAGTGAAATATGGTTCGCCCAAAGCCAGCTGAAGACGGGTGGCGTGTTTGAGAGGGGGGCAGTGAGAAGCTGGAGAGCCCGGGTCCTTTGGTGCCTTTGGCTTCTGTGTGTGTTTATTTCAGCCCAGAAATATGCCAGCGGCACAAGAGAACCATCACTCTTTGGCACTGCCTTCCATCGTACCTGGGGAGAGGCAGTTGCTTTGATGCCTTGAGATTTTCCTCCTTTAAGTAATACTTAGACACATGTTAAAATACCCCCAGGTAAGGAGATTGGTGCCTCATTGTGGTTTCTTCTAAGCACTGTTTTCTTGTGAATTCATGGGGTCATGTGGCGTTTTCTGCTATTGTCTGACCTTAAATCGGAACTCAATATTACATGTGCTTTGGAAGAAGGAGGCAGTGCTCGAATTTAAAGGCCAGATGGATCGATTTAAAAAGCCAGGTTAAAAAAGTACTCTCAGTGCATCCCCCCCTCTTTTTTTTTTTAAACGGAATTGGGAGTCTGGCCATCCCTCTCTACACCTCCTCTTCCAAGAGAGCAATCATCCATAATAAAAGCATGAAGAAGTGGTGGAGGGGAACCTGTTAGCACAACTAGTCAATGTATCAAAAGGTCTGACATTAGGTGTGGAGTTCACACTCACAGTCCCCCTCTTCCTTACAGAAAAGTGGAAATTGCCTTCTCCTCACTCTTTTGGGATCAGGTTTAGTCATTGTAATTTTACCTCCCCTTTGTTACTTTTTCCACGTACATCTTTGTGCCCATTTCAGGTTCACTTCCCTAATTCTGTGACTCCACTTTGCATCAGTTCACATCAATCTTCCTGTTTGTGTTTATCATTTTCTTTTTTTTTCTCCCAGCACACTAAGGTTCCATTTATATATTTTTTTCTTTAAAACACATTTTTGTTATGAACCTAACCAGCAACAGACACAAATATTCCAACATATGGAAGAACAACAACAAAAAAAGATTATATATAAAACTGTGAACTTCTGTTAGACATCAGTCTCAAACAGCAAACATTTATTAAGCTCCTGCTGTGTTCTAGGCACTGTGCCCTATTTTCTAATAGCTTATATTCTGTTGGTAGAGACTGTAAACACACATCAGGGGCAGCTAAGGACTTGGAATCAGGGAGACCTGAGTTCAAATCCTGCCCCAGACACTGTGTGACTCCAGACAAGTGACTTAAATCTCCTTCAGCCTTAGTTTCCTCATCTGTTAATTGGCGATAATAATAGCAACTCCTTCATAGGGTTGTTGTGAGGATCAAATTGAGATAACTTGTGCAAAGTGCTTTTCATATACGAATGTTAGCTATTGTCATATGTTCAGGGTGTCCCAAAAATTTTAGTGCCGTTTTAAACTCTACACTCTTTTTTTTCCCCCTAGGCAGTGGGGTTAAGTGACTTGCCCAGGGTCACACATCTAGTAAGTATTATGTGTCTGAGGTCACATTTGAACTCAGGTCCTCCTGACTCCAGGGCTGGTGCTCTAGCCACTGCACCACCTAGCTGCCCCTAAACTCCACACTCTTAAAGGTTGAAAATGCACCAAGACTTTTGGGGGACACCCTGTACAAGTATATGCAGACTAGCTATAAAGAGAATCAAGATAAAGAATACAATTATTAACCACAAGGCATTTGGGGGGACTGCGTATGTCAAAAGAAACTTTGTGAACCTTATCGTTGTACATGGACCTGGATTTGGAAGGCCGGAAAGTGAAAGTGTTTAAGAAACATATACATTGAAGTAAGTTTGTGAATCAGCCACTTGCAGCTGGAGATACAAAGAAAAAGCAAAAACAGCCCCTATCCTCAAGGAACTTACAATCTAATGGCAGAGACAACACGTATATAAATTGGTACGTCCAAGATACAGATGACATCAGTGGCGCTTTAAAGAGATGGGGACAATAGACTAGTAGCTGAGGGCCTGGGAAAGACTTAGCAGCCCCAGGTGAGATTATGTAAGGATGGTGGTCAGTTTCCATTAGGCTCAGTATGTAGTCTATAGAGGCATTCCCGAGTTCGATGCCTTGCAGGTTTATTTCTTGAAAACAAAGGTAACCTAATCTCAAGTTCAAAGTAGAAGCCTAGGAGGTTTGTTAAACTGGGTAGGAGTGTTCCCTTGAGGGTTGTAATGAACCCCTGATGTTTTTTTATATTAGCTGAGGCCCACTTGGCATTAGTTTACTTCTGCCTCCAAAAAGACAACAGAGGATGAAAATGGGAGCTGGCTTCTCTGGCTCAGAGTCCATGCCTGTTTACTGAGTATTTGACATTGGGTGATAAACAATAAGATTATTCATATTTTCCTTTCTCTTGGATCTCAAAGAGAAGGGAATCTAGGCTTGGGTTTTGTGAGTTGATTATTAACTGGATAAAAGTCAATCAAGTGCTTATCACATACGTACTCTGGGAAGGCACTGGGCCCAAGATTGCAAGGTTGGGAGAACACATACACAAAAATGTACGGTACAGAATGTTTGCCTTTAAGGAGTTTTTAATCCCTTTGGGAAATCTAGACCCGTGACCAGCATGGGTGCCCCTTCCCCCCTACTCAGAACTCATCCAGGCTCCTGGACAGATGTTTGGGTGAGATGGGAGTCACTAACTCTTTCTGATGAGATGGAAGACCAGCAGGCCTTACCACCTTCCCTGCAGTGCTGACATCTGGCTTAAGAATGTAGGTAAACCTCCTCGGCTTTATCATTCATCCCATGACTACATCCTTAGGATGTAGACAAATATTACAAGAATGGATATCAGGGCTCAGGGAAGGCTATGAAGAAGAAATAGTTTGAGTTGGAGCTTGACTTGAGTCTACATGATTTTAAGTGGATTGTTATGTTGTGTCTGACTCTTCGTGACCCCATTTGGGGTTTTCTTGGCAGAGATACTGGAGTGGTTTGCCATTTCCTTCTCTAGATCATTTGACAGATGAGGAAACTGAGGCAAATGGGTAAAGTGACTTGCCCAGGGTCATACAACTAGTCTCTGAGGATGGATTTGAGCTCAGGAACATGAATCTTCCAGACTCCAGGCTGGGTGCTCTGTCCACTGTATCACTAGCTGCCCAAATTCATTCACTACCTGGGTTTAAATCCTGGTCCTCTGACTTTAAAGCCAATTCGTTTTCCACTGTACATGTTGATTTGGAGGACATCTAAGTCAGTGGTCTCAGCCTTTTGTTGAAACACAAATGAGAAGAGTAGTGACCTACATTCAGATGTTTGTTTATTAATGAACCCTGTGGATAAAGTTCTGTTTTGGTGGCCTGAGAATTACCGGTAGTAATATGCTCCATTCATTCATTATTGATTAAACATCCCCTGTGAGAGAGACAAACTTAAGACAGGCCTACCCTCAAGGAGTTTACTGTCTAATGTGTTTTTTTTTTAAATTGACTTTCTGATATGCTGGCATTTCATTTGATGGTAAACCAAGTGTGAAAGAATTCAATATTGTGGCCACTTAGCTGGGTGAGGCAAGATCGCTAATTTTTTTTTTCTTTAGAAATGAAAGTATTGGACAAGAGAGGCCGCCATCTTGAAATCTCATGCTCTGGGTTAGCATCTAGATTCTTACTACCCTCTTCTATTTGCCTATTTTTTTTTGCCCTGCCCTTATTCCAAATTCACAATTAATTGCTTTGTATCTGTAATTTCAACCTTCTAAAGTGCTTTGAAATGCAGATATAGTGTATGATAGAGAGCTAGCCTTAGGGTCAGGAAGACCTCCATTTAAGGCCTGTCTCCTGTGCAGTGCTGTGCACGTAAGCACTTAATAAATGCTTATTGACTTGTCTCTGACATATACTGTCTCTGTGACCCTAGACAAGTCCCTTAGTGTCCAAAATAAGATTTCTAGTTTCTAAAACTAAGGTACAAAATAGTAGTCAATCTTTCTTTATTGGTGTAAAGAAATTACAATGCGATTACAGGACTGGACTGTCAGGGTGTTGAGTAGAAAGATTTTGAATGTAATTAGGGCCAATCACCTTCCCCAGCTAAACAGGATATGAAGCACAAAAAAAAAAGGGAGATTGGAGGAAGAGAAGAAGAAGAGGAAGAGGGGGAAGTGGTGGTGGTGGTGGCTCATACCTGAAAGACAGGAATATTATTTAGCAATTAGCTATAAAAAAAATATTTTTTTCTGCTTTAGCTCTTGAGAAATGATACTCCTTTACTTTTGGGTCCTGTGATTGAAGAGCACTATATTGGGAGACGGAGGACATGGGTTTAAATCCTACCTTTTACTTCTTTTTACCATTTACTGCCATAGACTTCAGTTTCCCTATCTGCAAAACGAGGGAAATGGACTCTGTTGCCTCTCCAGCCCTAAATCTCTGCTCCCATAAAGTGTCCTCAGCCTTGATACTGCTGGCATAGTAAACAGAATGCAGAGAAGGGGCTTTTTCTAGGAGCCCAGAGTTCTCCACAGACAGCATCTTATTAATGCTGACATGAGGCAGGGATGGGGCTGAGATAATCACGCCTGTTTTAAGCAGGCAAGGCAGCTGGGAACTGAAGCTCAGAGAAAATAAATTGGTCTGCCTGGGATAATACAACGCATTTCTGGATGAGCCAGTCTTCAAAAGGTCTCCCAGCTTTCAAGTGAATTTGGACAATGTTTTATTTTCATCCCTGGGATCGACGCTATTCCTTCTGACCCAGACTGCAATACGAGGATGTAAGTGATGGCAGGTCTCCAAAGCAGGGAAGGAATGAAGAGAATGGAGCCCCCAATGTGATATTATCAGGTTAGAGCAGGGGGTCTTAGCATTTTATTTGTCATAGCCTCCTTTGGCTGTCTGGTGAAGCCTGTGGACCCCTTTTCAGAATCGGGTTTTTAAATACATAAAATAAAATGCACAGAACGACCAAGGAAACCAATTATCCTGAAATACAGTTAACTAGGTTCACCAAGCCTGCTTTTGATGAAGCAGGACCACTGGCCCCGGTCAAGGTGGGGCTTGGACATGTAACAGTTCAAGTCCCAGCTGTGCTACTTACTAGCTTAGTAAATTTGGTCAAGTCACTTAACCTCTGGTTTTCAGCTTCCCCCAATATAAAATGAGGGGGTCAGCTGAGATGACCTGATTCATTTCTGTTCAGCAAGCATTTATTAGATATCTACAATGTGCCTGACACTATGCTTGGTAGCCAAGATAGAAAAAGGAGCCCTGCCCTTGAGGATTTTGGACCTGAGGGCCCTTCTAGCTCAGAAGGGCCACCCAGTCATACCCACCCAGAACAGGGGGCAAAGAGTGCAGATGAAGGTGGCCAGCACCCTAAGTGTGCACTGTCAGTCTAGACTCAGAGGATTTATTAATTTACAGCTCCTAGAAACTAGATCTGAGTTCAAAGAGGTTTCTGGCCCTTACCTTGAGGATCAGTGATGAGGGAAGATTGTGGGTCTGCATGGAGACCAGGGTGTGTGGCTCAGACCTTGAGACATCCCAGCTGGTTACAAAATTAGTAAATCAGACTGATTCTAGGGAGGTAGCAACACCCAGAGACACTTTGGGCCCCAGACCTACCACAGCAAGAATGTTTGAGCAGGGCTTAATTGTCTGACCCCAGGAATAGGAGGTGGAAGAGCCAGGACTGAGGAAGACTGGCTTGTCTTGGCTCTAACAAAGACCTAAAGAGTTGTGGTGAGTGAGAGACAGAGGCAGACAGAGGAGAGAGGGAGACAGAGAATAGGAAAGACAGACGGAAGGGAGAGACAGAGAGAAGGGGGGGAAGGGAAAGAGAAACAGAAAAAGGGAGAGAGTCAGAGAGACAGACAGAAGAAGACAGAGAAAAGGAGAGGGGAGAAAGGGAAAAGGGGGAGGGAGAGAGAGAGAGAGTTGGAACAATGTGTTTAAGTGTGGCCTTCCTCTGACTTTTCTCCTACCTTAGCCCACTGTACATTTCAGTTGTGATTGTTGGCACGTCAGCCTTCCTCCACTGTCAGCAGCTGACACCTTTGTTGTAAAATGACCATCAGATGGCTTGAGGAGGGGATTAGCCTGGCAGGTAACCATTGGGGGGGGGAGATAAGCACCCAGGCCTTTAATACTGCAATTAATCAATGCTGATTGGGCTTAAGAGGAGCACAGTGTTCAGCAGCCACAGGTGAGCTGAACATGGGCTCTGTTCCAGGTACATTTGGCCCTCCTGGTCCGATTTCCCAACACAGAGGAGAGGATTCTAGGGGGGAAGGGAGAAGGTTATTGGTGATTGCATCTAAGTACACTCTTCTTTTAATCCCTTTGAAATGGTAGTTCTAACAAGCACTCCAAAGTGGTAGGGAGATGAAACCAATCTAGATTGGTGTCTCTGTTTACCTAATGTGCTGCTAGCAGCTGGCCCCAAATGTCTCTGCCAGTTTGGAGAGGTAAAAGCTACGAGCCATAGGGGAGAGGAGGGTGGAGCCAGCCAAGCACAGACTTGAGAAATGGGCATTCCCGTTTTTTTACGTTTTGCCCCCTTCTTTCCTCTCATCCCCAAAGGCATTTTTTTTCCTTCAAAATTCCTGTCCATAATTTCCTACTACAGACAGCTAGGGCTTATAGCAAAAGGGGAGGAGGAGATGGCTGATCACATTCAAACAGACCTTTATTGCTTATGGCTTTACCTGTGAAATTTGCCCAGGATTATTTTACCCAGAACAAAGTGTTGAAACTGGAATTTAGGCTGCAGTCGGTTATTATTTTCCCTTCTTAATTGGCATGATAGTGTGAAAGATATTTGATAAATACCTTATCATATTACCCCAAAACATAATTGTACATACGTGTATGCAAATATTTATATTGGTGGGGACAAAAGAAAAAACTTTTCTTGCTCCCAACAGTGGCATAAGGCAAAGAGACCTCATTCCTTCATTCTCGAATGGTCTGCCAACGGACAAGAGAGATGAAGGGCCAAAGTAACCTCAGAATATTTGCCGTCCTGGGGCAAGGGCTGTTTTTGCTTTTTTTTTTTTTTTTTTTGTATCTCCAGCTGCAAGTGGCTGATTCACAAACTTACTTCAATGTATATGTTTCTTAAACACTTTCACTTTCCGGCCTTCCAAATCCAGGTCCATGTACAACGATAAGGTTCACAAAGTTTCTTTTGACATATGCAGTCCCCCCAAATGCCTTGTGGTTAATAATTGTATTCTTTATCTTGATTCTCTTTATAGCTAGTCTGCATGTACTTGTACAGGGTGTCCCCCAAAAGTCTTGGTGCATTTTCAACCTTTAAGAGTGTGGAGTTTAGGGGCAGCTAGGTGGTGCAGTGGCTAGAGCACCAGCCCTGGAGTCAGGAGGACCTGAGTTCAAATGTGACCTCAGACACATAACACTTACTAGCTGTGTGACCCTGGGTAAGTCACTTAACCCCATTGCCTAGCCAAAAAAAAGGAAATCATTTGTCTGACAAGCTTTATACAGGATAAACTGGACAGAGGGAAGGCACTAGAATTAAGGAAGGTCCAAAGAGGCTTCCTGTAGATGGGATTTTACATGGGAGCTCAGTTTCCTCATCTGTGAAATGAGCTTGGACTCGATGTCCTCAGAAGTCCCTTCCAGCTCTAAATCTTTGGCTCCAAACCCATTGCACTTTCTGCAGCATCACCACATTAAGGAAGAGCTGTGGACATACCGTCCTTGGGCGTACTGAGAGCTTTGACAATTTCGCTTTTGCTTAGCAGAGAGACCAATGGGTGAGTTACTGATATCAGACGCTCCCTCCTCGGTCCCCCTTGTATTCGTGCTGGCTGCTCTTGAGGTCAGCCTTAGAGTAATTACTGACAAACCGGTTAACTTTTACCTTTCAATTAAACGGCAGAGACACTTGGAAAAAAAACAAACAAACTGAGATGCTAAATTCAAAAATCTATACTCCCTTTACACACATCAGCAATGCTGTCAAAGCTTTGTGTCCCTCCTACTTCCCATTGCTCCTATCCTGCTTTTCCTGAACAAACACCAGAAAAAAGCCCTGTGGTTGTTGCTTTTATTGTGACAATAAGGTTGTCCTTAAATGTACCCTCTGGGCAAAGCAGGTGTATCACATTCTGTGCTACTGTAAGCTACAGTTAACTCTTTGGAACCTTTGGAGGTGATGATGGTTGTTGTTAATGATAATATACTGCTCTTCCCTCTTAGAAACCATCTTCTTGATGTTAAGTCTCTCATGAAGGCACCTTGTTAAAGGGGTCATGTGTAAGATGGTTCTGTTTGGTTCAAAAATCTAGGTGTTCCAGTATATCAAATATGTTTAGATGTCTACTTTGTGTAAGCTATGGAGCTAAGGCAAAAGGCGATGTGTTCATGGGCAGTCACTACAGGACAAGAGAGCGGGAGGTATGTCATTGTGGCAGATGGAGGGCCAAGAAGAAGGAAGGAAATTGGACAAACCAAAATCTAGGGTGCAAGCAAGGTTTGGATCTGGACGAGTGTTCCAGGCCAAAAAAGTGCAACATCTTTAAGTGTCCAGATGAGATAGGAATGACACTGGGAAAGATGCTTCTTCTCTTCACATCAAGAGCTACGTGGGGTTTGTAATGATAAGGACCAGTTAGTTGTCTCATAGCTAAGAGCTCCAACTGGTAGGTGCCATCTTAAAAGCAGTACCTTTGGGGAGATTGAAAATTAGGACTGGACTGACCAGGAGAAACCAGAACTAAGTGACCTCTATTGTAAGAAATTAAATGGGATCCATCATAAAGGATCCCAGGGGCCATCTAGTGCGTCCTGAACATAAAACAGATCCTCTCCCCAAAATACACCAAGCAAGTAAAGGAGCATTCAGCCATTTCTTTGAAAACCTCCGTTGAGGTCTTTGTCCTCTTCCCTGCATCCCAGGGCATTCTGTTCCTCTTTGGGACAGCTGTCAGAAAATTGGTCCTTTTCCCAAACCTCAGTTTCCCTCTTTGTAAGTCCCCACTCCATTGTTCCTGGGTCTGCCTTCTGGGGGCCAAGCTGGGCAAGACCTCTCTTCCATGCAGCAAGCAATCATTCCTTCAGCTAGCATTTATCAAGCCCTTATGATGTGCTAAGCTCTGGGGTACAAATGTTTAAAAAAAAGTCTTTGCCTTTTATAAGCTTCCATTATATTGGTGGAGACAACATGTGCTAAGCTCTAAGCTGTGTGCTAAACTCTGGGGTTGCAAAGGGGAAAAAAATGTAATACTCCCTGCCCTCCAGAAGTTTATATTCTAATAGGAGAAGGGGTGGGGGGTGGGACATGACATGTCTATACAACATACATAGGGAGCTGATGAAAACGTTAGGAGAGAGTGACCCTTCAGGCTATAATCTACCAAACAAACATTTCTTAATCTCCTGCTGTATACTATGGTGCTCTCATGACCTTGTCCCTTAAAAGGAGGTGTGTGTTTATGAATATGTGTATGGGTGTGTCTTGCTTTTGGGGGGGACAGAATTTTAAAAGCTCTCTCCAAATGCAAGGGGTGGGGAATAGCCAGGTTTTGCTTTCATTTTTTGGAGGTGTCAGGGCCAGAGCAAATGTTGCAGGTTGAAAAGGGTACAATCACCATGATACCGAGACCACAGGTTCCCTGCATTGGCTGGTTTGTTGTGTTTTCAGAGCCAAGATTCTGCTGGTTCCAGCCCAGTGTGCCGTGGGTAAGCTAGAAAAAAAAAGAATCAGTGATTTGTCCTGCTTAGGAGTTTCTTATTAGAAAGCCTGCAGCCCCTCTGAGGTTTGTGCAAGAGAATCCAGCCCCCAGTGCAGCCTCCCAGATGGTAATTAATGTTTACACCAAATGACAAGCACGAAATGGAATCTCTCTGAGCCCTGCCAAGCACCCATCATCCCCCCTGCTCCCCCACTCCCTCAGTGTTTGAAAATTAATTTGCCTTGAACAAACAGTGGGTTTTCCTCAATTTATTTGTACAGTTTCAGTGACCGAGAAGAAGAGTTGCAAGGCTGAATGTCATCCTTCCATTCGCTCAAGTAATTGAATCTGCTAATGGAACAAACTAGGCTCTGTTTAATGGCTTAAAGAAAAGGAGGGGGATGGGGGTGGAGGAGAAGGAGGGGGGGGAAGGAGGAGGAGGAGGAGGAGCAGGGAGAGGTGTGTGCACATTGGAAGAGGAAGCATTGCAAAACTAGGATTCTGGAGGTAGAGACACCAGAGCCAAAGGACCCTTTTCAACAGTGGGTTGAGATCCTCGCAGCATGACCCTTCTTAGATTCATAGATTTAGGGAGAAATCTAAGAAGCCCCTAATTACACAGATGGGGAAACTGCGGTCTAAGGAACTTATTAAATGACTTTACAAGGATCTACAGTGAGGAGGCACCTCGGAGGTCATTGGTCCAAGGCCCCCACTTTTCAGATAAGAACAATCACGTCCATGGCGATTAATAAATGACTTGTCCAAAGTCACACAGTTGGTGTCTTAAGTAGAATTTGAACCCAAGTCTTTCTGGCTGCTCATCTAGCATCTTCTACCCCAGGTGACTCCAACTTGCACTGATGTTTGTTTGATTAATGTCAGGAAGAATTTATTAAGTGCCAGATATTGTGCTAAGTACTCAGAATGTAAAGAAAAGGCAAACATAGCTCCTGCCTTCAAGGAGGCTTATGTTCTAATGGGAACAGACAGCATACATATATGGATGGATAGATGCTTGGATGGATGGATGGATGGATAGATGATGGGTGGATGGATGGATAGATAAAATGCTAATAATGTTAGAGGGGAAAAGGATTGGGAGCTGGGAATGGGTAAGAAGACTGGGAAAGATCTGCCGAAGGTAACTTTTGAGCTGAGTCTTGAAGTGAGCTAGAGAATATTGTACGAAGCTGACCTAAAACACCTGTGGTCTTTGCTTCACTATAGACTCTATTGAGAGGAACAGTGTAGATGGAGAGACAAGGGGGGAGGATGTATGGAGGAAAAGGAAGAGTTGCTAATGGCCCCTTTGGTGTTTTCTTAGCAAAGACAATGGAGTAGTTGGCCATTTCCTTCTCTAGCTCATTGACAGTTGAGGAAACTGAGGCAAACAGGGTGAAGTGACTTGCCCAGGGTCACACAGCTAATAAGTATTTGAAGTTGGATTTGAACTCAAATCTTCCTGACTCTACGCTCCGTCTAGCTGCCCCTGGTTGGTCATAGTAGTTACTATTTCATGTGGGATTTGGACCCTTTTGTAAAGCTTAAATCTGCCCTCCCTCTTTCTATAGAGAGGAAAGATGAGTAGAAAAGAGTCTTTATGACCTTTGGAATCATAGGAGTTGGGTTCACATCGTGCCTTTGAGCAAGTTGTTCAGCCTCAGTTTCCCCATATGGAAAATGAGGTTGAACCACATGGCCTCTGACGGCTCTTCTCTCTTTACATCTAAGATTGTGGTTCTTTCCTCTGCAGCCCTTGTGAGCAGTGGCTTCTTACGGCGCCACTCTTCCAAGAGTGGAAGAACAAACAGCAGAGTCATCTGCAAAATGGCATAAATAAAAACTCACCACACAGGGCCTGAAATTGGATAAATGGGGATGTTGCCACCGGGTATGCGTTTGCATTTGTGTTTCCTTTGCCAGGATTTTTCTGTCATCTCTAGTCTGGTGTTTAATTTTTGATGGGAGGTGGGGCAACCCAGCCATTAAATCCCCATCCCCCTGGATGCTCAAGCTTTCAACTTTATGATTTTCTATCCCCCATTATTACTGTATGATTCTGCATTCCTGTTCACTCCTGTTATCATCTGTGGATTGAATTAGGGAACACAGAGGGACCATGGAGAGCCTAACCATCACTATAACTCATCTTCATTTGGGAGAGACAAGTGTTTATCTGTCCTCCGTGTAAAGAATTTTGCCAAGTGGGGAGAATGAGAGGTTTAAATGACCTCATTAATATCCACCATTCTAGGCTCCACTGAATGGGTTGAGAGGGAGGGGCGATTCAGTGTCCTCCTCTCTTTGTCGCTGGGGACTCTTTCCAGGAGCCCAAGTTCTAAAATTTCAAGGGTAAATGAATCCAAGAGCTGAAGATGTCTCTTCCTGTCTCTTTTATTAGCATTAAATCTCTGTAGGTTCATTTGCCGCCTCTCTGACAGGGAGACTAAGCCATCTCCTTCTCTGTAAGGGACCTCTTCTTTGACAGATCCCGCCATCACGAAGGATTATTGGCTCATTAGTGGGTGACCGCCGGTGCCGTGTATTTGATTATGATATTATAGGGTTCCCAGGGTCGTATGGATAGAGATGATAAAGCTGGAAAAGGACATCAGCGGTCATCTGGTCTAACCCCCTCATTTTGTAGGAAGGGAAACTGAGGCCCAGAAAGAAGGTAACTGTCTGAGGTCCCCAAGGTAGGATCCTGGACTGAGAGTTGGTCCAGTCCCCTTGTTTTGCAGGTGAGAAGACTTGCCCAGAGAGTATGTGTTTGTTTTTTAATGAGGTTATAAATCTGGAGAACTTTATATCCCCGCGGAAGATTAATAATAACTCTTTAACACAGCTTCATGTTTTCACGCTTTCCTTTAAACCGACCAAGTTAGTGTTGCGAACGATCATGGAGATACTAGTTTTAAAATAATAATCTGTAGATGATTTGGTTAGTTTATTGTTCTCTAAAATAATGATGGCTCATGTTTGCATAGTGTTTCCAGAAGCTGGGCATTTCTCCCCGTAGGGTGACAATTATCTACTCACTGTCCCTGAAAGGCGGCTGAGGATAAGATGTAGAGGGGAGTCAGAAAGACCTGGTTGTGAGTCCTTCCTTTGACACATACTGCCAAGTCATCTCCCAATGCTTCCCCCCACCTCCCGAATTTTCCAAGACTGGTATGTTGCCAGTCTGTCCTAACAGAGGACAAAATCTCCACGCCAGGGAAGTTTGTCCATTTGGATGAAATCACGTGAATGGAAGAGAACAAGTCAATACAAATTGCTCTTTTACACCTAGGGAAACTGAGAAATGAGATGTCTGAAGTGATGCAGCAGGTCCGCATCTCAAAGCTCTGTTCTTTCAAATCTATGCACTGTATCAAACCTGTACTCACTTATCACGTGTTCCAACACTATTTATATTATTTCCATATTCATATACTTGACTAGAAGGTGACATTGAAAATTTGGGACTAAATCCATTCAATGCACCCGTCATATTTGATTTCTCACTTTCTCTACCACTCCAGCTGGCTCCCTCCTTTGAAAGATTCAAAGGAAATAAACAATACAAGATGTCATTGCTGTTTGGGAGAAAGCGCGCTCTAAGACAAATTATCTGTCAAACTCTGCCAGGAAGGAAGTGGAAATACATTGGAGAACAGCTGCTGAACTGTGTGCCTTGTCTTGGCCTGGCTTTTTAAGGAAACCTCGTATTGATGTGCTTATAAGGTACATCAGCCCAGAGAAATCCTCACTAACCCTGACCCTCGTCACCTGCCCCACTGAGGCCGTCCAGGGAGTGCCAAACATTCCCTTTCATTCGGGGAATATTTCTCGACCCTTACTGAATAACTGAAGACTTAGAGCCATAAAGAATTATAGTTTTAATGTTGTAGTCATAGGATCCTAGAATTTAGCGCTGGAAGGGACCTTAGCAATTATCTAGTCTAACTGCCTCATTTTACAGAGGAGGAAACTGAGGCACAGAAAGGGATATGTCTTGCCTAAGCTCATGCAGGTAGTAGAAGTCAGCATTTGAACTCAGAGCATACTGTGTTACAAGGCATCGTCCTAGGCGTTTGGGGTACAAAAAGAGAAAGCAAACACCCACTGCCTCAAGGAGCGTGTCTTCTGCTAGAAGAACGCAACATGCATGCAAGTAATTAAATAATTAAGATAATGTGTAGCAATATCCGGGGGGAGAAAATGCTGACAACATCTGAAACATAGGATCATAGATTGAGAGACGAAGGGCACCTTCCAGGACCGTCAGGGTCATCGAGTCGGTGACGTCACGCTCACATGGAACTGGGGACCTGCAATAGTAATAGCTGACACTTATGTAGCAACATTGTTGTTGTTGTTTAGCTGTTTTGTGGGACCCTCTGTGACCCCATTTGGGTTCTTGACCGAGGTGCTGGAGCGGTTTGCCATTTTCTTCTCCCATTCATTTGACAGATAAGGAAACTGAAGCAAACAGTGTTACGTGACTTGCCCAAAGTCACCCAGCTAGTAAGTGTCTGAGGCCAGATCTGAACTCAGGTCTTCTTGATTCAAGGCCCAACACTCTATTCACTGCACCACCTAGCTGCTTTTATACAGCGCCTGCTCTGTGCCTAAACCCCAGCACTTTATCTTGACTATCTCATTGGGTCCACACAGCAACCCTGAGAGATAGATACCATTATTCTCCTCACTTTTCAGATGAGGAAACTGAGGCAAACAGGGTGAAGTCTGACTTGCCCAGGGTCACGCGGCTAGTAAGTGTCTGAGACCTGATTTGAGCTTGGGTCTTTTTGAATCCAGACTTAGTGCTCTATCTGCTGTGCTGCTTAGCCACTGGGCCCAGGTGGCTCCAGGGGGAGAAGGTGAGGCTGGTGACTTTGCACAGCCCTCCCTCACTTAAATCCAGTTCGCTTGCATGTAATAGCACCACTTCCGTGGTGATGGTCCTCTTCCCGAATGAAGGCCAAACAACAACATAGGCGATAATCCATACTTAAGGACCCCTGAGGACCATGCTAGCTTACCTTTAAAATGTAGCGTTATCGATATTTTATTGCACTTTTATTTATTTTAATATTTCCCAATAACCTTTTAATCTGGTTCCATCAGTGATCAGGAGCATTGCGACCCACGTGTGGTCAACAGGCTTGTTTTTTTAACATCTCTCATCTTGTCCAGTTCCCATGCTATACAGATGAGAATATTGAGGCCCGGGGTGGGGGAGGGGGAGGTCATTGAGTTGCTCATGGTCACACAGGTAGTAAGGGGCAGAGCTGGGGTTTGAATCTTCTTATTCCAGAACCAAAACTGTTCCCAATGTCTTCTGTTATTTGCCCATAGCCCCTTCTTCTTTGACGTTCTCCCGGAGTCCTCCTAATCATAAGTGCAGTAATGATGACGATTAACATTGACATGCCTTTTTAAAGAGTTGCAAAGTGTTTTACTTGTGTCAGCTCCGGTGATGCCACCAACAGCCCCGTGAAATGTAGGTACTGTTACAGTCCCCATTTTATTGGTGAGAAAAACTGAGTTTGAGAGAGCTGATTGCCCAGGATCCCGGAGCTAATAAATGTCTTAAACAGGATTCGAAATCGGTTCTTCCTCTAGCTCTAACCTTTGTGACACCGCACTGGCAGTCAACCACCAGCTCTGTGAGCCCGTACTGATTAATTTGTTTTCATTTGGATTGACTTGCCCTTGTTTCTGACCTATTGATTTCCGGTGGGGATATTGATGGCCGTGGAATCTGGTCCCCACTTGGGGCACTCAGGTTGATGTCGCCAATGTTGGGAGTCAGCGGGGCAGCCAGGTGGCGCAGTGGATAGAGCACCGGCCCTGAAGTCAGGAGGACCTGAGTTCAAATCCGGCCTCAGACCAAATACTTGACACTTACAGCTGTGTGACCCTGGGCAAGTCACTTAACCCCAATTGCCTAAAAGCAAAAAAAAAAAATGTTGGGAGTTAGGAAGAGAGGGTAGGGTCTGGCAGACTGAACATTTCTATAGCTGGTTGACAGACAGACAGATAGATAGATGCCCAGGGGATACTACACAGAGAATTACCTGTTATACATGGGTATTATTTCTACCCTTGAGCCTTCATTACGGTGTGAGGCAGTAAACAATAGTGAAGACCCACGTGTGCCTACAGAGGGACAGACTAACTCTTTACCAGCATAAGGAAATGTAGATGCTATCTCCCTGAGGAAGTGCCGTGAACATTGGCATCTTCAGACACTTCAGAGACGTTATCAGGCATGCCTTTGGATGCGTGTGGAATTGCATGTCTGAGTTTTCAAAGTAAGTACTTTAGCTGGTTTTAATTTTTGTTTTCCATAGCTTCTAATAGAATATAAGCCTCAACTTGCCCTTTTACTTGTTTTTCAGTCTTGCCTGACTCTTTATTACCCCATTTTGGGTTTTCTTGGCAAAGATACTAGAGTGGTTTGCCATTTCCTTCTCTAACTCGTTTGACAGATGAGGAAACTGAGGCAAACAAGGTGAAGTGACTTGTCCAGGGTCACGCAGTGTCTGGAGGCAGATTTGAACTCAGGAAGAAATGAGTCCAGGCTCAATGCTCTGTGCACTATGGCGCCCCCTAGCAGTCTAGAGCAAGAAGGGATTGACTCATCTGACCTCATTTTCCGTAGCAGCAATCTCAGGGGCTATGTATTTCATCCAATCCCCTAATTCTACAGAGGAGAAGAATGATTTTCAGGAAAGCTAAGAAATCTGCCTAAGGTCACACAGTTCATAAGCATGAGAGGTGGGATTTGAACTCAGGTCCTTTGATTCCAGAGCCAGGATTTTTTCTTTATGTACCTGGTCTGTTTAGCTTCCTTTGGCCCAAGCAAACAGACCTCATTTAGTTGGAACATGGGGTTCATGGGCTGAATCATATATATGTCAGCTCGTTGTGAGAAAAAAAAAAATTCATATGCCAACTTTTATTTTTATTCGTTACTTTTAAGTGGCCAAAATTTCGTCCCCAAAATCTAGGTTTATGATAGAAAGTTCAACTTGACCTTACCACAGTTCTTACTAATTAACAATAGAATTTTTCCATATGGTTTTCTTTGTTTGTAAAAAGGGTTTTTTTAGTATTTTATTTTCCCCCAGTTACATGTAAAAACAATTTTTAACATTCGGTTTTAAAACTTTAAGTTCCAAATTCTCTTCCTCCCTTCTCTCTCCCCCCCCCCCATTGAGAAGGCAAGCAATTAGATATAGGTTATGCATATGCAGTCATGCAAAACGTTTCCATATTAGTCATGTTGTGAAAGAAAATACAGACAAAAAA
The DNA here is from genome assembly GCF_003287225.1 of Phascolarctos cinereus. Taxonomy (NCBI): domain Eukaryota; kingdom Metazoa; phylum Chordata; class Mammalia; order Diprotodontia; family Phascolarctidae; genus Phascolarctos; species Phascolarctos cinereus. The sequence continues at coordinate 25,170,794 of NW_027555958.1, forward strand.
ACCTCAAGAAAAATAAAGAAGGTAAAAAAGTATGCTTCGATCTGCACTCAGGCACCATCAGTTCTTTCTCTGGAGATGGATAGCATTTTTCACCATAAGTCTTTCAGAACTGTCTTGGATCATTGCATTGCTGAGAATAGCTAAGTCATTCCCAGCTGATCATCTTACAATATTGCTGTTACTTTGTACATAGTACACGTCACTTTGCATCAGCTTCTATAAGTCTTTCCAAGTTTTCCTAAGAGCATCCTACTCATCATTTCTCATAATCACAATAATATTCCATCAGCATCACACACCACAATTTGTTCAGCCATTCCCCAGTTGTTGGGCATCCCCTCAATTTCTTTGCCCCAGAAAAGAGCCATTATAAATATTTTTGTACATATAGGTCTTTTTCCTTTTTGTTTTCTCATCCCTTTTTGGGTATAGACCTATTAGTGGTATTGCTGGGTCAAAGGGTATGCATGGTTATATAGCCCTTTGGGCATAGTTCCAAATTGCTCTATAGAGTGGCTGAATCAGGTCACCACTCCGCTAACGGTGTATTAAGGTCTCATTTTTCCCACATCCCCTCCAATATTTGTCATTTTCCTTTTCTGTCCTCTTAGCCAATATAATAGGTATGAGGTTGTTGTAATTTGCATTTCTGCAATCACTAATGAGGTAGAACATTTTTTCATATGGCTAAAGATAGCTTTGATTACTTCATCTGAAAACTGTTCATATATTTTGATCATTTATCAATAGGGGAATGGCTCTCATTTTTATAAATTTGACTCAGTTCTCTGTATTTTTAAGAAATGAGGTCTCTATCAGTGAAATCTGCTTCAAAATTATTTTCACAGTTACAATTGCTAAATGATTTCCCTCCATCCTATTTCTGGGGGAGGAGAGGGACCAGGAGATAGCCAAAAAAAAAAGGACTCAAGAGATAGATCTCAGGATGTCTTTGAACTTGGATGAGGAAAAAAAAATTAAATCTTTATTCTCACTAACCTCTAACTGAAATTTAGCATTTCCTTCCATTATTTAAAAACATTATGCCAAGAAGGGGTCTACAGGCTTCATCAGACTGCCGTGTGAGACTGAAAAAGCTAAGCATTCCTGATTGGGCTGGGCTAGAATAAGATACCTGGAATAAGGAAGAATGTAAGTGCTTTGTGGTTCATTTTTATCTTTTCATCCTCATCACATAATGCAGTTGGTGCCTAATAAGTGCATGTTGATTGACTGTAGATTATTTAGTTGATTTGAGGGCGGTTCTGTCAAAGAGCAGGGACTGAATTTGGGATCTGTATCATGCTTTTGACCTGTCCAACCCTAACGTTCAGGTATCACAATTTAGGGAGCCGCCATAATTGTAGCTTTAAGCCACCAATGCAGAACACCAGCGAGCGTACAACAGTGTCCATTGAGTCTGGAATACAGGTGAGGAAGATAGCAGAAGGCAGGAATACAGAGCTGATGCTTTGGGGACTTTGGAAGGTACAAAGAGGAGTCTGTCCTTAGGTCCCTTTCAGAGTATTATTCAGAGCCAAGAGTCAACAGCAGCCAGGCCAGCCCTCCCAAAACGTGTATTGTCCATAAAACTGATAAAACACACTGTTTGTTGTCGCTTACCACGATACCAGCACGTGTTAACGAGCGACCTTTGTTTGATCACTGGACCCAGTTCTGCTGATAGAGGATTGAAAATAATGGATGGCTTGGAGGCCAGTCTCAACACCTGTGGGACAAAAAGAAAGCAGGTGTGTGGAAGTACTCAGTATTGTCTTTGAATCCGTATGCGATGACAGTGATAACACTTTCTTGCCTATAAAATTCATACATCCAGTAAGTGTTTATTAAGGAGGCATTTACCATGTGCCAGGCTATTGTGTTTGGTAGAGGAGATAAGAATACCAGAGAAACAATCCCTGCTTACATTTTAATATGGTGATATTACTCATAAGGAATGGTTGGCAGAGAAGGGAGTTTTTGTGCACACCAGAGGTGTCTAACACATAGCCTGGCAGCCTGCAACAAGGCCCAAGTGTAGGCCAAGCCAGATTAAAATGAGTTTGATAAATATTTAACAAAATAAATAAAAATGTCATAAAACACAGATAATAGTTCATTTTAAAACTGAAGTTAATATGCAGCCCTCAGGGATGCTTATGTATAGATTGGTGGCCCCTCTTTCTATTGGTGAGGACAGCCACAGGGCACCAGATGATAAAGACCTCTCCATGAGCCCTGACACGATGGATTTGATTACTGCCTCCATAGCACAAGCTGGAGGAGGGTGGGCAGTAATATGTGTGGAGCAGCCGGAGACGGCAGAATGCCTTTCCTGGGTCATTCTTAGTGCTGTCTGGAATGTGAAACCTCAGGGGGTTGGCCAGAGTTGGGTTGAGCTGAGTTTTCACCCACCCACCGATCAAGACATCTCAGGGCCAGGGAAGGAGGAGGCAGTACCACTCCTTAGTGGACTAACTTTTATGTGGGTGAGGGGTTCTGGTCTGTAGAAAGCAAGATAAATAGTGAGATGCTCATGCTATGGGTCTGTGACCTCAGGGAGCTTACATTCTTCATCACGCTGGAAGTTCAGAAGACGAGCTACTTTCCTGGCAAGTGCGTTTCTGTAAACATTTCTGAAGTATAAAGTAACAAGAATAATAAAAAGCCTACTAGCTTCTATGCTTAAAAAAATTAATACAATAGCATAAGCGTCCTGAGCTTTTTAGCAAAGAAAATGGAAAGAACCAGTGTCATTTAGAAATTATAGTATGGTCCAGAATGGTATCGGCTCTTCTATAAAATCTACATAGAAAGTACTTACTGCCATCAATGCGACCCGTGTGCATTTTAATTTTCTCAGCTGTTTTTCCTGTGGTGCTATTAGGAAGCATTTATGTGTTGAGCATTTTCATGGATTGTAGGTTTATGGCGGACATAAGTCACCCACACTCTTGAAGCTGTTTTTGTGAAGGGAGTGATTTTACAATCAGCTGTAGTAAAGTGCTAAAATGTCTCAGGAACCTCAGAGTACTTTTGTATTCAAAGGATGGGCAGAGGCCTTTTCCATGGTGTACCCCTCCCCCAACAGAGTGTAAGCTTCTTGAGGGCAGGGATTGATTTCTTACCTTGTGTGGTGTTATTGGTGCCTATAACACGTGTGATAGATGCTGAAATGCTTCTTGGATTGCTTTGGATTCTTGGCATATCTTCTCTACAAAATCTATGAGCTGGGGGTTGGTGAGCAGTCATCATGATTGCAAATCCAGGAGACTGAAGTGAATGCTGTAACAGATGCAGGAGGGTCTGGCCAGAGACTCCAGCTCTCGTACGTACCTGTTGTTTTCTCTGTCTCAGTTTAACTAAACTTTGGAGATAATGGATCCACCGTTTCATCTGTGTGTACTTTCTCTACCTATGTAGTTCATGGCTTCTCTGTGTCTTGGCGTTTCCCAGCCAGGCAGCTAAGTTTGCTCTGCAATGAACAGAATTCTAGATCTGGAGTCGGAAAGACCCGAATTCAGATCCAGCTTCAGACACTTCCTGACTGTGCAACCATGGGCAAATCACAGTTTTCTCATCTGTAATATGGGGATAATAATAATAATAATAATAATAATAATAATAATAATAATAATAATAATAATAATAATACCGACCTTGTTGTAAGGATTGTTGTAAGGATGCATTGACAATAATTGTAAAATGCTTAGTACACTGACTAGCACCTAGGAGGCGCTATATATATTCTAGTTATAATTAGTATTTATCGTTAAAAAGGAGGTGGTCAGGTAAGGGATAAAAAATACCAGACTTGGAGTTAGGATGTCCTGTGTTCAAATCCTATTGCTGTCACTAGGTGAGTGATCACAGACAAGACATATAACTTTTCCATCTTCCTTTTTCTTTGTTGTGAAAAAAAATAACATCTATTCCCCAGAATTATCAGTAGTTCAAATGAGATCATGTATGTTAAATCCTTTGTAAACTTCTAAAATTGCTGTTATAAATGGCATTTTATATTGTTAATTATTTGCTTTTTTATTATTTTGTGATATTATTCACAGTTTTTCTAAGGAGCACTGTGTTTTGAGCTAAAAAGAGACCACAAGAATTTTGTAATCCAAACTCTTCCGTTTTATAGATAGGAATTGAGGGGTGGAGAGCTGGAAGTGACAAACTCAACATCCCACAGAGTGTAGGAAACAAACTGAGACTTTATAGTCCTTGGTTTCAAAATTCCTTCTTCTGTCTGTCTCTGTCTTTTACAGTATGGTTCTCCAATGGAGCGTAAACACCCTGAGCATCTCAGGGAGCAGGAAGAGGTAGCAGTGGGGAGCAGGGGGCAGGAAGAATTACTCAGGAGAGTGAACTTGGTTTATAAAGGGAGTTAGGAGATGGTTTGTCCATCTGGTCAGTAACGGTGTCTTGAGAGCCTCCTGCATCTAAGAAGCAGTCCCATGTGTTTGCTTTCTTCATGCTTTCCCGGTGTGTTCTCAGTTGAAGTTCCGGGTTTGACAGTGTGTCCATCCGGTGGAACAAGGGTATTGCTTGCTGGGCAAGTCACTTGCCAGGGTGAATCAGAGCTGTGGTTTCTAACTTTTGGCAGAGGCTGGATCTTGTTTCCTTTGGAGTCCAAGGTAAATCTACTCAGGGACATCCTCTACAGTGTTCTCCCATCCCTTCTCCATAGGAATGCTCGTATTTTCAAGAAGTGGCAGATACAGAGTTGTCCCCAGTGTGGCCTCCGAGGGTGCAGAAGATATTCTGTGCAGGAAGCCCAGGAAATTGGGCTGAGTAATTGACAGTGGAAGATACACTGATTATAGTGTAAACCACAGGTTCTTAACCCGGGGTCATGGGCCTGAGTTAGATTTCAGAAGGGCTTATGAACTTGGATAGAAAATAACAGGACATCTTTGCTAAATAAAATCTTTTTCCTTTGTAATTCTGTGTCCTATGCATTTATAAGCATGATTCTGAGAAGGAGTCTATTCTGAAAAGGTGAATAGGGCTACCCTACTTTTCTGCCAGGGAGTTTTTCAGTACAAGCCAAGCAGACCTGGGTTGCTCCCCTTCCCCATTTCTCCTCCCTTTCCCACTCCCTTCCCTTCTTCCCCTTCCCTTCTTTCTTCTTTCTGTCTCTCATTAATGTGTTTTAAATCATCAGTGCTAGAGATGTTTAGATTAAGGAGGCCTGGGGGTATTTGGAGTGGAAGAGACAAGGGACACTCTCCTTCTGTTCCCCATCTTCCTCCCCCTTTATCTTCTCTTCCTCCCATCTCTTCTCTCTGCCCCCTCTATCTCACTCTTCTTTATTCTTTCCTTTCTATCTCCCTATTTTTCCCTCTTTTTCTCCTCTCCCTCCCTTTCCCTTCACCCCTCTGATCTCTCCTGTTCTCACTCTTTTCTCCACAAGGATGCAAGCAGATCAAGAACTGGAAAGAACCTTGGAAGCCATCTACACCAAACCCCTCACTTTACAGACAAGGAAAATGAAGGCCAGAGATCTATTTCCCTTCTCCCCACCTCCTATCCTGCCTTCCCCCTCTCTGAGAGAGAGCCTCCTGTGGGGGTCTTGGCTGGTCGGAGAACTCCATAGTATGTCTGTAATGAGCACAGAGGCCTGTTAGTCTATCTAGGAAGACAGAGCAGCCGAAAGAGGGACAGATGGTGAAGAAGTCAGGCTGATAGGGTGGGGGAAATTGGGTCCCACTGAGTATTGGCTCTAGCCTAGAGCCAGTACAGCTCTTTTACAGACCACTGAATGTTTGTGCTGGCCATAGATTTATTTGGATGGGTCTGCCTGCTTGGCTGTGGACACACAGGTTTGGTTTTTTTTTCTTCTCAGTGTTTATATGTAAAACTGCTAGACTATTCATGAGAGTGCTTGTAGGGATATGGAGGGGAAGAGGCAGGAGCTCCATTTTCCAAGCTATGTCTTCTGCCCTAAAGATGATGCCTTCCCCCACATTGTAAGGTAGAGAGGGTTCTGGCTTCTATGTGTGCTCCCTCTCTTTCTCTCTCCTTCTCTCTCCACCCTTCTTGCCTTGCTCTGTCCCTATTATTCTGGTGATTGGACTTGAGTTTTCCCTTTCCCTGCCCGGAAATCTCCACCTTGACAAGTTGCAAAAGAATTCACTCTGCCAAGGATGCTGGGGAGTGAGAGACTTTGCAGAGGTCTTGTAACATATCGCCCCCTCCCCCTAATGTGCCCCATTTTTTTTTAAGACCTTATCAGATAGGATGTTGAGACAAAGCTCAGACTGGTGGGGGCTCTTTCACTCCCAGCCTGGCCATCACAATCCCAGTTGAAGTGAGCTCAGTTTAAATTCCTGTTCAGAGCGTCATTCCAGCTTTGATCCCAAACTCGGCTGGGATCTATTTCTTTGGGCCGGGATGCCTGGCTCTCTTACTGGAGCAGCAGTGGCTGGGTGAAATTTATTTCCCCAAACGTGAGTTCTGTCTCACCGGCAAAAAATGCACACGGCCAAGGAGAACATCTGTGTGTTGTTAAGTCACATTTGCTGCGTTTGGCACTGTTGGGGCTTCCCTTTTATGTATACAGGGCCTGTATATTTGTTTTAAAAGGGGGGAAAATCAAGCTGTTGGCTGTTGTTTTGATTTTGCACTCTTGTGGACTTTGTCAAGATCAAGGGAAACATTCGTCTTCAGGTGGGCCAGCTGCCCAGGTCACTTTCCAGATCTTCAGTGCGTTCTGGTTTGCCTCTCTCACCCTGGAAGCATTCCTGCTCCAGTGTTGGGGGCTGCTGGGCCATTCTTTCCCATCTTCAGGCCATTGACTTTCAGACCAGATATATCAAAGCTGGCATGACCCAGAATGAGACAAGCTGCTGTGGATGCTTGAATTGAGTGATTGGGGCTTGGAGTTTGTTTGGGAGGTGGGGGTGAGCTGGGTGGGACTTCCCCCCCCCTCATCCAAACACATGAATCATTGCCCATGGTTTTTCTCTTTTCCTTCCTCCGTGCAGATCCAGAGTTAGGCGTTGGCACACTAACTGAAAATGACACCCAGGACGCAGGGCCCGTTGTCCCGAAGATATCGGGATTAGAAAGGAGCCAGGAGAAAAGCCAGGACAGTTGCAAGGAGCCCATCTTTGAGCCTGTGGTGCCTAAAGACCCCTGTCCGCAGGCAGCTCAGCCACAGCCACAGCTGCAGGCCTCGTCCCCAGGCCCGGGTCCTGTCCTGCTTCAGCGTGCAGAAGTCCTTCCTCAGCCGCCACCTCAGGCTCCTCAGCCACCACAGGCCCCTCCAGAGGCCCAGCTACAGCCTCCCGCGCAGCCTCAAGTGCAGCGGCCCGCCAGGCCACAGTCGCCCCCCCAGCCTGTTCACCAAAGCCTCCCCTTGGTGCAGCCGCACCCCTCATCTCAGAACCTCTCCCAGCCGCTGTCTGCTTATAACAGCAGCAGCCTGAGCCTCAACAGCTTGAGGTGAGCCGGACTGCTTGGCGTTCTGCCCGCCGAGGTGGGCTGAGCATCACGCTCTTCCTTGGGGGACAGTGAGGAGGGTTGGGGAGATCCCAAAGGGATGGGAGCCATTGCCCATGGGAAAGGGCTTGGCCTTTCCATGGAGAAGAGAGCCTCCCAGGAGGAGTCAGAAGTTAGAAAGAGGATGAGAACATGGGTCATGGAAAGAGAGGGTATGTCTTACCTAGGGCCAAGAATCAGGGCAAGTCGTCCTTTTTGGGGGAAGAAAGAGGCAAGAGAAAGGAGAGAAGAATGAAAGCAATACAGGGTCATTTACAGAATCAAGGAAGCCTAGGCCATCAGTCAGTTTGGGAAAGGAGAACATGGAGTCTATCAGATAACCACACACATTTATTAAAGATACACTGAGTCTGTTTAGAACACTAAGCTGGATGTAGGAGAGGACCTTTGAAGAAAGAATTAGAAGTGAGAGAGGGTTTCTTACTCTCAGGGGCACATGGCATTAGAGTGTAAGCCGAAAAAGACTTCAGAGAGCATTTGGTCCAACTCATTGATTTTACAGGTGAGGAAATTGAGATGCAAGAGATTTACGTGACATATAGGATCCTTTCTCTTGAGCTGGAAGGGACTTCCAAGTCTGCCAAATCCAACATTTCCTTCCTTCCTTCCTTCCTTCCTTCCTTCCTTCCTTCCTTCCTTCTCTCTTCCTTTCTCCCTCCCTACCTTCCTTCCTTCCTTCCTTCCTTTCTCCCTCCCTCCCTCCTTCCTTCCTTCCTTCCTTCCTTCCTTCCTTCCTTCCTTCCTTCCTTCCTTCCTTCCTTCCTTCCTTCCTTCCTTCCTTCTTTCCTTCTTCCTCTCCTCTCCATCCTCCTTCCTCCTCCTTCCTTCCTCTTCCTTCCTCTCCTCCTCCCTCCCCCTCCCTCCTTCCTTCCTCCCTCCCTCCCTCCCTCCTCCCTCCCTCCCTTCCTTCCTTCCTTCCTTCCTTCCCTCCCTCCTCCTCCCCCCTCCCTCCCTCCTTCCTTCCTTCCTTCCTTCCTTCCTTCCTTCCTTCCTTCCTTCCTTCCTTCCTTCCTTCCTTCCTCCTTCCTCCCTCCCTCCCTTCCTCTCTCCCTCCCTTCCTCTCTCCCTCCCTTCCTCCCTCCCTCCCTCCCTCCCTCCCTTCCTTCCTTCCTTCCTCCTCTCCCCCCTCCTCCCTCCTCCCTCCCTCCTTCCTTCCTTCCTTCCTTCCTTCCTTCCTTCCTTCCTTCCTTCCTTCCTTCCTTCCTTCCTTCCTTCCTTCCTTCCTTCCTTCCTTCCTTCCTTCTTCCTCCCTCTCCCTCCCTCCCTCTCTCTCCCTCCCTTCCTTCCTTCCTTCTCTCTCCCTCCCTCCCTCCCTTCCTTCCTTCCTTCCTTCCTTCCTTCCTTCCTTCCTTCCTTCCTTCCTTCCTTCCTTCCTTCCTTCCTTCCTTCCTTCCTCCCTCTCTCCCTCCCTCCCTTTTTCCTCTCTCTCCTCTCTCTCTATCTTTCCCTGCTTCCCTCCTCCCCTTCTCTCCCTTTCACCCTTCCTTCCTTTCTTGAAGAGGAAGCTGAGGCCCAAAGAGGTTAGGTGACTTACTCAAGGTCACACGGATACTAAGCATCAGAGGAGCAATCTGGACCCAGGTCTTTTGATCCAGAGTCAGCGTCCTTTCCACTGTTCCATGATGCCTGGGTGTCACAAACATTTGCTGATTTTACAGGCACAGAAAGATGTGGCCTCTGAGTGTTGTCTTTAGAGGTCTGAGTTTTTGGTTTTGTTTCTGTTTTTTTTTTTTAATGATGATTTCTTTTTCTTGGGTGGGTACTAACAAGAGGGCGCCAGGGGAAGACAAGTGTCATCAAAAGCCCCAGTTCTGTTCAGTCCTACATTTGTTGAATTATAAGAGGAAGGGTTGTGTGGGTATGTGTGGGTTTCTTTTTTTTTTAATAAAATCACAAAAGGAAGGGGAGTAGATGGTGGGAGTGGATTCTGAGGGTTTTCTTAGGAAGGAACCCAGCATATTCCTGATTATTCAAGAGCTCACAATTATCACACCGGGTATGAATGTGAGTGTGCATGTGTGTGCGTGCGTGCATGCTTGTGCGTGTGGCGTTTGGTGTTTTCTCAAAGTGTCTTCACCTCCATTTTGACACCTCACCCTCCCAGCAGGCCTTTTCAGGAGGGTAGGCCCCAAGAAGTGGTGGAAAGATGCTTGATTTGGAATCAGAAGAGCTATTTCAAATCCCAACTCTCCATGTAACCCTGAACAAGTCCTTTAAAACTTCCTTTGCCCAAATTTCTTCACTGGCAAAAGGAGGAATTTGGAATTACTGGCCTCAAAGGACTTCTAAAGCTCTGAGTCCATGCATTCCTAGTCTCTGTGTTTTTTCCCACCACCATCGAGTTTGTGGGTTATCAAGACAGTTTCTTGGACTCTCTTCTTTTGAGCTGGTCACTGGACAAGGTGGAAATCTTTTCAATCTTTGTCCTCGTACAGCTCCAGTGTGTGGATTTCATAGGGCAGAGGTTAGGGCTGGTTTCAGGACTTGGAGACCAAGGGGCGATTGCAGCCGATGACTGTGAACCGTTCAGAATCAGCTGCGTGGTCTAAGAAGTGTCCAGGGGGCCGTGGGGCTGCATCCATCATTTCGAGTTATGATGTTGCCATTTAGAGGAGCCTAGATTTGCATGAAAGCTCCTCTTGAGTACTGTGTAAGAGGTGGCATAGCGTGGTGCAGAAAGAGTCAGCTTTGGTCAGGAAGACCTGGATTCAGGTTCTGCTTCCTACAGGCACTGGATGTATGACCCTAGGCAAGTCACTTAACTTCTCAGCCCCCCAGGTAACACTTATAATCCAAGTTGCAAAGAAGGGGGCTAACCTATCCCAATGAAATTATGAGAGCGAGAGACACGGAGACAGAAACATAGCCGGGAGACAGGGAGGAAGGAGGAGATGAGGAGGGGTTTCTTGGTGTGGGTAGGAGCAAGAGGGACAAATTGTTAGTGGGGTATCCTTTAGGGGGTTGAAATGATGGTTTAAAAAAATAATGAATTTGCCAAAAAAAAATTGCCCGTACCTTTGCTGTTTCTTTTTTTTAATATATATCTTCTCTTCTTCCCCCAACAGCAGTAGCAGAAGCAGTACGCCTGCAAAGAGTCAGCCCCCCCAGAATCATCTGTCCCACCATCCCTCAGCTTCCCCCTTCCCCCTGTCTCTCCCCAGCCACAGCCCCCTCCACAGCTTCACGCCCACCCTCCAGCCCCCCGCTCACTCTCATCACCCCAATATGTTTGCCCCGCCCACGGCTTTGCCTCCTCCTCCTCCATTGACATCAGGGACTCTGCAGGTTCCTGGACACCCAGGAGGGAGCACTTACTCAGGTAGGGGCCAGATGTGGCCGGTGCCACCCTGAAACCGCATGGATGGTCAGAGAGATAGCTGCTTCAGCCTGAGTGCGTTGGGATGGGTTGGGAAGGCAGATTCATTTATAGCGCGTTCGTAGCCCAATTACATCTGGGTTTGCTCGTCAGTCAACCAGCATCTAAGTAGAAGGAAGGAACGTATTTAAGCGCTAAGGATACACAGACATACATGAAATGGTTTTTTCCCTCGTGGGGCTTATAGTCCACTGTTCATCTGCAAGTTGACTCATTGTATCCAGTTTTGTGGCAGGATTTTTTTTTCCCTTCCCATCTAATGATTTTGGGGTGTCAGTCACCTTCCTCTTTGATTGAGAACCAACGGCATTGTCCCAGTAATACCGATTTAAAGTAAGGGAAGGAGAAGGACTAAAATAGCACCTACTGTGTGCCAGGCACTGTGCATAATATTAATTATTCTTAATAACAATTATTAAATATTAATGTTATAAATGTTTACAAGTGTTATAAATATAGATAACATTCCTGTGAGGTAGGTAGGTGCTGTTATTATCCCTGTTTTTTATAGCCAAGGAAACTGAGTCAGAGAGGTTAGACATTTGGTCCCTAAAAAAGAGTCAACAGGATTGGCTCCATCAGTCGCTCGACTGACCAGTCAGCAGACCTTGTTAAGCTCCGACTCCGGTAGGCACTGGGCGTACAGACACGGCCTCTGCCTTTAGAGAGGTTGCCGTCCCAAGGTCCGGGAACAAGGCCTCCCTCAATCTCTCCCTTATCCTCTTTTCCAGAGCAAGACCTCCTACGTCAGGAATTGAACACGCGCTTTTTGGCCTCACAGAGTGCTGACCGCGGGGCGTCCCTTGGCCCTCCGCCCTACCTGAGGACCGAGTTTCACCAACACCAACACCAGCACCAACACACGCACCAACACACGCACCAGCACACCTTCACGCCCTTCCCACACGCCATCCCACCCACGGCCATCATGCCGACGCCAGCACCGCCCATGGTGCGTACCCCAGGCAGAAATGTGAGGATAAGTAGAGCGCAACTCTGTTCTCTGTTCTACTCTCCACTTTGTCCTGGGGCCGGGGGGGGGGGGGGGGTGGTGGTGGTTCTGAATGGGTAGGAGTGCGATTATGGGGGATCCATTTGGGAAGCTTAGGAGTAGTGTCCCCAGCTATGAGGGAGCCCACCTTTATACTTACACTGCCTAAGAGTAGCTACGGTTGCATTTCTTCAAAGGAGGGATGAGGAAGAAGGAGTCCCATCAGGCCAGCTCCTGGTTCCCATCAGGACCTACCTGTTTACCTCATTCCCCTTCTTACTCTGAGGACGGGTATTAGAGTAAAGAAAGTGGGTAAGACTGGAGGGGAGCTAATTAAGTATTCACACCAGCCAGAGCAAGAGAAGGCAAGGATTGCTTCACAGTAAGGAAGAGAGCCTTCAGTTCTATGTCAAGGGCTTGCACAAAGCAAGCCATCTCATCTTCTGCAAGTGGCCAAGGCTGGCGTGGTCTTTGCTCACGTTGACATCAGGGAATGGGATGAAAAGCCCAGAGCTACACACTGCACATCTTTAAATCCAGCCAGTGAGAAACCCACCTGTATCTGCTTATACTGGAATGAACATATTTGCTTTCCTTTTCTTTTTTACTGTGTAATTACAGTGAGGAATGTCACAGACAATCAGTGGGGCAGGGATATCCCTAAATTCAGCGACAAAGGGGTTTCAAACAAATTTACTCTTTTGTGGTTTATCCAAGCCTTTTTTCTTTCTTTTCTTTGCAAAATTGAATTAGATTTTAAAAAGAAAGAAAGAAAGAAAAAGATCAAGTTTCACAGGTGTTTCTTCGCAGGTCTTAGAAATGGGAAGAAGAAAATTCCCACCTTGCCACGTTATGAGAAAACACTGTCGGGTTAATCAGGTTTATTTACTTTAACAATCCTGTCCGTCCTCCTCTAGGTAGAATGAAATTCTCATCAGGTGTCCTTTCAGGGGCTTCTGCGACTGGGAAGCCATTTTCAGCAATCTTCCACATCGTTGGGACTTAGTGGCAGTTCCGAGATGATAATACCGTTTAGAGGGAATGACAGAATGAATCCTTGTGGGTGGCTGCTCAGGAGAGAGCACAAAGCCTTGCCAGAATTGCTGGGTTTTAGCATAACTTGGGCCAGGAGCAATGGAATCCCTAGCTCTTCAATGGAGGAGAATGCCAGAAGGGTGGGGCCACCAAGCAGAATTCCCTCTGATGTCTCAAAAAAACAGAAACAAAAACCAAAACCCTCCATTCTCTGTGGTGTAGAGATCTGATCTGTTCTTACTCTAAATAGATGGGTCCAGGGGGCAGGAAATCACTAGACGGATTCAAACCTGCCTCTGCCTGTACCTCCTCAGCTGTCAAATGGGATGAGAAAACCAAGGCAAACACTGTTAAGTGACTTGCCTGACACTGACGCCAGTCAAGTCAACAAGCATTTATTAAGTGCAGGGGTATACTGGAGCCAGCTCGTGCCACTCATCAAAGCCGGTTGTTAAATGTTCAGCATAAATACTTTCACCTTGGAAATCATCAAACTCTGTGAATTAGGGCTTCATTTATTGTTTTGTTTATCGCCTACCCTTAAGAAAGCAATGGAGGAAATGATAATGCACATTAAATTGTAAAAGGTGTCACAAGCAGAGACTTTTTTTTATTTTGAGAGCTGGTTGTTAAACATTTACCAGCACGCCCTTGTTTACACACCTACTCTGTGCCGGTCACTATACTAATTTCTGGAGATATAAAGGGAAAAAAAAAACTGTCTCTACTGTCAAGGAGTTCCCAGTCTCATGGGGGTAGACAACTCGAGTTATCAGAAAGGTTCAATGTCAGGTGGATGACTGAATTGTTTCTTATTTAATGATTGATCAATGGTTGCTTTAATGATTAATAGAGAAGATAGGCATCTAGACCAGTGACCAGATAGGTGAAGAAGCTGTGGACACCAATGTTGAAACACAAAATAACTCGTTTTTGCTTTGATCCCTTTACAGTTTGACAAATATCCTACAAAAGTTGACCCATTCTACCGCCACAGTGTGAGTTCACCTTCCCGTGTCCATGTTGAATGTCCATACGTGTTCCCCTTGTTAGGACGGAAGCCATCCTGTCCCCACGTGGTCAAGAGTGCATGCTCTCCGACCAGTCCTTTGCAGGAATGCATTCACAGCTGTTCCTGCTCTTGGGTTGCTTTTTTTTTTCTGGTGCTTTGTTTGGGGGGAGAGGATGCAGTATCAGCTCTGAATCAAAGATCATGGGAGGGGCTGCTGCTTTCGAGCAGGGCCAGGCTGACTCCAAAGGTCAGCCTGGAAGGGGCAAGCTTTTGTCCACCCTGTGAAAAGTGGGGCAGATCTTTGATGAATCATGATTTCAGAAAGATCAGAAATCACCAAATTGGATTTACAGGAAATCGGGAATTGTGTTTACCCCAGGCCCTTCAGGTGTTAGATAGGAACCATTTCTGCTGAATACAAAGTCCTCCGGTGTATCCAAGGTTTAATAACTCTTTTCCGGAAGTCATTTCTCATCTCTTTTTGGCTGAATGCGGAAGACTCTTGCATGCAGCCACCATAGGAAGTGGTTAGTTGTAATTGGATGTCAGGGCATTGTTTAGAGAAGGGAAATACAAAGAATGTTATTGTTGGCTGAAACAAAGGGGCCTTTATGAGTGAATGACACCGGAGAGAAAGTGGAATTTGTTCTGGGTTCGGGCATATGGTCTGAGACCGGAGTTGACAGCTGCCTGAGTTACACCGTGGCTGACCTCCGAAGGCCAGGGCTGAGTTGGGGATGAGGAACGTGAGCAGCAGATCGTGATGTTTTGATTAGGGGATGGATACTGCATCATCTTATCTGAAAAGTGTTCAAGTTGCTTGTCTCTTTAGCCTTTCTTTTGCTTTGAAATGGGACTTCCCTCACCCCCATCCCAACAGCTCCATGCTCTGTGTGTATGGTTTACTGTTTTTAAATATTTTTATTTTTGCTCTTAGTATCTCTTACTGTATTAATAGATGCGTCAGTTACTAAGTAGGGTAGCCAAGTGTATTAATTAATTCAGGGATGCTTATCTAGGCTGACAGTAGATGAGATGTGGGAGGTAGAGGAAATAAATCTTTAAAAAAAATGGTAAACACGGACATTTGGAAATGACCTTAGGTCAGTCTCTCAAGAATTAGAACTAATAATAATATCTAGCATTTTTATAACACTAGGCTTTGCTAAGCACTTTATAAATATCTTTATCCTCACAACAACTCTGGGGTATAGATACTATTATAATCCCTATTTTACAGATGAGATAAATGAGACAAACAGGTTAAGTGACTTGCCCAAGGCAAGGGGGGCGGGGTCACACGGCTAGTTATGTTCTATTATTATCTCTCTCTTATAGATGAGGAAATTGAGGCAAACAGGTTAAATTATTTGCCCAAGATGGGGGAGTCATGTGGCTAGTAAGTGTCTGAGGCTAGATTAGAACTCCAGTCTTAGCACTCTTTCCACTGGACCACCAGCTGCCTTTAGAAAATCCTTTTTAAAATTTAGTGGTCAAGACCCCCAGATTGAGCTTGACCTTCAGTGTTTTATGATGATAAGATAAAAAGCATACCTTAATAAGAGAGGACCACAAAGTTAACCTTCTTCTGTTTCCTGGTCCTTAAAATGAATAAAGGTATTTGACCGAATAACTTCTAAGGCCCTCCCAGCTGCAAATCTGCCATCCCCGTGGCCTGGATAATAAGAGAACCCGTGGAGAAAAAATGGTCATCAATAAACATTTATTAAGGGCCTGTTATTAGAGTGAGGGTAATAATGTTCCAGGCCCTGTTTGAGGGGTAGAAGGGAAGAAACAATCCTTCTGTTCACAAGTAGGAGATGAAACACGTGCATATGTTCCTCTGTGTGTGTGTGTGTGTGTGTGTGTGTGTGTGTGTGTGTGTGTATAATGTAAAGAAAATAAATGTAAATGAGGTAGTTAGGGAGGGATGCTAGTGTAATGGCATTGAGGGTGATATGATAGAGTGGATGGGACATTCTCTGTGTAATTAAGAAGACCTGGATTCATATCCCACCTCCAGTATTTTCTAACTGTGACCTTGGGCAAGTCACAGCTTCTGGACCTCACTTGCAAAATGAGGGGGTTCAGTTCACTGATCTCCTTCCACCTCTGTATTTACGATTTGACGTTGCTTCATGTCTCTTTGGCCTCAGTTTCCTCGTCTGTAAAATGAGGAGTTTGGATTCCATACCTCTAAGGCCCCTTCCAACCCCAAGTCTATAACCACAATGATAGCTGGTGATAGGGGACTTAGAAGCAGGGAGGGAGCCCCTATACCCCCCCACCCCTTCATTTCTTATGGGATTCTGGATTCCTGTCCTTGAAGCTAATGAAAACAAAAATGATGCTCCTTGGCGATTTGCTTGTCTGACATCTTTTAGGTGTCCATAGAGAAGGAACTTTATTGGTAGAACTTTGGAAGCAGAGGGGTGGGGAGTGTAGAGGGGTGCCTGGAATAAGGCAGGATAATTAGCTGTATTCTGGGGGGAGCCGTAACAGAATAGTGTAGATGAAAAACTTGTTGAAAACATCTTTTTAAAAATAAATAAGGTCTATAAATGCAGCCATTTAAGAAGAAATGCTCCTGTTTTAGGGTGACATGCATTTAATTGTCTTGCTTCTTACAATGTACAGTGGGAAAGTTATTTCATATTATAAACTCTTTATGGGCTAACTCAACACAGTGCTTCAATTTCCTTCCTGCTTTGGGGGATTAGGGCATTAGGAGGGGAATTAGATGCAATACACTCGAGCTTCTAAAACACCATTTTCGACTTAAAAGTTGTTTTAAATGAGGGCACTTGGTTCCCAATCACTGTTTAAGTGGATTTACTTCCATATCAATTAGGATGCAAAGTTTGCTGCTTCATTGAAGAGAGCAAGACAGAATGAAATAAGAAAAAGGAAAGGAGAAGGAAAGGGCCCTGAAAGTAGGGGAAAAATAATGGAAAGCTGACATCTTTCGATAATTGCCTGGAAGCAGTCAACATATGGAAATGAATTATTAATATAAGGCCTCCATTATCATGTATTTTTTACAGGTTATATAACACAAGGCAGGAGGGAGGAGAGAGTCAAGTCTAACTGGGCCTTTGACCAAGTAGCTGCAACTAAAGCATTAAATTCTCCCAAAATATTTGCCTCGAAGCGCTTTCCTTCTGAAGTAAATCATCATTGTCATCCCTCACATTGGTATTAGACTGACTAGTTTATAGAACTCTTCCAAGGACAATGTCATCAATTTTGCATCTGATTTGTTAAGTTATCCCTTAGGTTAGTTATCCTTGCTTTGTGATTGAGTTGACTGAGTCTGAGTGAGCCAGCAGGCTTTTAAAAAACGCTTTCTGTGGAGATGGAAAGACAAAAAGATGGCACCTGCCCTCAGGGAGCTTCCAGTCAAGTGGGGGGGAAACAATGTATAAATAACTAGGTACATAGAAGATATATACAGAGTAGGTGAAATTCATCTGAAATTTGCAGCTGGAGGGACCAGAGAAGACTGAATGTAGAAGATGGGTTTGAAGGAAGCCAAGGAAACTGAGTTTCTTTCACATTTTTTTGCTCTGGAAATTCAGGGAAAAAAAAATCATTTTTAAATTTAATTAAAATTTTAAATTAACTTTTTAAAAAAATAAATATCATTTAATTAAAAATTAAATGTCATTTTTAATGGTACCTGTTGAGATTAGTGAGCTGTGACAAAGCGGAGGAATGGGGGCTAGGAAGATGGAGTGTCTTATTGGGGAAGCTTCAAGCAGGCCAACATAATCGGATCCCACGGCGCTTAGAGGGGAAAAGATCTAAGAAAATGACAAAGGCAGGAAGTAGCCAGGTTATGGAGAGCTTTGTAGATGCCAAATAGAGGAAGTTAAGTGACTTGGCCAAAACCTCCCAGCTAATCGGTGGCAGCTGGGATTAGGTCCCAGTTCTCCTGACTCTCCATTGTGTCCTTCCTCTGGGCCCCTTGGGTACTGCATTTGCCCTTTTGGGTGCCATCTGAGTTAGCCATTCATTAAAGAAATTTGCCTCAGGACTACATAAATGGTCTTTTTTCCTCTTATCCTTGGACAGTTAGACCAATAACATTTCTTTCGTACCCTTGGACGATTAGTAGAACTGATCCAATGTGGTGTGAAAGCATCTTGGTATAGTGGAAATCAGTCATCCAAGAAACAAGCATTTATTAAGCATCTACTGTGTACCAGGCACCTTTTTTTTTAAGTTCTAGGGATACAAAAGGAGAAGCAAAGAAAACCTGCCCTCACAGAGCTTACATTCTAAGTGGGAATGCAACACACTCTCTCTCTCTCTCTCTCTCTCTCTCTCTCTCTCTCTCTCTCTCTCTCTCTCTCTCTCTTTCTTCCTCTCTCCCTCTCCCCCCCCCAAACAGTTAAAAAGAAACTAGTTCTAGTTAGGGAGGGTACTAGAGGCAAGGGGGATCATGGAAAGGTTTCATGGAGAGAAGGTGGTGCTCGGAGACCCCAGACCTGGGTTCCAGTCTTGGCTTTGTGGCTCAGCTCTTGTGATTTTGGGCAAATCACTTACCGTTTCTTCTTCTATAAAAGGAAGGGCTTTGACTAGATGGCCTTTCAGTGGGCCTCCAGTCCCTAAACCCAGCAAAGACAACCTTTGCATGCTGACCCAGATGTGTAGTTGATGTCTGAAATGCTTTTAAAACAAAAGCAGCGTTTAAAAATCAGGTTTATTTCAGGCCCATAATTTGTAGAGGCTTACCTCACTTCTCCTACTGGCTTCTGTCTTGTTGGAGAATGGGTAGACTTCATTAAAAAACAAAAAACAAAAAAACTATAGTAAATGTGTTTCTTCCAGAAATATTTATCATCATCTTGGGAAATTAAATTGTCCTCAGTGTCAGACAGTCCACCAGAATAAGCTAATGAAGCAAGAATTGTGAATATTTTCTCATTTCCTAGAGAAACTATTAAAAAATCTAAAGTACTAATTGAGTTTTAATGGTATAAAATCCTGGAACTCATAAAGACTTGCTTCTTTCTTGCTTTTTTTTTTTTAATTAACTTGTAATTTCTGGGCATCTTATTTGGCTCAGAACCCTCTCCCACCCCACCCCCCACCCCCCACCCCTTTTGATATGCATTAACATCTCTAACCATTTAGGACTTCTATCCAATTTAACAATTAATAATTAGAAAAGCTCCCTTCGTAATGATGGTCTCATCCGGGACATCATTTCTTAGCTGATTAATTCTGAACTACTTTTCACTTGTTAAAGTTGAACATTCACGGCACATCTGTGTGCTCGTTCCAAGGGTTCCTTTGACTAATGGCACTGAACAGAGTTCACTAAGTTTGCTTTGCTAATGTCTAAGTCATTCTCTGTGTGGGAAGAGGGTTCAAGGATATCCGCTGGCTTTGGCAAACCTGTTCAAATCTTTCTCTTTTTTTTCCCTTTGTCTTTGGCCTGTAGTTGTTTCATTCATATCCTCCTGCTGTCTCGGGCATCCCCCCAATGATCCCACCTACTGGTCCCTTTGGGTCCCTGCAAGGAGCATTTCAGCCTAAGGTAAGAAACCAATTTATGAGTGTGCACACAACGGGTCAGTATTAAGGTCTGGAAACAGGCTGGTATTTGACCCTTCTGAAAGCTAGGGCCCTTGGGGCTCAGATACAAAGATTGTGTTCATATCTAGCCAGCAAAAACCTTAACCTGTAACATTTCATGACTGCCCGATTTCTTTTGGGGCAGGATGCAATAGTGTCTGAAATATACCTTCCATAAATATCATGGCGGCTTCACTTCTTATGAAAGTCCGTCTGAAAGATACCGGTCAATCCAAACATCAACAGCATTTATTAAGTTTCTACCATGTGCCAGGTACTTGGAATTTAAAAAAAAAAAGCAGATCTTGCCCTCAAGGACCTTAAATTCTATCAATTAATTAATGAACAAATATCCCTGCTATGAAATAATCCTTGCCCTTATTAAGCGTGCTAATCTCTGCCTGCCCTTGAGAAGTTTACATTCTAATAGAGGGGACAAATTATTCACACGGAGGCCTATGTAGGAGACATACAAGGTAGATATAAGTTAATTTGGAGAGAGGAGGAATGGTCCTTGCAAATGACTATTGGTGGAATTTTCTTTTACTGGGTAGCCCTTGTCCTGCTAAATAGAGAAGATGCCCCAGCCCAGACCCATTTTGCCCTGCGCTTCATCTGCCCCCTTTGTTTCTGCTGCATTTCCAAGCATGGAAATGTGCCAGCTGCTCTCTGACACCTTGGCAGTAAGCGAGTCTTTGCTGCCCTGTCCCTGAGTATCTCCATTCAGGAGCTGACTCTAGGTGGAAGAATGAGTGTGGAGGGCCAATGTAGCTTTTCCTTGAACGTCATTCCTTCCCTTCAAATGGTTGTTTCTATGAAAGAGTAGAAAATAAAGTCACCCTCTCACCCTAGTAGCCAGCCGTTGTAAATGGAAAGTTGACCCTGCCATTCACTCATTATCAGATTATGAAAGAGTGAATTTTGTTTGGGTTTTTCTTGTCTTTGTACTTTCGTCTTCCTCCCCTTATTCCATGATAGATGGGGAATCTCATGGATCCTGGGATCATAAAATCAGAGCTTGGAAGAAACCTGAGAGGTCATCAAGTCTAACCCCCTTTTACAGATGAGAAAACTGAGGCAGACAAAGATGAAATGACTTGCCCAGGACCGTACAGAAAGGGTCTGAGACAGGATTCATACCCAGGTCCAGGTCCAGGGGCCTGTCTCTTCCAGGCTGCCAGTCAGTTTGGTTACAGATTCTCTCGGAGGCTATCACCATATTCCATAACTTTTTTGCAGTATTTTAATGCATGTCAGTCATTTACTACCTGGGTGACCTTGGGCCAGTCACCCTCTCTGTTCCACTGTTTCCTCATCAGTAAATCTAATCTAGTGACCACCGACATCCCTTTCAGCTCTAGATCCAGAACCCATGAGATTTCTAAAAAAGAATATTGTCCTAAAATTTTGAAGCATGCAAAGAAATGAAAGGGACGGCTATTGAGATGCACTCTGTTTGCAAAGTAACATTTTTCCCAGAAGAAGAGTACTTTTCCAAGATCAGAGTTTTGCCGGCCGGGTTGATTAGGTCGTTGTGGTTCACCTAACTGACCATGTCACGTATCTCATCTCCAAAGCCCTCTCTTTGACACCGCCCCCTCCGGCTTCCCCAACCCTTCAGGCACCCCTCTCGGGAGCAGCCTAACCCTCACATGGATGTCCCTAAAACCGAGTACTAGGTCATTTAATAAATTAGTCCTTTCTCCTCTTTTCCCTCACTTACAATTATCCAATCGCACTGAAAACTACATCTGTGCAAGGAAGTGTCTCTCCTGGTGTTGAAATAGGTCCTTCTAGGCCTTCTTCCTGATTGAATATGTAGATTGCAGTTCATTAGTGGAGTTCTTCATATGTATGCTAATCAGGCTGTTAACAACTCTAGCTTAATTGTTAGTTGCGCTGCAGCTGATTTCTTTTATTTTTTTTAATCCCCTCCTCCCTCTCCAGCACTCCCCCTCTCTCTCCCTCCCTTGTAGGAAGGTTCAGTGCCCAGACTTAAGGGCTCCTTTTTCCAGACCAGTTCATTTCTTTGTATGGAGACAAAGACACAGAACATTCTGTTTGAAAGACATACCTAGCGTTAGATCCAGACATCCTAATTCTTAAAAACGTTAGACTTGGAGTCAAAAAGACCTGAATCTGAATCCAGCCATAGATATGAGCTGAGAGACCCTGGGCAAGTCATTAACCTCTTTCAGCCTCAGTTTGATGATAGTAATTGGGGATGAAGGGATGACGACATGATAATAATTGCACCAACCCTACAGGGTTGTCATAAGTATCAAGGAAGAGAACTTTTGAAAAATACTTTACCAACCTTTAAGTATTTTATAAATGCTGTTATTATTATATCCTGATCATTTTATTCATAGGCATAATATTACTTATTCCTTCAGTTCTTCCCTCCTCCCACTGCCCTCCCCATCCGTGGCACTGTTACAAAGGAAATCCTGCTGTGTGTGGGGGTGGGGTGAGGTGGAGAGTGTGTGCTCTTCAGAAGGGCAATACAGAGATGACAGGGATTATTAAGAGCTACTTACGAGCAATGGCGGGAATGGAAATGATTTACTCAGGAAGTCGAATTACTTTTAAATCATTTATATACTATTTAATGATCGAGCTGGGAGGTCCCCAAACCCAGTTTTCTTGTCTCATTTCCACCATTGCTAATGAGTGATTCCCGTGTGTGTGTGTGTGAATCCTGACTGTTGTATGCCAGTTAAAATTCAGAACGTTAGCTCTCTAAATGTCTCTAAAACACTCTGAGGTTCTCTGATGGGAGACACCTGATATCGTAAATTGTTCTGATGCTCATTTAAGCATTTCTTGGACTTGTTTTGGTGATGAAGCAAAAAAAGAAAGAAAGAAGCCCGTACATTAAGGAAAAGAATACTGTCTAGAAATTAGCTAAGAAAAAACAATTTCTGCTTTAGCTTATGAAAATTGTCAGCTCTTCACTTTGGTGTCAAATGACTGAAGAGTCCTAGATTCAAATCCTGCTTCGGACACTTAATACTTACGTGACCTTGGGCATGTATTTCACCTCTCTTAATTTCGTCATCTGTAAAATGGCGAGATTGGACCTAAGGTCTATCTTGCCTCTCTAACTCTGTGATCCTAGGGTTCTGTGATTCACATTTCATTAAATTGGGTCACATCATTCTGCTAACAAATTTGGTTTCATGCTAGCCTCCAAGAAGGCAGTCTCTGGTGAATTTCCGTGAAATAAAGCAAACGTGGAAGGCTTCTCAAAGATTAATTAATAAAAAACTAACTTAATAGGTAATTATATAAGCACACCTTAAAATGAATTAAAAAAGTATACTGCCAACTAAGACAAACTAAGATAAAGGAAATCATCTATTTTATTCTGCATAGAAAGCCATCGGTTACAAAGCGAAGAGAATGTGGTGCCTCCTATTATCTTGTCTAATTCACTGCTTTTGTGATATTTGTAGACGTCCAACCCTATTGATGTTGCTGCTCGACCCGGGACGGTCCCTCACACCCTCCTACAAAAAGACCCAAGGGTAGGTTCAAAGACACCTGCATGTGCTCAAAGAAAAATGTCCTTTTTATCATCCATTTTGGTCCCTGAAAGAAAATGTCTGTTACAGTAATAGCCACCTGGGTCACTTTTACTGCAGGTAGGAAGTACAATGAGAAATTGTTTCTCCTGAGAGAAAAGGGGCTTCCTTTGAGAGGTCTGAACCTAGGAAATAGGACTTCTCATCTGGTTAGATTCCTTCCTCCTTAGCAACTCCTTGGGTGACTTTGCTCTAATCTCTTGCCTATTTTTTGTCATCCTCTTCTGTTTCCTGCCTTTCAAAAGAAATCCTCATAAGATGCCATAAACGGAGAATCAGTATCAACTGTTAGAAAGAATGGTGGGTTTGGAAGCAAATTTGGAGGTCAGGTTTCAAATTTGGGTTCAAGTTTCACCCAGCTGTTACTATCTGGGTGAGCAGAAGTGAGTCCCTTCACTTGTGGACCCCAGTTTTTTCATTTGGGGTTGGTCTTTCAGCTCTAAAGCTATAACCCTAAATATGACAGTTTTTTTGTTCTTTCTTTGTTTGTGTGTTTTTAATAACCACTGGCCTCACTGAACATTGCGATATATCCAGCTTTCCCCAGAAATCTAAAGGCCTTTCTACGAGGCTGATAGAAAATCTAATCTAATCTAATTCTAAGATAGATAATAATCTAATAATCTAATTCGAAGATAGAAAAAAGGACTGTTCCCCTCACCCCTTCCCCAGGGGAAAATATGTAACAATATGATGGATGTATTTGTAATTTCTTGGCTACTTGGAGGGCTTTTGTGTTAATGTGATTGTTGTATGTACACAAATGATTACTTTTTTAAAATGTTGTCCTTTTCCCCCTGAATGACGTTTTTCTGTCTAACAGACAAAAGGAAGTTAGTGACTGAGGACCAGAGGTTGGGGTCAGAAATGACTCAAATTTGTTAGTATCTCTATTATCTATTGTGTTTTAGTTTGTGTCTTCAGATTTTCCAGTGTTGTACAGCCAGGTTGAATTTAGCCAGGTATTCCAGTGAGGAGCTTGGGCTCAGTAGCCTCAGAGTTCCCTTGTAGTTCTGAATGTTGGCTCCTTAGTGATGGTCTTGAAGAGTTCTCTTGGCAGCAGCCCCATCCCACTGCCTGCCTCTCTTGTCTGCCCCCCCCATTGTGCTAGGTAGACTGAGGTACCTGATTCCCCCGCTGAGACCCTGTGTCTCCTTTGAGCCCAGGAAGCCTTTGGTGTGGTTTGCAAAGGGGTTTTATATCCTGTGGAAGAAGCCCTTTGCCCTAAATGAGGCAAACTCCTGTTGATTTTGAAGCGAGTAATCCCATTCGGGGGCAAGTTGTGGTTTGACGAGACTTGCTTCATAGCTAGCTTGTGTTTGTATACCAGGGCTCATGGCTCATGAGGTGGGGGGGGCAGGGGGAAGCCAGGCACTTAGTTCTCCTGATACTGTGAAAATGGGCTAATTATTCTCCAAAAGGGCTTCATTTAAAAGTAAAATTCTAACATTTTAATTTCCTCTCCTAATGAAGCAATACAAATTTGTTAATTAGAGCAATTGTTTGAGTGACAGGCATGTAACCAAATTGTCATTTTCTCTTCACAGTTGACAGATCCGTTCAGGCCAATGTTAAGGGTAAGGCATCTTCTAGAAATGCTTTTCCTCTGCTTCCATTCTGATCCCAGTGGGTTAAGAAACACAAATCCATTATAAAGAAAGTGGTCTGTCAATGCAGCTGGCTGAGAGGGATAGATTCCTCTGTTTGTATAATTTTAAAATACCCCAGCATCTTCTTTGCTGTTGTTGTAAGTACTGTTTCTTTAAAAAATGTAAGTTAGGATTAGCACCAGGCAAAATCTTATGGAGTGAGTGGACTTGTGCCTACCTACTACCTACCTACTTCTCTGTGGAGGTGCCCAGTGGTAAGCCCCAAAGGACAAGAATTCCTTCTTCCCCAGGGCCATAAAGTCTCTTTTGCCATCTATAAAGCAAAGAGAGTTGGACTGGTACAAAGCCCCTTTTATCACCTGTGAAAACAAGATGGCGGTACCAGGGCCATCACTCACTTAGGGACCAGTTCTAACATTCTCTGGCTTTTAGCCTAACCTTCCTTGGGGGGAGGGTACCACTGTCCTCAGTCTCCTCTTGATTTTCCTAGGACTGATCTCTTTCAAAGATTTCCATTTTTCTTTTATGTTCCCGAGTTCCTTCTGCAATGTTCTTCCAGGCATAGTCATGCTCTTGTTAGCCCCCTGGACGAGAGTCTAGGAAAAGAACAGAAGGGGGAAGAATTCATGGAATTTATTTAGCTGTTTGCTGGTAGCCCAGGTGAAAAGGTTGGGATAGTGATTCCATTGATAAAGGGAACTTCCAGTGATAAAGCTCCCTCTACTTTCTCCACTACTTAGATTCTTGGAGTTCCTTTAGAAGTGATGAGACTTACCCAGGATCACACAGCCAGAATGTGCTAGAGAAAGTAGGATTTGAGCCCAGATCTTCTTGGCTCCAAAGCCACCCCTCTGTCCAGTGCACCATGCTGCCTGTGACAGGGGAAAACAGCTTTAAAACAAAACTGTTGGCTGAAGATTTAATTTAACTTTGATATAGGAAAATGGAAATTGATCTGTATGCAAAGCCTGGTTTTAGTTGCTGACTCCAATTAATCAACAAATATTTACTCAGCCCTTCATTTGAACCAGGCAAAGTTGTCCCTGCCTAATATTGCTTTTAAGTATGTTGCTTTGTTATCACCACTGGTGACCAGAATTCATTGAATTGTTGCTTTAGACCTGTGTCTCTTCTCCTTGGGCACCATTTTCTTGCTCTGTACAATGAAGGAGTAGAACTAGATGGTCACTGAGGTCTCCTCCAGCTCGAGACCTGTGATGCCATATTCCTAGGATGCTCAGTTCTGTAGAAACATTGAGGGGCACAGGTTTAATATGGGAATATTAAATATGTTTATATTGTCAAACTTGATTATCCGAAGGAATTCCTCAAACTTTTTTAGTTAGAAGGCACCTTAGGGGATAATCATACAGTCTAGTCCCCTCAATTTATAAAGAGAAAAAAAATAGGACCCAGGTTCTTGACTTACTCAAGCTTCCATAGCCCCTGGCCAGCCGAACCCATGGGTGTGCAAACTTTCACATGAGGTGTGCTTCCTTCTCTTCCCAGCCCATTCTTGTTGCATGTGATAAGATGGACAAATTGATTGGGGCGATGGAGGAGGAGAGGAGAATATTCAGTCTTTCCCAGGGGTCGTGATGTCAATATCAGTTTGTTCTCTTTGTGGGGAGATACTGGGGACTTCAATTAAGAATAAGAAACTAAAAATATGAAGAGGGCCTGGATTTCAGGACCCAATTCCAACAATACTGCCCACCCACCCACCCCCCCATTGAAACCAGAAGCTTTGTTCCTTAGAAAAGATGGAACCAGACTCCCACATGTTGGCAGCATTTCACATGGCCCGTGCTGTATATGGGATATGTTAAAGGGGATTCACTAATGGAGTGTGTCCCTGGCCTCAAGTGCCCTGTCATCTAGCTGGGGAAGCAGAGCATTCACATGTGAAATGATAAGTACGTTTACTGAATAGCCTATTAGCACGTGAGCTAGATTCCGAGAAACAGGAGGGAAAGATAGATGTTAATACTCAAAGGGGTGCTTTCCAGACAATGAGAGCGGGGTGATCAGAGGAAAGAAAGGGAATCTTCCATGGATCACATAAAATGTGCACAAAAGACAGGGTAGTCAGTCAACGAGCATTTATTAGGCACCTGCTGTGTGCCGGACACTGTGCTAAGCTCTGGACGTACAAAGAAAGACAGTAAGTATGGTCTCTCCTCTCATGGAGCTCACAGTCCAAAGGGGGAGATGACATGTAAACAGCTAGGTACAAACAAGCTGTATCAAGGATAAATGGAAGAGTAATCAACCTAGGGAAGGCACCAAGATTAAGGGGGAAACACATGGGAAAATTGAGTTTTGTTATCAATATGGTGGCTGTCTTTTTACTTCCTTGATAGAAAAAAAAAAGGGGGGGAGGTGTGGAATTTGCTTTAGGCTTTGATTGTTCTGGCTTTGCCTCGGGTCACAGACACTACTGTATTACATATGGAGGCTGATGGGAATTAGTAGCATAGCAACATTGGGCTAAGTGGAAATCCTTCCTCTGCCAGTGACTGCTTATGCCAGTTGGCACCAGAAAAGAAAGAAAGAAAAAATACAAAGCAGGGTCCGGGCTTTTCTTTTCCTGAGGAGCTGGGGAGGTCCTCATCAAGCGTAATTTTTTTGAGCAGCGGCCAGCTTTTTTTCAGGTTCATCGGGGGAATGAATGGAGTCAATTCTGTGATCCTCTTATGGTGGGTTTTGTTGTTGGGTTGGGTTTTTTTTTTTGGTGGTTTTTTTTTTTTCCAGAGCCGCTGATGTAGAGTGCTCTTGAAGTACAAAGTGGCCTTGTTGCTTACTGGAGGATGGGGGAAGCTTATAACTGATAACTCTGCCCCTGACAGCTTCAGGGTGGTGGAAGTTGACTTTCTTTGAAACTTCTCTGTTGTGTTCAGTATTCTTCCTCTTTTCTCGTTTCTTATTCTTCCAGAAACCAGGGAAATGGTGTGCAATGCACGTTCACATTGCTTGGCAGATTTACCACCATCAACAGAAAGTCAAGGTCAGTTTCATCCCTAAATCCATGATCTTGTGATCAAGTGGTACCATGTTGGATTGGGGTGGGAGGGAGGCTTAATAGGCTCAAAGTGGACCCTTTTTCCTCTGTGGTGATGACCATGCCCTTACAGAATGCTCATTAGTTTTTCAAGGTTCATGCGTGGCTTTCACAAAAAACCACTGGTGTTGGCACCCATTTCATAGATCAGGTGACTGAGTCGTACAGCTGGCAAGTGGCTAAAAGTCCATTCAGGGCTCTCAAAATGCTGCACTGAGAAGTATCTTACTGCCTCTGAAAAGCTTATAAAAACTGCTCAGTGACCAGCAACCACCAGGAAAATTACAAAACAAAGAGAAAAATCCCCTGTTGGTTTTCCTCCCCTCGTCATTCTTCTGTCCAAGTTTGATCTCAAAGTATTTAACTATGGATTGAGCCCTCAGAGCAAAGATGCTGAAAAGCCTGTTGCAGAGGACAAGAAGAAAATTTATAATAAGTAGGCTCGGATATTTGGTGTTGAGGGAGAGCTGTGATTGAAATTTCCAGGGACGTGCCGGACTGTTCTATTATTTGTCTTCCTGCCAAAGGCACTTAACAGCCATATGTCTGTTAGATGCAAGGTGGGCTCCCTGATAGAGGAGAAGGTGAAAGGGAGTGCCCCTTGAGGAATACCGTTCTATGCTCCAGCTTATTAAAGAGAATGAAAACTTCCTAGGCAGAATGGAAGAAATAATCCATTAGGGGCCCCTCAGAAATAAAAGGATTTATGAAGGCAAAAGGAGACGGGAACAGGGGTGTTTAAAGAGGCTGGCAAATGGAAGCCATTGCAGAGAAAGAGGGTGAGAAGAAGATGCCAATCACTGCAGTAGTTCAAGGATGAAGATCTTCTACCCACTCTGGGCAGGTAGCATGGGACTTTCTAGGGGAGAAACAAGGAGGCACCATAGTGCACAGAGTGCCAGGCCTGGAGTCAGGAAGACTCATCTTCCTGAGTTCAAATCTAGCCTCAGACATTTACTAGCTGTGTGACCCTGGGCAAGTCACTCTACCCTGTTTGCCTCAGTTTCTTCATGTGTAAAACAGGAATGATAATAACACCTTCATCCCAGGGTTGTTGTGAGGATCAAATGAGATATAATTTTAAAGTGCTTAGCACAGTGCCTGGCACATAACTGTATTTAAATGTTAGCTGGTATTATTGTTATCAAATGAGATAATATTTAAAAATCAAGCCTGGCACATAGCAGGCACTTAAGAAATGCTTGTTTCTTTTCTTCCTTCTTAAAAGAGTCGTCTAGAGCGTACAGACATTCTGTGGTTTGCCCTGAAAATTGTCAGAATAGGGCCCGAATCCCGATCTAGAGGGTTATGTAAGACATGATGGAGTGCTTGTCTAGACGTCCACTATCTGTTTCTGGCAGTTCATCCAGGGATGGACAGTATGTCTAGGAGAGACAATAGAAAAGATTTCTAGTGACTTTTAAGTCCTGGACAAAAACCTGAAGGACTTAAGGGAAAGATATGCTTTACCTCTTCTAATTGATGGTTAGCACTTTGGAAGAGAGAGTACCACGCCAGAGGTGGACAGAAGGAAACCAATGCTTAGGTGGTTTCTAGAAAAGGCATTTGGTATTACGGATTATTCACCACCAATTGACAATAATTAGTTACTTTTAAATAATGTTTTCAGGTGTACACGTGATATCCTTAAAACTTTGAGGATGGTATTACAAGCATTATTATTTCCAGTTCATAGATGAGAAAACTGAGATTCAGCAGTTGTGACTCAGGGATGTGGCTGGGGCATGTCATGAGTTAGGACCCAGTTTCAGTTCTATGCCCAGTGTTCTCTGCATTATCGTAAGCTGCTTTGGGTGACGATAAGAGGAGAAAGAAGTAATGATGCTGAAGGAGTAGATAGAGACTGCTTGGCCAGATGGAGGAAATGGATGATGAGATCATTACATACCAAAGCTGACAGACACAGGGACAAAATAGACTAGTAGTAATAGATTTTGACTCCATTTTTGCTAGAAGTCTTATCCTACCACAAATAGAGCATCTGAAAAAATTTTACAAGCCTCACTGATACTTTCTTCTATCAGAAGGTAGAGCAAATGGTAAGGGGACATGCGGATTTGACTCTGATTATGAACATACAAATGCCAGCTGGCTGGTTTTGGAGTGAAGACGATGGGAACACTGGGAAAAAGTGACTCTGTCACCTTGGAGTTGATGTTGGTAGTGAAGGATAGCCTTGACCTTTGAGAGAGCAGAAGAAAGAAATGTCGTATAAATTATAGATGTGATCCCATGCATTGCCTAGACTCCGACATGGAAGACGGTTTAAGAGGCTCTTAAAAATGAAATTCTGAGATAAGATTGCAAATTTTTGTCATTTTGACTCATGGCTGACTCTTCACGACCCCATTTGGAGTTTTCTTGGCAAAGATACTGGAGTGGTTTGCCATTTCCTTCTCCAGCTCATTTGACAGATGAGGAAACTGAGGCAAACAGGGTGAAGTGACTTGCCCAGGGTCACACAGCTAGTAAGTGAGTGAGGCCAGATTTGAACATAGGAAGAAGAGTCTTCCTGACTCCAGGTCTGGCACTCTGGGCACTATGGCGCCTCCTAGCTGCCAAGATGACAGATTATTCTAGAAGAAAAAGGTAATTGTTTAAGCTAAAGGTTCTTAACTTGGGGCTAGGGAGGGGTGTTATTTGTTTTTTTATTTTGATAGCCACATATTAATTTTAAAATGTTGTTCTGAGAAGAGGTCCTTGACTTCACCAAGTTGCCAGAGAAGTCCTTGACACACCAAAAGGTTAGAACCTCTGACATAAACAGACCGGTCTGGCTGTATGTACTTAGAGCTAGGGGTGTGCTGGGGCCAGCTTAAACCAACTTGCAAGAGCTGATTGTTAAATTTTCAGCATGAATATTTATTTATGCCTCAGAAATCGGCAAGTGCTACAAATCAGGGCTTGATTTATTGTTTTTATTTTTTTATTATTTAGACTTAAGAAAGGGATGGAAAAAAATATGAATAATGAAGATTCAACTTTAAAGTATCACTTTTTTCCCCCCAGAGAGAGAGCTGAGTGTTACCCATTTACTGGCACCCCTGCTTAGAGCCCTTCACTGAGCTCAGCTTGTAAAAGACTCTATCTGGGAATTGCAAACAGTGCCAAGGAAGAAATTTTTTAAATGGCAAAGATATATAACAGAACAGTTTTCAGGAAATCTTCAGACCACAGAATGAGCCGGGGCTTGTGGAAATTGTTGAGGATGATAGAGAGGATAACTTCTTGTAATCTAGGTTTGAGATCAGAAAGAAAAGCAGATTGGGATAGGCTGCAAAGAATGAATGGTTTAAAAAAAATAGAGAAGCTATATCAAGAGAGTCATTCAAGGAGATGAAGAAGAGGAAATGAAGGCTTTGGATTCATTATGAATCATTAGTATAATGTAATAGCCAAAGAGACAAATGTGATTGGGCAGAAGGGGGGACCTCTGACCTTGTGATTTCGTTCATTTGGAAACTTCCTCTACCAAAGCTTACTGACAACTCATCTCTAACTTAGAGCCTCAGAGAGTGGCTTGGGACACTGACAAGTTGAATCATACAGGTATACAATGGATATATATATATATATATATATATATATATATATATATATATATATGTATGTCAGTGGCAGGACCTGAACCCACAGCTTTCTGGCTCCAAGGCCAGACTTCTAGCTCTATATCATGATGCCTCTTAATTCAGTCCTAGTTGACATTAATATCCCAGAAAACAGGACAACCAATAATCCCATTGTACCTGGTGGGAACCCTACCATGTTTGAGTTATATATACTTCTGGGTTTTGCAGTTAAGTGTGTGTGTGTGTGTGTGTGTGTGTGTGTGTGTGTGTGTGTGTGTGTGTGAGTGAGAGAGAGAGAGGGGAGAGAGGAGAGACAGAGAAAGAGAGAAGTAGAGACAAAGGAGTAGAGAGAAATGGAGAAACAAAGGAGAGAGAGAGACTTGAATTCGTAAATATTTAAAAGAGGCAGAATGGCATGAGGGGTGAGGCCTTGGATTAGGAGTTAGGGAGACCTGGCATCACCTCAGACACAGGGCGCTGGACCCAATCCCTTATAGCTCTCAATCTTTGACTTTGCTCCAAGGACCCAATTTGTTTACTATGGAGAAGCAACATTACATGGGGACTGTAGCATCTTGTATCTAAATGTTGAAAGGGCAGTTGGGTAAGAGGGAATAGATGTCCCCAGGGCAGCTCCAACATTCAGAAGTTGGACTAAAGGTAGGGAAGGTGACTTTGGGTCTGTATGTCAGAACTTTCTAGGAGTAGTCTGTCAGAAAATGAAATGTGCAGCTTTATTAAGTAGCGAGCTCTCTGTCTTTGGAATTGTTCAAACAAAGGTTAGAATGACAATTTGCTGGGGACTTGGCTTCCTTGATCCTGTCACATTTCCATATTTCAAGTATTCGTTTATACATACCACATTTGAAACTCATTAGACTTTTCAATATTGTACTTATCGCTCATTGCCACTCATTTGTACTATTCCTTGGTTTTCCAAAGTATGCCCTGTCCATACTATGGGGTCCTGCCTCTCTTGTGCTCTCTATAAGCTCTCATTACCTTCGAGGCACCCTGTTTATTTTAGTAGAAAAGTCAGAATATTCTGGACAGGCATGGTCTAACCCATCCTTAGAGTACAACTGACGGACAACTTTTATTTGCCACAATTCAAGTAGAAAATCATTTCCAAAAGGAGATGGCTATGTTCATCTGATTTTCAGTAAATTCTCTGCACTTAATCCCTGGGTCCTAGTTTGCTTCATGGACCTGAGTTGTAGTTAATAGAACTGTGCTCTGTACCATGTAATATTGAAAGGGTTTGGCAGGCAGTTTGGGAGAGGTGATCAAGAGATCGTTTTTCCCCCGATTGCTAGGGAATTAAAAGCTTAGTTTGAGGTTTTGATTCTTCCTAATTATAGTAGAAACCCCCTCTATATGAGTCACTGGACTTTTGAATGGAAATCACACTAGCCTTTGTCCGTCTCTGGCCCTTTAACATGAAGTTGTTGAATTCTTAGTTTTTTTAAGCTATCAG
This sequence comes from Phascolarctos cinereus, assembly GCF_003287225.1. Lineage (NCBI taxonomy): Eukaryota > Metazoa > Chordata > Mammalia > Diprotodontia > Phascolarctidae > Phascolarctos > Phascolarctos cinereus. The sequence goes on from NW_027555958.1 coordinate 25,203,625, forward strand.
CCCCACTTTGCTTTTTTCACGTGATGGTGAGCTTTGGGAAATTGACCTGTAGGCACGCATGATAATTTTTCATAACTGTAACATGTCTTGGTCTTATCATAGCTGATCATACTCTTGTAAGAGTCTAAACTATTCATTTATACAGCAATTATGCCTCCATTAAGAGTCTCTATTTAAAATAGCTTTCTGAATACTCTACAATGGAAAACATGATAAAAGTGGGCACTTCAGAGAAAGGAAAATAAACAAAAGGGATGCACAGTGGTGCAAAGGAAAGAGACTGGATTTGGAATCAGGATTTGGGTGTGAACACTGTTCTACCGCTTGTCACTCAAGTCACTTAACCTCTGGGCCTCAATTCCTCCTACATTAAATGATGTTAATGGACCAGGTGACTTCTAAAGCCCCCTCTACAATCCTAGACATTTACTGGCAGTGTAACCCTGGGCAGCTAACCCTTCCAGCCTCAGTTTTTTCTTCTCTAAAATGGGGATAACACGTACCTCACAAGGTTGTTGTGAGAATTAAATGAGAGAATGAGAATTATTTAATATTTAATTTTATAATTAAAACTATATTGTAATTAATTATTGATATTTAGTATTTGTTTAAATATTTAATCATTATTACTACTACTACTAGAAATGTCTTAATACTGGAAAATGGCTATAAACATGTTTATTCCAACTGCAAAGCCACCCATAGCTGGCCCTGAATAAGTTAAAAATCAGGACACTTGGGTCATATCTTGAGTAGAACCAGAAGTACCCCATGATACAGGTGGTTGCCGCCATCCCTCATTTTTCCATCATTCGATGAAGCATTTTACTTCATTATTAGCACATTGAGGAACTTTGCATAAAGTTCACCTTTTGTGAAGCTCAAGTGTGATTGGATGTAAAGGCCATTGGCCATAATCTGTACGTAACAAACTATTATAGGGCTCTCCTGTTCATTAAATTCCTTTCTTGGGAAAAGTAACCATTCCGTTCCCTCTTGTTCTTTTAGAAACAGATGCAATCAGACCCACATAAACTGGACTTCGGATTGAAACCTGAGTTCCTGAGCCGCCCACCAGGTCCCAGTCTCTTTGGAGCGATCCACCATCCCCATGACCTGGCACGACCATCCACTTTGTTCTCCGCTGCTGGTGAGTCCACTGTGGGCATGGCCCTTGCAAATAAGGACCAGATGTCTGCCCATCACCCCTCCATGCACAAGGTCCACAGGTGTTGAGATGAGCCACGTCAGCTCTTCCCTTTATTGTTTGTGAGGATGCGGCCCCTTCTTATTGCTGTAAAAGAGAATATGAAAGCATTTCCAAATGATGCTGCTCAATGCCATGTTCTTTGGGCTTGAGTCCAGAACACTGAGGTTTCAGTCTCAGCCTTTTCTCAAAGCTGTGACCTTATGCAGGCACTGAACTGCTCTTTATAGATGAAATGAAGGAAGTGGACGTGACCTCTTGGAAGGGCCCTCCAGCTCTAGCGTCCTGTGATTCGACGAAGAATGGTTCAAGTGGGATAAATAAATGAGATGGTGGTTGGTAGTATGGTTTAGTGATAGTATCACAGATCAAGGGTTGGAGGGAGCCTTAGGAGTCATCGCCGGTCCACCCCTTCATTTTACAGATGAAGAAACTGAGGCCAAGAAAGGTTCCAATAGTGAAGATTTGAACGCACATCTTCCTGTTTAGTGTTATGTCACAGTAGTTTACCATATTAATGAATGGCACATGAGAAAAAGGGTTCAAGTATCAGAATTGGTTCCTTGGCAATTCCAATGATAGCAGAGACTTGGAAGGACATGGAGCTGCAAATGCCCAGCAGGGAGGTTTTCTGCTTGCCATGAGATGCCACGTCTCTGCCTGCTCTTCATGCCTAAGAACATAAGAAATGCTGTCCTCTCTAGAGGATCCAGAATCCTGGCTATAGACCAGGGAGCACCCTCAGAAGCCAACTAGTACAGCTTGCACCTAGCAATATAATGTATTTTCCAACAAACCTGAACAGTAATCAATATACCCTTTGCTTGAGGGCCTTCAATGAGGGGGGATCATTCAGAGCTACAACAGAAAGAGCCTTTCCACACAAGCCCTAGCTCTTCCACTTCCATCATTGGAAGCTACCTTAGAGGTCATCGACAGCACCCCCTCGTGGGTGAATTGGGGGTTTGGGGGAGAAATCCATTCCCCTGAAGTAACATTGCCTCTGCTTTGAATTTGAGCTGTCAGTTTAGCGAGTAACTCACCCATTTTTTGACCTGCTTTTGTAGTTCTTTTTCTTCTTCTTCTTCTTTTTTCTCCTTGTTTTTTGGCTAGGTGATGGGGTTAAGTGACTTGCCCAGGGTCACACAGCTAGTAAATGTTATATGTCTGAGGCCAGCTTTGAACTCAGGTCCTCCCGACTCCAGGGCCGGTGCTCTATCCACTGTGCCACCTAGCTGCCCCTATAGTTCTTTTTCTAAAAGTAATCATTTATTAGGTTAAGGAGGACGTTTCTTTGGTCCAGAGCAGGGATTTCATCAGTGAAGGCAATTTCTGATGCACAAGCTTTGTCTACCAGCAAACCATCTGTGTTGTTGCCGGCTGTGTTGTTCAGTCGCATCCAACTCTTCCCAACCCCATTTGGGTTTTTTTGGTCAAAGATACTAGAGTGCTTTGCCATTTCCTTCCCCAGCTCACTGGACAGATGAGGAAACTGAGGCAAACAGGGTAGAGTGACTTGCCCAGGGTCACACAGCTAGCAAGTGTCTGAGTCCGGATTTGAATTCAGGAAGATGAGTGCACTGCACTGCTTAGCTGCTCAGCCAGCCATCTGTAACGTATAGTCCTAGGGGGGGACTGTCTGGATCACAGGTGACACTCCACCCTCTGTCTCAGCCAAGAGACATCAGTGAGCATCACCTTTTGAAAACTGCTTCCTCCTCTCTGTGGGTACCGACAGCAACCACTGGTAGGATCATAGAACTCAACCTGGAGAGGGTGTCGTGGCCATCTCGTCCTCATGTTACTGATGAGGAATCAGGGACCAGGGACTTGCCCAGAGTTACCCAGGCAGTAAATGTCAGGCAAGATTTTAAATCAGATCATCTAACTCCAAAATCAGTGCTAGATCCTCTTTCCTTGAAGGTAAACACATCCCTGTTAGGGCAGCTAGGTGGCACAGTGGATAGAGCCCCAAGCCTGGAGTCAGGAAGACCTGAGTTCAAGTCTGGCCTCAGACACTTCCTAGCTGTGTGACCCTGGGCAAAGTCACGTCACTTTGGTTGCCTCAGTTTCCTCATCTGTCATATGAGCCGAAGAAGGAAATGGCAAACCACCCCAGTGTCTTTGCCAAGAAAACCCTGAATGGTGTCACGAAGAATCAGATACAGCTGAAAAAAAGACTTAGCACCGACTTTGGCTCTGGGGTCTGACCTTTTGTGCTTTGGGATTTCTTTCCCCTGAATTGTAACATGTCAAATGTAGGATTTGAGCACATATCTTGTCTTTGTAGTTCACTCTCTTTCCATCATACAATGCTTCCTCCAAGGAAAGGGGCTGCCATTTTGTAAAAACTATTGGCCATTACAAAAAACATGAATAATTTACTCAGTGCTTATGAAATTTGAGCATTTAATCTTATTATATTGTGATATTTTCTTACGTTATATTATGTTACTATGTTATATATCACATCATATATCATACCATATTATATTATGTTATATCATATAATTTCATGTCATTTTGTGTTATGTTATACAGGGTGTCCCAAAAGTCTTTGTGCAGTTTTAAGCTATTAAAGTTTTATTACACCATTACCTGTAATGTTGTTATGATGCCTTTAAACAAAGGATTACAACTGACGATGTAAATATGACCCCCTAAGAAATGAGTCTGCAAATAGAACTATATGAATTTAAATTCAGAAAGAGTTGTAGCTGTCCTCTCCTGCAGTCCCCTCGTTTTGAAGGTGAGACACCAAAAGCTAAAAAGATGCCCAAGCTCCCAGGGCCAGGACCTGACCGTCTTACCCTAATGTTCTCAGTACTACAAAACTCACTCTCCCTCCTTTGAGACTTTGTTCTACCTTCTTCTTAAGGCAGTGTATTTATAAACCACATCACTGCTTGAAATTTCCAGAAATGTTCAGCCTTCATTCCATAAACAGTTCTTAAGCCCCTCTTGTGTCTGCCTCTCAGCTTGTCGCCTCCTCTGTAAGAGGAGATCCCCCTCTGGCTCTGAGTCTTTGCTCTTGTGTGGTCCCGTCGCTTCTGTCCCTCCCGTTCCCGGCCTTTTTGAGTCCACAGGAACACTCCTTGGCAACGAGGACGTGTCCTGATAATTATCTACGCCCACCGCTATTTGGGTGTTTGGCAGGCCCACTTGAGAAAGGAAGGAAAGAGGACCGCTGCATTCAGGGGGAAAGAGCTGCCTTTCTTTCTGTGTGTTAGCAGGAGCATTATATGTTGCCTATGGGGACCTGAGCTGACTTCAGTTATGTTCATTCTTCTCTCTCTGCTCTCTACTGTGAGCTCTGAATCAGCAAGGAACAGACTGGCCCAGAGGAGTCTGGCCGTGGTTCCGTGCCCCCTGTGACTCTTGTTTTCCTTGTGTTATGCTTGGTAGGTGCTGCACATCCAGCCGGGACCCCGTTTGGGCCCCCACCCCATCACAGCAACTTCCTCAACCCAGCTGCTCACTTAGGTAAGTGGAGTATTTGACAAACAGCCTCCTGGGCCGTGTATGGTTGAGTTGACTTGGTCAGTCGGTGGGCTGCTGACGAGGTTCCTGGACACTGGTGGTAAGGCAGTGTGTCTGTCAGGCATGATTGCCCAAGAAAACACTGCTTTCTTTTGGAGGCAGACTTCTTTTGAAAGAAGTCAAGGATCTTGTGGTTTTAAATTTCAAAATAACCCTCTAGCTTGGGGCATTAGTACTGAAATCAACAGTACTGACTGTTTTGTTGTTATTGATCGCTAGTGCAGTGGGTGTGAAACATCCACAGATTCAGAGGGAACGCCATTTGGGGCTCTTGTGCCTAGGCTGGTACCAGGTGGATGGGGGGGAGAAGGGAGAGTTGCTAATCCTCCCTCCCCTCCGCCTCCCTGGGTTTGTGATCTGGTTGCTTGTAATGAACCTGAGGAAACAGCCCTCACATTTTGTGGATTCATCTTTTTTTAAAATTTAATATTTTATTATTTCTTCCATAACGCAAAAACAGTTTTAACATTTTGTTCTTCAAATCTGAGTTCCAAATTCTCTCCCTCCTTTCCTCCTCTCCCCCTACCCTTATTGGGAAGGCAAGCAATTTGACATAGGTTATATACACGTGTAGTCGTGCAAAACACATTTCCAGATTCATCTCTTTCTAAGAAAGAATGGGTAATGTATGTTTTGCCTCCTTTTCTTGTTCATACATGGCTTCCACCGAAGACCAGATAAAGGCAACAGCTACAGCCAAGGGCCATGATCTTTTAACAAGGATCCTTCCTGTATTTCTAGGCTTCTTATACATCATCCCCTCTTCATACTCTGGGCACAACACATACAGATTCAAGATTGCATTTGGAATTGAAAACATGGTCTCCAGGAATATGTTGCCCCTAATCCCTGATCTCTCAGAATTCCCTTTAGATTCAGTTAGGTTCCTCACATATGTATTACGGCCTCTGGGTCGGGGTACAAAGTAAAAACAGAATGTTCTCTGTCCTCCAGGAGTTTACAGTCTGGTAATCAGTCAAGAAGCGTTGATGGAGTGTTTAGTATGCACCAGACACTGATTAAGGGCAAAAACATCCCCTTCCTTCAAGGACCGTGCATCCTAAAGAGAAATACCGTACAGGTTAACTAGATAATACAAGATATGTGCAGGCTGGATAATAAAAGGTGATCTGAGAGGGGAAGAAGGCGTAAACAGCTAGCACGTCCAGGAAAGGTGTCTTATAAAAGAGGTGGAGGCTTCAAACTTTCTCTTGAAGGGAGTTAGGGAGGACAGAAAGAGCGTGCCGGGTGTGGGGGCCGGCCGGCCCAAAGGCGCACACTTGGGTTTGGGGGGGAAAGCCACATTTGAGGAGCAGTCGGCTACGTTAGCTTGATATAGACTATAAAGACGGGGGAGGGTGTAAGGAGATTGGAAGCATGGGAAGGATCTGCGTCAAGAGCTGGAGAGGGTGTCCTGACGGTTTGTACTTGATTCTGGAGATAACGCCGGGGTGTATTTCGCATGAATTTAGTTTAATAAATGCAAAGTATAAGCAAAGTCACGTTGAAAATGTGAAAACACTAACAAGGGTGTTATCAGCGATGGTGTGCCTCGTGCAGCAGGTGGCCCCTTGAACCTTGACGAAAGCTAGGAATTCTCCTAGGTAGGGGTGAGGATAGGAGAGCATTCCAAAGCACAGGACGGGGTGAGCAGAATGGTAAAGGGTGGATTGGAATTGCGTCGGCTGCCTTTTCTAAAAGATGCTTCTATAAAAGAAGCAGCCCCACAGTGCCAGAACGGCATGGGCCTCAAATCCGAGGTAGAATCGGAGCAAAGAAAACCTTTTGGGAGCCGTGGAGTAGAGCAGGTTGCTGACGTAGGGACGTCCATCAGTATTCATGACGACAGCCCTGTGATCATTCTTTTTAACATTTGCTTGCAGAGCCTTTCAACAGGCCAGCCACATTCTCTGGTCTTGCAGCAGTGGGTGGCAATGCCTTCGGGGGACTTGGAAACCCGTCAGTTAGTGAGTACCTTCATCTTTCTGAATCGGCCTCTACCTCCCCTCCCCCCCACCTTTTTCCCCCGCATTGGGCTGGGTGCCTGAAGTCCTGTGGGAGATCTTGACCTAACCTTGCAGTAGCTTCTCTCTGTGACTGGAGGAAAGGAAAAGAAAGGACCATTGGAGACATAGCTCAATCAGTCAGTCTGCCAGCATTTATTAGTCACCCCCTGTGTTCCTGGCACTGTGTTAGGAGCTGGAGAGACAGATAACAAAGGATGAAACAAGTACCAATAATCATTCTGTAACGCAGGACCAAAGGCTCTTGGGTGCCTAAGTACAATGAATACATTGTTTTTCGCCCGGGTAACGAGAGACGGGAATAGCAGTAGCTGGGATGATTAAAATTCCTAAGCTTCATGTCAGTCGAAGTCTTCAACATCTTTTCACCTCTGCCTGTCTCACTCAAAACTTACTCCCGCTAATTAGCAAGTTGCCAGAATGGCTCTTGAAATTTACCTCTGGTTTCACTAGAAATGAAAAGGAGAAAAGGGAGAAACATCAGGAGGAAGAAAGCCGAGCTCTAGCGCACAGAGAGCCAGCTGTGTTCTGTAATTGTTCCCGTATCCTAAAGGAGAGTCCAGCCTCCCTAAATGGGTGTTACCCAGAAGAGAAATCCATTTCACCATTCTAGGAAAGTGCTTCTAGAACAGTTTGTCACACAAGTGTCCCCAAAGACTTTATTTAGTCGTGGATGAACTCGACTGGGAAGCCCGCTACTTCTCACTTCATCACCACCCCCTCCCCCAGCAGAAAGATTAACAGCATAAAAGTAGAAAACAAAGATTTTCTGAGCACGGTTTGTAAGTAGCTGTTGTGTCCTTAGCAAGTGTGAGACTTAGCAGACTCACCTCTTCAGGTGGTCGTGAACTCCGGTGGGGACACAGAGAGACTGAGCTGTAGGAGTCTTCATCAGGTCAACAGTCTTTTCAAAATACTACTCCCTGAGGTCAAGCGTTGCCTGCTGGGCCTCTGAATTTATTTGTTTGAGTCTGTCAGTTGGTTATCGGGCAGCTAGGTGGCACAGTGGAATGAGTGCCAGGCTGGAGTCTGATGCAGCCTTAGACACTTCCTAGCTGTGTGTCCCTGGGCGAGTCACTTAACCCTGTTGGCCTCAGTTTCCTTATCTGTCAAAGGAGCTGGAGAAAGAAATGGCAAAGCCCTGCAGTGTCTCTGCCGAGAAGACCCCCAATGAGGTCACAAAGAGCCAACAACTGAACAGCAGCAGAACTTGTTGGCTGTAGGTCTCAAAGGAGCAATACAATTGTGGGGAGAGTGGCAGTAATAGTAACCAAGAGATCATAGATTTAGAACTAGAGCTAATTCTTAACTTGCTAGCCTGATCCCTTGGAAATGGGCAGATGCTGTAAGTCAGGGCTTGATTTATTCCTCTGTTGATTATCTAAATTTAAGAAAGTGGAGGAGAATGTGTTAATAAGGCAGATTCAAAGTCAGTCATACATATCTCCTCCCCCCCCCAAAAAAAAGAGCTGGTTGTTAAATATTTACTAGCACACCCCTGCTTTGGAGGGCCATTTGGAGGCCTCATGGTATACATGAGGAGATTGAGGTCTTGGGAGGTTAGTTAAGTGAATTGCCCAAGGTGTGATTGACAGTATATAGGTCGAAGATTTAGAGGCCAGTCATCCAGTCGCCACCCCCAAATATTTAAGGGTATTAGGGATGGAGGAGGATAAAAGCTTTTTTCCAACTATGTTTTTTTCCAAATATGATTGATATGAACAAAACTGCAAAAGCAAATTCTACAGACAAATTTTAATGCCTGATTAGGAAAGTAGCTTGATTGACGTAATGCTTAAAAAGCTGGCCTGGGAGTCAAGACAACCTGGGTTAAAGTCTGAATTGTGAAACATATTAGCTGTGTGACGCTGGATATGTTCCTTCCCTCATCAGTGCTCTAGACCAGGCATATCAAACTCAAAAAAAAAAAATTCATCCTTGACTTAGAAAACCACAAATTAACATCATCTATGTCTTACTGTGTTTTAATTTATTTTGTGCTTCTCAATTACATTTTAATCATGTTGGGCTTCACTCAGGGTATTTTGTGGCTATGAGTTTGACACCTCTGCTCTAGGCAACCCAATAAGGAAAGAGATTAGTTATTTGCATATTCCACGTGCTGGGTATTATGCTAAATGCTTCTTACAAATATTATCTTCTTTGATACCTAACCTAATAAGATAATAAGTAATAATATATAACCTTAATAAAATCATACATTGCCGAGAAGGTTCCTATCTGCACTGTTAGAAGGAATTTCTTTCCCTGGCAGCTTCTGATTGAACTCATGGGTCTGAGGCAAAAATTAAAATTAAAAAAAATAGACCCAAACAGTCAATGAGAATTTTATTAAGCACTTATTATGTGCCAGGCACTGTGCTAAGTGCTTTTTACAAATATTTCCTTCTTTGATACCTTAGACTATAAATAATAACTAAACTACTGATAGTAAATTGGGCCATACGTTGCCTGTCTGTACTGGTAGAAGGGATTTTCTTCCCTGGCAGCTTCCTAAATGATTGACATCATGAACCTGGGCAAAATTCTTTTTGAAGCCCCAAAATGCATTTATCAAGCACTTACTGTGTGCTCAATGCTAGGGGCTCTCCATCTGATGGGCAGACCACATTCGGGATAAAACCAGAGTGCACAGAAGGTGACTGGAGGATTTCTGAGCCTCGCCAGGAAAATGGGCACCTCTAGATGCACCGCCTCGAATGTTTGCATGTGCCTACACCTGCTTGCTCTTGAGTCCCACGCGCATTTTTGCCATAGGCAGCAGCCACAGAAGTGGCCGTCGCCTTCCTCCCATCACCCCTCTTTGGTTTCCCTTCTTCATCTCCTTCCCTGCGGCCGGGAGGTTTTAGAGAAATGTGAGCAGTGTCTCCAGGCCTCTAATGAATCTATTAATCTCCTTTCCTTTTCCAGCTCCCAATAATATGTATTCATTTTAACTCTGAATGCTGTTAAAAGTTGTATGGTAAGTACCTTCCTGGCAGCCATTTCCGCAATCTCTCTTACACGGTCTTTGTTCTCCACTTCACCATTTCAGCACCCAACTCAATGTTCGGCCACAAGGATGGCCCCAGTGTGCAGACCTTTAGCAACCCTCACGAGCCCTGGAACCGGCTTCACCGGACGCCTCCATCGTTCCCGACCCCTCCGCCCTGGCTGAAGCCGGGGGAGCTGGACCGCAGCTCGTCCGCTGTAGCTCATGACAGAGATAGAGATGTAGATAAACGAGACTCATCCGTTAGTAAAGATGACAAAGAAAGGTACGGAAAGCGACCAATTCCCAGCGCTTGCTGAGTCCGAACATGGGAAGTTCTCTCTTTGGCCCACAGAGTGTGACCTGCAGCCCCCCCAACCCCCGCCACCAAGCCTGCCCCTCTTCCCCAGCCCCGTGCCTTGTCTTGAGAACTGACATGGCAGTTTGGGTTAGGAGCGTCAGGAGAAGAGAGTGCCACCAAGTCCCGCCCCTTGTCCCAGGGTGTAGAAAACGCAGGCTTTGGAATGAGACGCACCCTCCAGGCAGGACCCAGAGATAGACGCTTCTCCCTGAAAAAGAGCTTTCACTAGTAGCTAGAAAGATGAGGCTCGGGAGCAAGCCGCAGCTCGGAGCTGGCGCTCACACACGGCATGAACCAACACCATGTTTTCTTTAAAGTTGCACACGGTTCATTTGATCATCTTCAGGCCCTCTCTCTCTCTTTCTTGCTCGCTCTTTTTGTTTTTTTGAAAGCCGCATTTTCATTGCCTTGTTTATATATTTCTCAGATTATGTTCAGAACTCAAATCCTGGGGCTCACAAATGAGGGAGGGATGGAAAGAATCTTCGTGTGTGTGTGTGTGTGTGTGTGTGTGTGTGTGTGTGTGTGTTCTTGAATGTTTCTGAATAATACTGATAAAAATTGATCAGTCCATTAGCATTTGGTGAACACCTACTGTGTGCAGATGCTATACTAGGCATTTATGAATACCAAGGGAAAAAAGCAAAACTCCTTCTCCTCCATGATCTTAAAAGAATAGTTTTGGCTTTTGAATTTCAAGTATCTGGACCTGGCAACCAATGACTAATATATTGATTGTAGGAAAGTGAAATATGAAAAAATAACCTTTTTTTACCCCTATGTAGTCTAATGTGCATCAGAGCATCCTGGACAAAATATCGAAGCATTTTCTCTGTAAATTTTTTTTGGAGGGGTGAGGCAGTTGGGGTTAAGTGACTCGCCTAAGGTCACACAGCTAGTGAGTATCTGGTGTCTGAGGCCGGATTTGAACTCAGGTCCTCCTGCCTCCAAGGCCGGTGCTCTATCTGCTCTGCCACCTCGCTGCCCGTGTAAATACTTTGAAGGACATAATGAAGCAGTGACCATACAGACACACCAGGAAGTCCCCAGGAACCCTTTCCTTTTCCAGATTCTCAGATGTGACTGATCTGCAGCAGTGTGTTTTGAGTATATTTTCCTCTCTGCTGTGATTTTTTAAAAACATGAAAACTTAAGGAATTTTTTTTGTAGCTTTTATAAGCTATAAATTTACTTGTATTATATTAAGCATATAAGTTGTAAATTTACTCTTGTACTGTATTAAGCTCATGAAGACGTGTGTGTGTGTGTGTGTGTGTGTGTGTGTGTGTTTCTGCGTAGCACAAGTGATGATTGATCAATTAATATGACATTTAGTTAATTTAGTAATTAACACCTCCTGTGTGCCAGGTACTGTACTGGACACTATGGATGAAGACTCTTTCTATGCCGTTCTGACAACTAGCCTCTTGCTGACCAATGAGAGGGGACAAAGTAATAATAATACTAAAAAACAAGAATTTAGGTCTTCCTAACGTTTGCGAGATAATTTACGTATATTACCTCACTTGCTCCTCATGACCACCCTGTGAGATAGGTGCTATTATTACTCCCATTTTATAGATGAGGAAACTGAGCCTGTGACTCACCCAGGATGGCGCAGCTAGTCCGTGTGTGCCGCTGGTCTTCCCAGTCTTCCCGACTCCCAAGGCCAGTGTTGTAGCTGCCTCGGTGGCCCCTAAGAGGGCCCTTGTCCCCCTTGCACCTCCGTCCCCACTGTCCCAGTAGCTGCTGATCAAGGGAGCCACATCCAGAGTGAGGCACAAACGGTAATCCCTCTCCATGAAGAAGGATGTAGCAACATGAAGGAGGCTCCATCCAGTAACAAAGATGGCAGATGTGCCTTCACTGCCAGGTGCAGGATGTCTTCTAATTTAAAGCAGTCAGCCTGCATCAAACCTGGGGTTCTTCTCTCTGCTTTGCTTTCTCTTTTGTACCATACCTAGAGCTGGAAGGAAGCTTAGGCTGTCTCGTCCCCCTAATTTATTTTACAGGTAGAGAAACTGAGGCTGAAAGAAGGGAAATGAATTTTACAAGGTCACACAGTGAGTGGCAAAACCAGGAGGGCAACCTGTTGTGGTGGTGCCCAGGGCCGTGGATTTGGAGCCAGAAGACCTTGTTCCCAGTCCCACCCCTCAGTTTTTCACTGGCAGTGTGGCCATGAGCAAACCTGTGCCCCTGTGGGCCTTGGTTTCCTCACTGGTAAAGTGAAGGAGTTGGACCAGATCACCTCTAAGATCCCTTCCAGCTCTATACCTGTACTCCTGTGAACCAGGATTTGAACGCAGGCGCTCAAACTCTTTTCACTCTGCCATGCTGTTTGCTTTTTCCTTCTGTCAGCTATCATCATCATCATTATTATTGTTACTAATAATAATGACAACAACTGCATGGTAACCTTGCTATCCGATGCTTGCAAAGGGCCTTCCATACCTAATCTCCCTTGATCTCCAAGACAATCTTTGGGTGTAGGTGTTTCAAGGAATGGTTAAGCCCATTTTACTCATGAGTAAGCAGAGGCCTAGAATCACCCAAAGTCAACCAGCTAGTGAGTGAGTGACAGAGCTGAGTCTTGAAGCTAAATCTTGCAATTGCAATTCCACCTTCTGCACCATGCCTGTGATGGACATTCTTTGCCTTCATAACAAAACTTGCCCTTTTTCTTGTCTTTAAAATTCCACTGTTGACTCCTTCCAATCATCCCTGCCTGTAACGTTGAACTTCTTCTTCCGTTGCCCCTTTCTTCCCTATCTCCATTGAGTTTCCAACCTAATGCTCATCTTCCTCTCTCCTCCCTTCTGATTCTTACTCTGAATACCCCAGGTAGACATTTCTTCCCATCTTTGTCCCTACTCAGATAGACGTCCTCCTCCAAGGTCTTCCATCCTCCCACATTTCCTCCCTCTCCTCTGATGATCCTTTTTTCTTTCTAGAGCTTTCCTCCTTACTCCCCCTTATCAATTATTCATCAAACACCTACTGTGTGCCAGCCAGTCAGAGATGAAAATGACCCAGCCCTGCCCTCAGGAAGCTTACATTCCCTCTTCTCATTTGCCTTGGACATTCTTTTAGTCTTCCCCTCCAGTTTTTCTTATCTTCCTGGTGCAAAATGGTCTCTTGGTACTGGAATGATTTTCTGCCTCGCTTCTCTTATTTTTACTCACCTGGAATTACCTGGTATCTCTGCTAGTTTGAAAGGAGCTCTTCTACAAGCCCATGATAGTTGCCCAGTTTTGGTAGTACCATAACTTTCAAGATGCTTACGAGATACGGAAGAGGTTCCAGAGCTTAAGTGACTAGTCTAAAGTCACTCAGGCAGTCAGTGATAGAGCTAGGATTCGAACTCAGGTCCTCTGATTCCAAAGCCGGCGCTCTTCCCACTGCTCCCTGCTGTCCATCAGTACTCTTTGCGTTAGAGGCTGGCTTCCCAAGTGGAAAGGAGAAGTCATCTTCTTCTCCGGGTTTCAGTGACAGGAAGTCATTTCCACTGAAAAATAAAACAAGAGCTTCTCTTTAACACGAACATTTATCGATATTAAATTGATCCTCCAGCCCTGGGCAGCTAGCTGCTGGTTGATGGGCGCAGCCCTCCCTCGCTTGGATGACTGTCTTTACCGCTCTACATGTGACTGAGGCAGCCGTTCCCCCTCAACAGTGATCACTGCTTTCTCTTTCACTCTCCACTCTGTGGCCTTTATCCCCAGCGGCCCACCCTCTGCCATCTTGTTAAGTACTAAACGAGCTGCGTCAGGAGGCCTCTTCTTGCCCTGTGCCAAAAGACACAGATCCTCAAATCTCAGGAAAGCCTTTTTCTTTGTGGCTGAAGGGAGTGAGACCCTGGCCAGCCCGTCCTACACATTCATTTCATTTGCAGCTCTCCTCCCAGATGGCAAATGAGGAAACCTTAACGCCCGTTTTCTTTTCTTTTTCTCGTCTTTTCTCTCCTCTTAGGGAGGGCATTGAGAAGCGACACTCCAGCCATCCTTCACCAGCACCTGTCCTCCCAGTGAACTCCCTGGGACACCCCCGCAGCTCCGCTGAACAGATGAGGAGTCATTTGAACACCGAGGTTCGCGAGAAAGACAAACCCAAAGAGAGAGAGAGGGAACACTCTGAGTCCCGGAAAGACATGAATGCTGAAGAGCACCAGGCGAAGGACAGCCACCTTCCCGAGAAGGAGCCCCACGGGCATGACGGCAGAGCTGCAGCAGATGACTCCAAGCAGATGTCCAGGGTCCCGTCTCCGTACGCCAGGCCCCCGTGGTGGAGAGCGCCAGGCCCAACAGCACCTCGAGTCGAGAGGCTGAGAGGAAGAGTGAGCCGGCCTACGAGAACCCAAAAAAGAGCGGTGCTGAGGTCAAGGTGAAGGAGGAGCGGAAGGAAGACCATGACGTGCCTCCGGAGGGACCTCAGACCCACCGGTCCTCTGACCCTCCGCCGCCGCCCATCTCTACGACGTCCAGCGTGCACCCAGGACCCTTGGCCTCCATGCCCGTGACCGTGGGAGTGACCGGCATCCATCCCATGAACAGCATCAGCGGCCTGGACAGGACTCGTATGATGACTCCATTCATGGGGATCAGCCCCATTCCGGGAGGAGAACGGTTTCCGTACCCTTCTTTCCACTGGGACCCAATACGGGATTCACTGAGGGATCCCTACAGAGAACTGGATATCCATCGGAGAGATCCACTGGGCAGGGACTTTCTGCTGAGGAACGACCCCCTCCACCGTCTCTCCACGCCCCGGCTGTATGAAGCCGACCGATCGTTCAGGGACAGGGAGCCCCATGACTATAACCATCACCACCACCATCACCACCACCCTCTCTCCGTGGACCCCAGGCGGGAGCACGAGAGGGGAGGGCACGTGGATGAACGGGAACGGTTGCACATGCTCAGAGAAGATTACGAGCATGCCCGCCTCCACTCGGTCCACCCCGCCGCCCTGGACGGCCATCTCCCCCACCCCAGCTTGATCACTCCAGGACTGCCCAGCATGCACTATCCCAGAATCAGCCCCACCACAGGACACCAGAACGGACTTCTTAACAAGACCCCTCCCACCGCAGCTCTGAGTGCACCTCCACCGCTCATTTCCACACTGGGGGGCCGTCCAGTCTCCCCGCGGAGGACTACTCCTCTGTCCACAGAGATGAGGGAGCGACCTCCTTCCCATCCTCTTAAGGATATCGAAGCCCGGTAAGGAGAGATGCAGAACGAGAGAGAGAGAGAGAGAGAGAGAAAGAGAGGAAGCTGTCCATGAATGTACTGTTAGACAGACAGACAGACAGAACTCCCGCATCTTTAACACGGACTGTGGATGTGACAAGACCCCAGACCTCCGTCCCCCTGTAAAAATGTATAGACTTGAGTGCAAAGATTTTGAAATGTTTTTGTATATTATATGTTGAAATTTTCCAGATCTTTAGCCAAGTCATATGTTTTTGTGTCTCCTACTCTATTTTGTTTGCCGTACAAAACTTTTTTGATTTGAACCAAAAGAAAACAGTGGAGATGACTATACAAACAAACACAATTTTTTGGGGGTGGGGTGGGGGGAGCAACCGAACCTTTTGAAAAAAGTCAACAGAACCCACCGTACAAAGCTGTTTCATACCAGAAGGGAAGGCCATGTACATATTCATGTAAAAAGAAGGCTTTGTAGGCTAACGGTTCATATATGCAAAAGGGTGTGATGAAAGCTTTACTGTGTACAAATGTAAATAGATAAAATTAAGTCACATAATACATTAATACTTCTTAAAATGTGCTATTTGCAAACTTAATATTGATGAACGCAGTCGGCTTCCGCTGTGTTCCCATATATTATAGACAGCTAAATCCCTTCAACTATGCAATGAATGTGAGGGCTTTTAACAGAAGCCTTTCGAACTCAAAGGAGCCTTTTCAAATCCATTTACAACATACTTAAGGTCATATTTTCCCTGAACGAGCTCTTAATGTGATATGACTTGTTTTTCCTAGTTTTTGTTTTTTTTGAACAGAGAAACATCTTTCTTAGCAAGTTAGACCCCAGGCTCTGGAGACATTCACCTGAAGTCATTGTTTGTGGGCGCTTGAGAAAGTCTTGTCTCATGCATTGGACCATGGGGCAGCTGGGGACAGAGGGGATGGGATTTTCAGATGCCAGAATCTGGCGATGAACTACTCTTGTGTCAGTCAAATATTAAAAAGTCCCAAGATCTTGGTAACGTCAGTCAAGTAATTCTGCAAACACACTTTCTCTTGTTGGGAACCATGCTTCCCCCCCACCCCTGAGTGTATCATTTCCCCTTCTGCTTTCCCTTCTGCGCACAGTTTCTTTTTCTCTTTTTTTTTTTTAAATAAGGCATTTAATGACACCCAAACAAATCCTGAAAGAAAGCTAATAGTTTTCTAAAATGATGGATATGTTTTTACTGTGTTGGGTAGTTAATGACTTGAAGATGCAAATTTCTTATTGTGGTTCACGTATTTCAGTTGGTAATAAAGTCTGGGAAGAGCCTGACAGGTCAGCCTTGTTGTATGCAGACACCAGAAGGCAACACAGGCTGGGTGAAAATATTTGTTTTCAGGTTTGCATCCATCCTCTGTCTCTTCATAACACTTTTTATAATACATTAAGCTTCTTGTCCACATATTTGGAGAGAATATGACTTTACTATCAGAGAAAATACAATATATCTTGTCTACTGGACTGTAAAATATATGTATGAAATAAAATTAGTTCCATCGGTCTCCTAGCGTATTAAAGTGCTATCTGAAGTTGGTATCCTGTTTTTGCAAAAAAACAAAAAAACAAAAAAAAAAAAAAAAAACAAAAAGCAAAAAAAAAGAAGGAAAAAAGAAAAGAGAAAAAAAGTCTTAAGTACAGACAGTTGTTTCTAATGAGAAGAGAGATCTATTTTAGTAGTAAACTGAAGGTTTAGTTGTGAGGTTCAGGTTTGTGAATTCCAGATGTTGTGCAGTGTTTTTTTTTTTCAAGAATAACAGCAACAGGAAAAAAAAAACTCCCGATGAATATGTACACTGGAAATGTAGTGGTAGTTTTCAGTATTGTAAAGAGATTGTTCTATGCCAACCTTTTTGGTGTTTATCCTGTATGTAATAAAGTCCTTTCTAGACCCTATGTGAAAAAGAAAAATGAAGCGGCAGGTTCTTCAGCATGTTCCTCATCAGCGGAGACTTCTTGTGTAATGTAAAGTGTGCCATGTTATTAAAAAATGTGAACTAAACGCCCCCCCGCTGATTTTTTGTGTGCAACGGCCATCTTTGCTCGAGGGGGAAGAGCCGTGCTTTTGTCGAGACTGGGCAGTCTGGGCTGTCGAAAAAGAATATTCAGAGCCAAGCCTGCCGAAAGAGAAGGTTGGCTGGCTGAGTCTATGTGCCCTAGAGCCCATGAGGGATGTGATTCTTAGCGGAGAGCCTGGGAAAGACCATGTTTCCATTAAAACCAGGTGGGGTGGGGGGGGGTTATATGCCTTACATTAAATATACAGCGCCAGAAGGTGGGGTTTTTGGTGTCTCGTAGGTGAATCTCTGTTCAATCAAGAACCCAGCAGCACTGTCTCTGTGTCATTGACTTCTTCCTTAAAGTCCCCGGTTTGATTTACAGTCCTTTAATAGAAAATTCATTTTGGCCCTTTGGCCGTGTTCCTCGCTGTTCATGGCTCTTTGGGTTTTAAGTGCTCCTGCATGAGCTGGCACCTCCCTCCTGGTTTTTTAAGTATGCTGATTTCTGTGTCTCTTGGCTTCCGTGGCAAACCCAGGTCTTGGCAAACTCCTTCCCTGCCCACCCCCTCCCCCCTCTTCCACAAGAGTCTGTCTGTCTGTTTCTGAGCTGTACCATGTTCACTTTCCCTTGTGTTGGCTTGATGGAGTGGGTGGGTGGGTGGAAGACGCTGTTTTTGGTCTGGTGTCTGTACATCCCTGGAAAGGCCTCCAGTGTCCAGTGGGACATGTGGGTGTTGACAAAAGAGACAGAGAATGGGGTAGATGAAAGAGATACTGCTGACTCTGAAACATGTGGGAGTCCTGGAAAGACTATCTTGGCTGTAACTGGTTTTAAAAAAAAAGTGGAAGAACAGAACGAGAAATCGCCTCATCTCCATGGTTTGGTTTGGTTTAGAAAGTTCCATTCATTCAACAAATGCGTTTGTAGCATAACCCCCTTTTTTTTTTGTTAGAAAGGCAACATGATATAGTGGACCATCTACTGGCCATGGAGTTGGGAGGACCAGAGTTCCAATCCTAAGCCATTATTGGGTGTGCGAACATGGACAAACCACTTAACTTTTGGGGGGAACCTCTATGAAATCAAGCCATTGACCTAGATGATCTTAGAGGTCCTTTGCGTACTTAAATCCCATGGTCTGGAAAGAGTGTTGATGAGTCAGGAGCTGGGGAAAGTCAACCTCTCTGGGCCTATTTCATCATCTGTTAAAAAAAAAAAAGGAGGGAGGGGATTAGACTAGATGATCCCTGAGGGTCCCATCTAGCACTGGATGGATGAGCCTGTATGGTCCAGAGAGACTTTTGATAATTCCAAACCACCCACTCTATGTCTGGCACTTGGGATCCAGAGACAAAACATGAAATAATCCCTGCTCTCAGGGAAAAACTAGGGAGTTGGAAAACAGCAAAACCTGGTACTATCAAATTGATCTGTGTCGTGCAAGCCCAGGATCTAAACGCTGCCTTGATGTCACGTTTCCAAACAAACCCTCCTGTCTCTTGTACTAATTTCCCCAGCACCATCTGTGGTGTCAGGAGCGAGGCAAAGAAAGCAGTCCAAACTCATGAAAATCGGTCACCGTTTTAGGAATCAGGTATCCCTTCCAGTCCCTGTGGATCTCAGCTCAGCTTTTGCATATTCTGCCTCTAATTATGCTTACTGCCTTTGCATCTGCAGAGAGAGAGCCAGACCCAATTTGATTTTCCCCTAACCTATAGATACCGTAATTATCTCCTGGATCTTTGGCTGACAATGATCTTGTTACCCCTTAATGGTACATGACAAGTGAAGTGGTGAGGATAATGATGCCGTAATTATAATTTGGATGGGTGTTCTCGGCTTTTGCTATTATCCCCTCCTCCTCTTGCCTCAATCAGGGTAGGATGATAAGTAATAAGATGCCATTGTTGGCATCCGAGAGGATTTATTTTAAGGAGAAATGACGACCTTAGATTTCAAAGTGGTTTTCGCTATAGGCTTGCAAGAAGCTGGAGACTCTTGTGTATTGGTATTTATAAATGTCCATCCACCAGCAATAAGCAATCTATGCTTTTTTGCAATATTATTATATTTATCATATTATACCAGCAGTTCTTAGCTTCTGAATGACCTTTCATCTCTCCTTCCCTTTGGAAAGGCACTCCTCCCTTTGGAAGTGTTTGGGAGTATCACAAGTGTAAGCAGAGACCTCTTTATAGCTGTCCTTTCCAACACTCCAGATTAGGGAAGCTGTTTAGACTCAGATTGTGAGACAGAATAAACTCCAGCAGAGACTGTCCACTGGGCATCCTGTAGGTGCTGATGGCAGCCGCAGGAGACAAGGCCGTTGGGAAGCCAACAGGGAAGAGGCCGAACATAAGGCACAAAAATAAAAAATAAACCCCACCACAAAACTCGTACATCTTAATGGACACAGGGGCTAATAAGGGTTTTGGGGAGAGCCTTACCGTCATTGGTGAAGGCCTACCAACATACATGGAGTGTATTCAAGCCTGTGGGGCTTAGCCTGGGAAAGCATCATAGATGAGGCGAGTTAATTCCATAGGAGAGACAAGAGCCTCTCCAAGTGCCCCCTGGGAGACTGAAAAAGGGTCAGAGTTTGAAATCCGGTGCTACCATTTACAGCCTGTGTGGCCCTGGACAAGTCACTGCCCTCTCTGGGCCTTGGGTCCCTCATGTGTGAAGTGAAGGGGTGGAGTTAGATGCCCCTGATGGCCCTTCCCAGCTCAGCTGTCATTATCCCTGCCTCTGGGATGGCTCCAGTGCCAGGCAGGCTGAGCCGACTTGGTTGGCTGATGGCTGTTGGGATTCTTGGCCTGTCTGACCTGTTGCTTCCGTGCCAGGCTGGCTGGGGCTTGAGAAATGGGAAGAATGAATGCTCCACTCTGGATATGCCAAGCGTGGGCCAAGCACCGCCAGCCACTCTTGTGACACAGGCATGGGTACCCGTTGGGTGTGGATGCCTTTGCACTGTTGTGCCCAGGGCTCTGGCAATGACTCCTACCCCAAAGCAGCTGTTTTCTCTGCTCTTTTCCTTCTCCAAGAAGGAAGGTAAAGGGACGGATTAACTAAAAGGAGTAGAAATTCAATTTACTGTTTCCTGGTAGCTTTGACTGGGGGGTGGGAGGAAGGGAATAAGCATTTCTATAGCACCCGCTATGTGCCATGCATTGTGCTATGTGCTTTCTACAAAAACCTCATTTAACCTTCATAACCCTGTGAGATGGGTGCTCTTATCCCCATTTTACATTTGAGGTAGCTGAGGCAGACAGAGGCTAAGGGTCGTTATTTTTCCTTCATTTTCTGAAAAGGACCAGCAGCATCACAAGGGGACGTCTTGACTCAAGCATGAGTTGGATTTAAGTGAGGCAGGGTTGCACAAAGTAGCCCTCACTCTCACTTCCCGAGCCTTCAAAGGCTAATGTCCAGGGTCACAAGCTAGTAAACATCGTAAGCTAAATTTGAACTCGGGTCTTCCTGAGCTCCAGGCTCAGTGCTCTATCTACTATGTCTCCTTACCAGCATGAAGCTGTCATTTCAGTTCAATTTAATTCAATTTGTGAAGCTCCATTTGGATTCAGTTTAAGAAACATTAAGTGCCTTTCACGTGAGACTGTGTACCAGTTGATGAAAGATGAACAGCCACTGACCTTAAGGCTACAGCATGTACATCCGTAAGTAACTACCCAGTCTAACATTATAGCACAAAGAGCGCTGGGCCCACTCTGCCTGAATCCCGGCTCTGCCGGATGCTACTTGTGTGACTGGACAAGTCACTCAGCCCCTCTAGGCCTCACTTTGCTCACCTGTAAAATGAGGGGATGGAACCGAGGCAATTCTAAAGCCTCATCCTGGTCTAGGTCAGTGATCCCATCCAAACAGCACTGGAAAGGCTTCACATAGGAGGTGGTAACTGAGCTGTCTAATAACCTCCCAGCTTTTAGATGATGTTCTCTAGTGATGAGAGGCTTTGTGGTGGATGGAGAACTGGTCCGGAAGCCAGGAAGGCTTGAGTCCAAGTGCCCTCTGACACACACACTCACTCTGAGACTAGGGGCATAGCATTTTACTCTCAGCTGGGAGTTCCCCAAGCCAATGAAATTGGGGTCGTGTCCCTACCCCACTAAAATGGTGCTGGCGTATGATGACAGTGAGTTCTATTAATGCTTACAAACCCTTTGACGTATTTATTCCAGGCAGGAACTCATGAGACAGGGAGTGTTAGTATTGTTGAAACTATCTTACAGTTACATCAGTCAGGAAGCTAACATTTATTAAGCAACTACTATGTGCTAAGCCCTGGAAATACAAAGAAAGGTAAAAGAAAGACCCTGTTCTCAAATGTTTTTTCCGGCCATGTCTGACTTTTCATGCCCCCATTTGTTTTTGGTTTTTTGGCAAAGATACTGAAGTGGTTTGCCATTTCCTTCTCCAGCTCATTTTTACAGGTGAGGAGGCTGAGGCAAACAGGGTTAAGGGACTCATCCAGAGTCACACAGCTAATAAGTGCCTGAGGCCAGATTTTAACTCAGGAAGATGGGTTTTGCTGACTCTAAATCTATCCACTGACTCTATTCTCAAAGAGCTTACAATCTAAAGGATAGCCAGCATTTACATAGTGCCTTAAGGTTTGCACAATGAACTCATTGATCCTCACAACATCCCTAGGAGGTAGGTGCTGCTATTATCATCCCTATTTTACAGATGAGGAAACTGAGGTTGAAGGAAGTTAAGTGATTTGCCTGGAGTCGAACTTCTAGCAATCATCTGAGCCAATATTTGAACTCAAGCCTGCCTGACTCCAAGTCTAGCTCTATCCATTGTACCATGTTACTAACCTAGAAGTTTAGTGATTTGCCCACAGTCACATAAATGGTAGAGTCAGGACTAAAACCCAGGTCTCTGTGGTTCCAAATCCAGTGTACTGTGGTAGAAAGGCCATCTGCCCAGCAGTCACCTTAGCAGGTATCATTCCTTCTTGGTAGCCATGGTACCAGTGCCATTCTTAAGATGCAAAGGTCCATGTCTTAACCATTAAAAGGATGGTCTGGTGGGTTGTCGGTTTTTCCCCAGTAGATTTTCTGTCTACTATGTCTCATATTTGTCACTCTCCATTCCCATAGTCACCATCCTATTTTATCCCACATGATTTCTCACCTGGATTACTATAAAATCCTTCCCTCTGGCCTCTCTGACTCTAACCTCCTTCCCCTTCTAGTCCATCCCATGTGTTACAGTCAAAATAAACTCCCTCAAATTCAGATATCATCGTACCATTCCTCTGCTCCAAAATCTTTGGCAACTTGCCATTTCCCACTACGTCTCAGTGAAACTCTCCTGGACATTGAAAACTCGCCATTCGTCTGGCCACCTGTATGTCCACCGTATTTCCCCTTGAGCCCTGACATATAACCTCCTCTAGGATATGGCCAGTTCCTCCTCCAACCCCAAATTCGCCCATGTTCCTTGTTAGCTCGGTCTTCAGGCCTGTTCACCTGGAATGTGCCCTCTACTTCCCCATCTTAAGTCCTGCCCCATGTGTTACCCAATTCAAGCACCAATTGCCCTGACTACTCTGGCTGTCAATGATCACCCTCAACTTGGGAGTTTTCTACAGCCTTTAAAATTCTGCCCAGTACAATTAGCAATTGTGCAGTATTTTCCATCATTGCCTATTGTTTTTCCTGAGATTGTCTTGTATCCCCACCTAGTCTGTAAGCTCCTTGAGGGCAGGGACTCCGTCTTGTATTTATTCCATATCTTCCAAGCCCAGAGCGCACAGTGAATGCTCAGTAAATACAAGTTAGTTTGAATGATTAGCAGGTCAGCAAGAAGTGGGTTGGCTGTGGTTGGCATGGAGCTTCACTGGCTGCCCACATCCTGCTTGTTACTCTCAGCCTAGTTTTCTCAGATTTCTCTGGTAGGGTTTTTCCACACCGGCCAGGGCACCCTCTTCATGGAATCCTCTTTCTTTAAACAGAATGATCATACTTGGAGCATTGGACCTGATGCAGCTGGAGCCCTCGGAGACTGATGGAAGCTCTAAACAGGATTCTCACAGGAAAATCAAATCAAAGAGCACACACCCCACCTTCCTGAGCCCTCTAATGTTCCAGCCAGGATGTCTGAATCAGCATTTGTGAGGCTCTGGAAAAAGGGAAAGGATGGGGTTGTGCTTTCTGGTGCTCATTCCGACTAGCCAGAGAACAACAGTAGCCCAAGGTTTTAGCTACTGCCTAAAATCCATTCTTAGGAACCTGTCAGAGTACAGGACGGTTAGTGGGCTTCAAATCCACTGGTTTGGAATGGCTGTAATAATAAGTTTTGGTGCATGAGATCTTGTTTTAGATTCAATGGTACTGATATAATTTTCTTTATTTGGAAGAGACAAGAAAAGTGTCTGAGCAACTTCGTTTGGCTGAGATTAAAGGCTGATTTCAATGGAAATCCCAACTGCCTTCTGCAACCTAGGGTAGAGAATGAGCCCTAGTTAGACTAACAGCTCTCCTGTGGACAATCTCTAGCCTTGTATGCCTGGATTCCATGAAGTGCCAACTGCCCTGAGCTTCTGCAGACCATATGAGCAGTGAGGACTTGGAGCCAGAGTAACTGGGTAACCCAGCTTCCCTGAATGTGGGAGAACAATAGTTTTCAAGATATCCCCATCATTAAATCCAAGAACTACTAAGTACCCGTTGTCCACAAGACTCTGTGCTAAGAACAAAGGTAGATGCAAACATTAGATCTCACATGGTCCCTATGCTCCTGGGGCTTACAGTCTAATAGGGTGCTATGATACAAATAGCAATAATATAAAATGAGACAGAAGTGCATCAGAAAAAAAAATCTAACTAAAGTATTATGTAAGGTCCAAGTGGAGAAGAGTTGTTACTGACAGGTCATCCTGGAAGAGGCACCATTTGAGTTCAATTCATAAGCATTATTAAGCACTTACTGTGCTTAATACTACGGTGCAAGAGTTAACAAGCATTTATTAAGCACTTACTGTGTTCCAGGCAATAGGCTAGGGACCAGGAATACAAGGACAAAAGTCAAACATCCTTTTTCTTCAAGGAGTTTACATTCTACTTTAGGGGGGCATTAATCAATCAACAAGCATAAATTAAGTGCCTACTATATACCAGGTGTTCATGATGCAAAGACAAAGCTGAACAGTCCTTATCCTGAAGGAGTTTACATTCTAATTGGAGATACTTTTTTTATATACATACTAGGAGGATGTAATGTATTGGGGTGGGGGGAGGGGATGACTAGTAGCTGAGGAGATCAGGACAAGCTTCACACAGGGAAGATGGTGCTAGAGCTGAGTCTTGAAGGGAACCAGGTGGAGGTAAGAAGGGGGAACATTCCAGGCATGAGAGACAATGCAAAGGCAAATGGTGATGAGTGATCAGGGTTAGAGCACTAGATCAGGGAGTCATCTGCAGAGAAGCTCAGGTATACTTGTTGTTAGGGGTTGAACATAGATGAAGACTCAAAAAAGGAGACAGTGAAGGACTAGTCGGACAAGGTAGAGGAGAAAGCCAGGTCATCAAAACCTGAGGGGAAGGGAGTATCCAGGATGAGAGGGTGACCAAGAGTATCCAGTGTTTCAGAGAAGTCAGGAAGGATGGAGATTGAGAATAGACCATTAGATTTGGTGATTAAGAGTTGGATGGTACATTGGAACGAGCATTGTCAGTTGAATGATTAAGTTGGAAGCCATATTACTAAGGGTTTAGAAGAGAGGCAGGGAAGGTAGTGAGTGTTGGCAGGGTTTTCTAAGACTTTGGGTTAGAAAAGGAGGAGAAATATAGGACAATAGCTTTCAGGGACGGTAGGATCTGGTGAAGGTTTTATTGTAAGGATGAAAGATACTTTGTCCTCTTTGTAGGCAGTGGGAAGGAATGAGTAGATGTGGAGCATAGAACAGGGGGACATAGTATGATAGAAGACTGGAAGGATAAGGTAGAAGTCTGCCACACTGTAGGGTCCTTGATTGTCAGGCGAAGGAGTTTCAGTTTTATAATAAGGACTCCCTGAAGGATTTAAAGCCAAGGAACATTACCCTACCTGTTCATAAGGATGATGTTTGCTAGCCATGGGAAAGATGGTCTGGAGGGTGAGAAAAGAGGAGGAAAGATACGCAGATCCAATGACATAAGTCTAGCAGGTGGTAATGAGTGCTTATATGAGGGTGGTGAGAAGAGGAATAGAGAAAAAAGGATAGATAGAAAAGATGTTGCCAAGAGAGGATGGCATCCCTATTTATTCTGCATAAGAATGTGATCGCCTGGCAAGCATGGTTTGCTCCATTCTTTGTATTTGTTATCCCAAGGCTTAATCTGTAGCCCCTGGCACATAGTAGACGCTAAATAAACACTTGCCGATTGATCGAAACACCTTGGTATTGACCTCACCCCAAGATCTCTACAGCACCTCTCTCTTTCATCTCCACCACCAGGGCTTTCTCAGATATGACGCAGTCACTATCGGCATAGACTGCAGGGGTAGCGGCTGCCCCTGGCTGCACCCATGCTTGCTGGGAGGCCACGTGGTCCTCCTCAAAGTGCTCCATTTCAGAGAAATAGCGAAAACTGCCAGGATCACCCTTTGCCCTTGAGATTCAGTCTTTTTCACCATCCAGGCAGCAGCCAATTGTCAGAGCTGTGGTACTGAGAGTGAAGGGGAATTATGGGATTCACCCAAGTCAGCTTTGCTCTGTCCTCTTGCATGAAACACTGTAAGGAATAATAATAAAAAAAAAAAAAAGCCCAAACAGACAGAATAGGAGCAGAGGCATTCATGTGCTACCCTCCAGAAAGGAACCAAGATCAGATTTATATGTACATTTATATAGTGCTTAAATGCTTGCCAAGTCCTTCACATATAATATTTCATTCAAGCTTCATAACAACTCTGTGAGGTGGATGCTATTATTATCCCCATTTTATATATGATGAAACTAAGGCTGAGAGAGGTTAAGTGACTTGCCCAGAGTCACTCTGGGCTAGTTAAGTGGCTGAAGTTGTATTTGGACACAGGTCTTCTCCACTCCAATCTATGTGCTCTATCTTTCTAGATATAGAGGAAGATAGTGTGCTATCCAGTTCTTTTCTGTGGAGAAAAGATGGGCGCTGATTACTGTATCTGACAAGATAAAGCTGGAAAAGAAAATTTTTGTCTAATATTATTAGTGAATACCAAATCAAAAATATAGGACAAAATACTGAGAAATAGGATACAGCTATATATTTTAATAATTCTCAAGTATGAGTGAGTAGAATTTATATCTGGAATCAAATACCTCATTTAATATTTCATTGGGTGACTGGGTAGCACAGTGAATAGAGTGCAAAACTTTATGAGTTCAAATGTGACCTCAGACACTTACTAGCTGTGTGACCCTGGGCAAGTCACTTCACCCTGTTTGCCTCAGTTTCCTCATCTGTAAAATAAGCTGGAGAAGGAAATGACAAACCACTGTAGTATCTCTGCCAAGAAAACTCCAGGTGGGGTCATGGAGTCAGACAGGACTGAACTGACTGAGCAACATGAAATATTTCATCAGTCTGTGTTGTCATTAATCTATGCCTTCCCTCCATTGGTAATGTCTAAACTGTCTGATCCGATGTAATTTTTGTCCATGTTCTTCCACAGAGAATCCACCCCATGATGCTGGAGGTCTTTCTCTAGAACAGGAGTTCTTAGACTCTTTTGGGTCCTGGACCCCTTTGCCCATCTAGTGAAGCCTGTGGATTCTTTCTCAGAATAATGTTAAGTGCACAAAATAAAACACACAGAAACACAGGGGAGAACAATTCCACTGAAATACAATATTCTTTTGACAAATCAAAGGAGAAATGAACAGACGGAGAGATATTCCCTGCAAATCATAACGTAGCAATAGAATGGAATGCTACTACCGTGAGATAAAAATCACAAATATGAAGAACCAAAGAATTGTGAATAGGCGTGTGAAATGATGAAAGGCAAGGTCTGCATAATCATTAGGTCAAAGCAATGTAATAAAAAATGCCGATATTTCCAGAGCAGTGTGTTGATTCCATGCATACTAACCAAAGTACCAATCAGCTGCTTTATCGAATTAGATCAATGACAAGTTTCATAGAGAAAAATAAACAGACAAGAGGAATTGTGTAGATTTGCTTGCTTTCCCTGCCTGTCCCTCCAACCTCATCTCTCATGAGACTTTGGGATTACCTTGTACAGGGTCCTAGAGGTTCTCTCAGGCGTGTAAATCACAGATGCCTGAGTAGGAGAATCTTTTCAAGGTAAAGGGCAAAGGAATGACAGGGACGAGGAGAAAGTCTCTCTCGATGACTTGATCTGTCTGTACAACTAGCCGTGACATTTCCAGTCTCACTGGTGGAGAAGAGAATGAGAGTGAGCAGTGCAGAATGAACCAAGCAGGCAGGCAGAAGCAGAGAAGCAGCCTGGGTGGGATCTCAGTTCCTTCAACCCTTAGAGTAACAAATTAGAAATTGAGATTTCCAGTGGTGCCCACTATTGCCTCCTTCTCATGCCAAGAGCTAGAACATTTATAACTCCATAGTTATTCCTTTTTTTAAGACATCAACTCTTTTTTCCCTCCCTAACCAAGGGGAGAGAGGGAGAGAGGAAGGTAGGAAGGAAGGAAGGAAGGAAGGAAGGAAGGAAGGAAGGAAGGAAGGAAGGAAGGAAGGAAGGAGGAAGGAAGGAAGGTAGGAAGGGAGGAAGGAAGGAAGGAAGGAGGGAAGGAAGGAAGGTAGGAAGGGAGGAAGGAAGGAAGGAAGGAGGAAGGAAGGAAGGAAGGAAAGAAGGAAGGGAGGAAGGAAGGGAGGAAGGAGGGAAGGAAGGAAGGAAGGAAGGAAGGAAGGGAGGAAGGAAGGAAAGAAGGAAGGGAGGAAGGAAGGAAGGGAGGAGGGAAGGAAGGAAGGAGGGAAGGAAGGAAGGAAGGAAGGAAGGAAGGAAGGAAGGAAGGAAAGAAGGGAGGAAGGAAGGAAGGAAGGAAGGAAGGAAGGAAAGAAGGGAGGAAGGAAGGAAGGAAGGGAGGAAGGAAGGAAAGAAGGAAGGGAGGAAGGAAGGAAGGGAGGAGGGAAGGAAGGAAGGAGGAAGGAAGGAAGGAAGGAAGGAAGGAGGGAAGGAAGGAAGGAAGGAAGGAAGGAAGGAAGGAAGGGAGGAAGGAAGGAAGGAAGGGAGGAAGGAAGGAAAGAAGGAAGGGAGGAAGGAAGGAAGGGAGGGAGGGAGGGAGGGAGAGACAGAGAGAAGAATGGCTAAATATTTTTTAAGCATTTACTACATTACTTTAGAACATAAGCCCCTTGTGTATGGAAGCTATCTCATTTGCTTGTGTGACTACCACTTAGTAAGTGATTAATGAATGCTTTATCATTCATCATGAATTACAATATTATGAAATAGTAATTATAAAAAAACTCCCTGATTTTGAAATTTTCCCAATGTAATGTAATGAGTTCTAGTCATTAAACTCAACGTTTTAACCAACATTTATTAACCCATCCAGGAAACCATACTAGGTGTTGGAGAGACAATGAGTGAATGAATGAAAGGATTCTTCCTGTGAAATCTAGCAGTGGACATGAGTCATATACATGTAACAGCCCTTCAGGGCTTACTTACTCAGATCACGGGTTGGTCTCCAGAGCTGTTACTATTCCAAAGTAACCCTGTGGGTGACTACCCTCCCAAACTCTAGCTCATGAGCCCACATTATTGTGTATACAGTGCATGAGACAAATAGTATGGTATATTGGATAGAAAGCTGTCCTCTGAATGAAGATCAAGTCCCAACTCTGATATCTCCTGGATATGTGACCTTAGGCAAGTCACTTAAACCCCAGTACCCTCAGGAATTTCTTTAAGACTATAAATTGCAAATAAGATACCAATATGCATTGGTAGGAGAAGTTCCTCACCAGGAGAAAGCTCCTTATACCAATAAAATCACAGGCCCAAATCAGAAAAATAAATAGAATGCTTGATAGGGAGTGCCATGACATAAGGCTAGCAAGGTTGAATAGAACCCCAAAATGCAAGACACTGAATGCCAGACTAAAGAATTTGTATTTTATTTAATAGGCAATAGGGAGTCACTGAAAATTTTTGAATAGGGGAGCAACATGATCAAGCCTGTAAACTACAAAAGTGCTTTGGCAGCTGTGTGGAGAATGAGTTGGAGAAGGTAAGACTAGAAGTAGAGAGGCTAGTCAGGAAGGCTACCAGGCTAGAGGTAAGAGAAGCCTCAACTAAGTGGTGGTTGTGTGAGAGCTGAAAGGGAGGGATGACTTGGCAAGAGTGTTCAGAGATGGAACGGAGAGGACTTATGAAGAAATTGGACGTGAAGGGGAGAGAAGGAAAGAGCCAAGAATGGCTGAGGTCTCAACTTGGGGTGACTGGGTGGTGACATCAATAGAAAAGGGGGATTATTGAAGGATTCCTCAAAAAATTTAAAAAGGAAATACATTTTCATTCCCTTTCATTAAAAAATGGATACAGTAGATCCCCTTTGCAGAACATATAATCAGACAGTTGGGCTCAGGGCTTATACCATACTTTTAAAAACACCGTATATGAAGTGATAGTTTTTCTCTTTTTTGACTGGCAATGCTCTACTGCAAAGAGGCTAAAGGTTAGGAGGTTTAGTTTCTAGTCCTGACCACACCAGAGAGCTATATCACTTTGGGCAAATCATGTCTTTTATTGATGGACATCAATTTCATCTTCATCTTCTACCAGTGGAAGATCATATTAATTCTAATCACTTCACGGGATTATGGCTGAAAAATAGATGCAGAATCACTTTGCAAAGTTCAAAGTGTCATATAAAAACCAAGGGAGGAAGAGGATTGATTGTTAGCATCATCCTTCAAATTCCTGTAATGGTGGGTGATTATATATAATTTTATTTATATATTTGCATATATGCATGTGCATGTGTATGTATATGCATGGAATGTATGGGGTGTTCAAGGAGCACCAGCACTTTTGCTGTGAGGGCTTGCTAAGCCCTTTTCAGGCTGATTATCACCCTTTGGTGCCCACCTTCACTCAACTCTTACCTGCGCCTCCAAGAAGCTGTAGCATGTGCAGCGCCCACATCCCAGTTAACGGTCTGATGGGCTAAACCAGGTTGATGGAAACCAACAGGGCTCAGACCCATCAGTGAATTAGGGTGATGTGTGTCCCATGTGAAGACTTCTCCCAGCACAATGGACAGATGAGAACAATTTGTTCCAATGAATGT
Organism: Phascolarctos cinereus; assembly: GCF_003287225.1. Lineage (NCBI taxonomy): Eukaryota > Metazoa > Chordata > Mammalia > Diprotodontia > Phascolarctidae > Phascolarctos > Phascolarctos cinereus. Next base: position 25,234,270 of record NW_027555958.1, read on the forward strand.
GAAGGTGGCTGAAGCAGGCGCTGTGGGGCACTTAGAGCTCGGTCAGACTCTGAAGACGCTGCGTCTTGGGCCATCGTTAGTCATCCTGACTTCTTCCTGCCACTGGACTGTGAGGTCTAGATGAACGAGTGAGGCTAATGACTGTGTGCAGCTCTGCCTCACTTAAATCCAACTCAAGTAAGTCAAGGTATCACCCCAAGATGTCACTGGTCTTCTTTGAAAATGGAAAAATAACAGCATGTATATGCATGTGTGTGTGTATGTATATTTACATACATACATGCATACATGCATACATACGGGTGTGTGGTATGTGTGTATGTGTGTGTATGCCAAGCAGCCCTTAGCATCTGTAATGGGTCCCTGTAATTCTAAAGATTAACCACTAGATGGCAACCTGAGAACACAGATCAGAACCCATACCTGTAGAAACTCCCCAGACCTGGAGGAAATGTTGAATCTTAAATTTTAGAGTTGGAAAGAACTTTAGAGGCTACACAGCCCATCCTCCTCATTTTCTACAGATCAGGAAAATTAAGCCAAAGAGGAGAAACGATTTGTCCAAGTAGGAAATGGTAGGGTTTGAACTCAGGGCCTAGAATTTCCGGTTGAGTGTCTTTCCCATTGTGCCCCACTGCCTCCCTTTCCTCTTCTATATGAGGACACTGAAGGCCAGCAGGATTAAGGGACTTGTCCAAGGTCACACAGATAGTAAATGGCAAAGCCAAGATTCTAACCCAGGTCTTACAAATCGAAACCTTGGAATCTTTCCACTATACCACAGAAACTTGGGGTGTTGTTCCCTAGGGACAAACAAACAAAAAGTGGAGGTGTAGCCACATAATTTAGGAAAGACTTTGATAAATAAGAGACAAACCTGAGAAGGGCAACCAGGATGCCGAAGAGCCCTCCAACCATGCTGTGCGATATATTGGTTGAAGGAACACAGGGAATTTAGCCCAAAGAATAAAAATTGGAAGGGATCTCTTGAATGGATGAGAGATTAGGACTCCTCACTCCCTCCCCCCCACCCCCGCCCAATTTGACAGAGGAGAAAACTGAGGTCCAGAGAAGGGAGGGTCTCTTCTGAGGTTACTTAGATCATTAGTGGCAGAATTGGGTCTAGAAACCAGGTATTCTGGCCCCCTGGTCGGCGTGATTTCCATCGTTTTACTCTGACCTCCTGTAGGCTTGGGAAAGTCTGATTTCAACAATGCCCAAGGCAGTAAGACAGATTTCTGGGCTTTCCTGAATTGGCTTGCTGCTGCCCTGGCTGGTTCTCCTGTAAGTCCATGACCTCGCCTGTTCCAGTGCTACCATCCCTAGATTCCTCCCACAGCCTGGTCAGATGCATCTTAGCACATGCAGCATCATCCATCTGGACTTGTCAGGGTCTGAAAAAGAAAGCAATGGCTGCTCTTGTTCCATTCCAGGAATGTTTCTTTCAAATGGGTTTTCTTGCTGTGTTTCATTCATGACTTTCCATAGCTAACCTCAGGGTCTTTGCCCAGGCTGTGTCCCAGGTCTGGAATGTCCTTTCTCTTCATCTTCTCTTAGAATCCTATTTCCTTCAAAACTTAGTTCAAAGTACTGTCTACTACAGCAAATCTTTTTTAATCCCCTTAAAATTTATTTTGCATGAGAGGCAATGTGACCAGGTGGATCGAAAGCTGGCTTTAGGGCCAGGAAGACCTGGATTCAAATCCTGCCTCTGACACATACTGGCTGTGTAACCCTGAGCAAATCAGTTAACATCTTAGTGCCCCCAGTCAATTGTCTAATGGCAGAAAATGTCCTAGTCTTCATTGGTAGAAGGAATTTCGTTACTGAGAGCATTCCCTATAGCAATAAAATCAATCGATAAGCATTTATTACGCATCTAATATTCACTTTATCAGATGACAGAATATAAATAAATCAATCATCATTTATTAAGCTCCATTGTGCTAAATGCTGGGAATACAAAATAAGGCAAAAGACAGTCCCTGACCTCAAGAAGCTTACAGTATACTGGAGAAACAACATGCAAACAAATTCCTACAAACAAGTTATGTACAGAATAAATAGGAAATAAATTAATGGAGAGAAAGCATTGAGATCAAGAGGGGTTTGGGAAGGCTTCCAGTAGAAGGTGGGATTTTGGTTGGGACTTAAAAGAAGCCAGGGAGGGCAGTGGTCAGAGTGGAGTTAGGAAGAACATTCCAGGCATAGAGGACAGCCAGAGAACATGCCCGGAACTGAGAGGTACTGTGTTGTTTGTGGAACAGCCAGGAGGCCAGTGTCGCCAGATGGAAGAGGACATGTTGGGGGGAGTAAGGTGTCAGAAGACTGGACAGGCAGGAGCGAGGCTTTTAACGATAATCAGACATTTTGTATTTGATCTTAGAGGCAAGAGGCAGCCAGTGGGGTTTATTATAGGTCAGACCTGCACGTTAGGAAAATCACTTTGGCAGCTGAATGTAGGATGGATTGGAGTGGGGGGAGACTTGAAGCAGGCTGATCCACCAGCGGCTATTACAATAATCCAGGTGTGCAGTGATGAGGGCCTTCACCAGAGCGGGGAATGGGTAAGGGAGAGAAAGGAGCTGTATTTGGGAGATGTTGCAAAGAGAAATCAACAGGCCTTGGTGACAGCTTGGATATGGAGGGGGATGAGAGATAGCGAGGTGCCATGGACAACCCCTAGACTGTGAGTCCAAGGGAGTAGAAAGATGGTGTTGGCCTTTACAGTAAGACAGAAGGTGGCATGGAAAGGACAGAGTGCGTCTAGAAGACCTAGAGAGAAGAGAGTATCAAGGAGGAGAGAGTGATCAGCAGTGTTAAAGGCTGCAGAGAGGTCAAGGAGAATGCGGATTAAGATTTGGTAGCAGGGAGGTCCCAGCTCACTTTAGAGGACAGTTTTGAGGGCAATGCTGAGGTTCAAAACTGGAGTGCAAGTGGCTAAGAAGACAAGGATGAAACAATCGCTGCTCAAGGAGCTTGCATTCTAAAGGAATTACAAATCTGGTTCAAAAAAAGATTTTTATATCTTTACAGCTATACGTGGAGTCCCCACCAGTGAAATAAGAAGCTCTTTGAGGACACAGACAGTTCTCATTTTTGTCTTTGGTGTCCGGATCATAAGAGGCACTTAATAAATGCTGGCTGATGGATAGATGGGGGAGATGTCAGTTGATTGTTTGATCGATAAACTGGGATGGCCAGTTCAGTCTTTATCAGCCATTCCTCAGCTTAGCTTCTGCCTAGTCGCAGTATTGCAGTAGCAGAAGCTATCAGCAGATGGCAGTAAAATGAAGGGAATTGGATTAAAGGTGGGTTCCATTGCACAAAGCCTGACCGCCCTTGGCTTTCCAATTGACCCGGGCATCCTTTCAAGGACAGCTAGTAAAGTGCCATTTGCCATTCTCTGGGTCCAAGGTTTATTGAATTAGCCCATGACAGGCTATTTCATGGAAAATAAAGGGTAATTAGATTTTTGTGGCAGCTCCAGTGGTCTCGTCAGGTGTGGGTGAAATGGAACATCTTTGTTAACATCCTCTAGAACCCCAGGACACATAATAGGATTACTCTTTTAAAAAAGCATTGACTTAACTGTATTAGAGTGTAGGCTAATCTTAGGAAAGCTCTGCAGATATCCTGTCTTTCCTCTTTTAGAGTAGATAGAGTACTGCCTTTGGAGTAAGGAAGACCTAGATTTGAATCCTGTCCCAGACACTAGCTGTTTGACCGTGGAAAAGTCGCTTAACTCCTCTGGGCCTCAGTTTTCTCATCTGCAAAAGGAAGATGTTAGACTGGATGGGCTCTGTGGTCTCTTCCAACTCAAATTCTATGATCTTATAAGTTAAGGGATCCTCCTCCACCCCCAAGATAGATTAGGAGAAGAGAGAGGGAAAAAAAAAAACTTGGAAGACATTCAGAAGAGATTCTCAAACAGACAAATGCTACTTTTGTGCTTTGTCTAAAATTGCTGGTAGTGATATTACTATAAAGGTAGTGAAGGTGTTTTAATCAATCAATCAATCAATCATATCTGCTCCAACTGAAGTAACTAACAAGATATTACACCTTGCTCTGATACCTTTATCAGGTGAGAACACTTAGGGTATCTATTATTCAACCACAGGTAGTAAGCCAAATGGGAATAACCTAGTTAGTTGAGTTGGGGTATTGGATGAAGTAAAATGATGATAGATAGGGAATATTTTGGGACTGGTTGAAGAAACTCAGTTAAGCCCTGTAAGTTTTGGGCAGGAGAGCAAGCCGTTCAGAACCCAAAATTTCAGGGTCTGGGGGCCTAGAGGAGAGAGCAGTGCCAGGCAGGCCTTTATGAGAGAATTGCTTGGGGGTCAGGAGAGAGGAGACTAGAAGAGTCTCTGTCTCTGCCCCTCTTCACCCTTGACTGAGGATGACCTGGTGAACTTCTAAGGGTCCAAGGATTCAGACTCTTGGAGTGCCTTTTAGCACCAGAATAAATGAAAACAGAGTCTGTACTGAGAGCTGAAGGCAAACCAACTACTCTGAGGGAAAGCATTATCAGGAATCTACAGGGAATCAGCAAAAAGCTGAACTATACCTAAGGAGAGCTCCATGAAGGAAGAAAAGGACATTCAGAAACCAGCAGTTGTGAGTTACTCCTTTGCCACATGTATTTGCTAACCTTGAGCTCACTTTTCCATAGACTTTGTGTGTATTTGTGGGAGAGTGAGTCCCTGATTTGGGGGGGAGGGTGATCTTACTATACCACCTAAGTAAAAAACCTTTTTCTAAAAGCTAATTTAGATTGTTTGGTTAAAGAATATCAATTAATAATCACTGAAGAAAAAACACTAGTGGGTGCTCTGAGCTATAGTTCTAGGGGAAAAAAATCTTTAAAAGTCTCAACGTTATTTCCCCAGCTGTAGGGTAGGTAGCAGTGGCAGCATTCAGGGGATCTGAACAGCTAGTCTGAGTGTGAATTGGGAAAGCGCCCCAAAGGCTGTACTGCACTGTACTTATGAGAGGCAGAACGGGGGTGACACCATCATCTGTGATCATTTATTAAGTACCTACTATTATCCAGACATGGTAAGCCCATAAAGAGGAAAGCAAAAACATGGTTTCTACTTTCAAGGATCTCGGTCTAGTGGGGGAGATAATGTGCAAACAACTATGTACATATAAGACATGTGAAGGGTAAATGAGAGCTAATCCCAGAGGTAAGACACTTAGCAGTTTTTTTGGGGGGAGGGGTGCAGGGGAGAACCAGGAGGCTTTTTTTTTTCCCAGAAGATACAATTTGAGCTGGGTCTTGAAGGAAGCCAGGAGGCAGAAGTGAGGAAGGAAACATTCCAGCTATAGATGAGGGACAGTCAAAGAAAAGTCAGGAGACAGAGTAACAAAGGAATATGAGGGAGACTTAGTGTTGCTGGATCTTATATAGACTATAGGAAGAGGAGAAAGGTTTAAGACTGGAAAGAAAGGTTGGATGTGCCCAGGCTGCAAAGGGCTTTAAAAACCAGACAATTTTTAAATTGATCCCGGAGGTAATAAGGAACCACCAGAGTTTATTGAGAAGGGGAGTGACATAGGTCTGTATTTTAGAAAGATGTCTTTGGTAAGCTGAGTGGTGGATGGAGTAAGTGGAGAGGGGAGGAGAAACTTGAGGTAGGTAGTCTGACCACAATGATATTTTAGTAGTCCAGGCAGGTGTAGACCTGCCCTGGGGTGGTGGCAGCATCAGAGGAGAGAAGGAGGCAAGAGATGTTATGAATGTAGGACCACAGAGCTCAGCAACAGATTGGATATGGAGGGTCAGGTATGACAGTGAGGTCCAGATTGACCCCCCGATTGCAAACTTAGGAGGATGGCAGTACCATTGACAGTAATAGGGATGTTAAGAAGACAAGGTTTTAAGGGAAAGATAATGAATTCTGCTATGAACATGTTGAATTTAAGATGACCATGGGGGCATCCAGTTTGAGATTTCCAATAGGCAGTTGTGAGATGGAGATCAGGAGAGACTTCAGGGGCTGGATAAATAGATCTGAAAATCATGTACATAGAGATGATAATTGAATCCATGGGAGATGATGAGATCCACAAAGAAAACAGCATACAATGATAAAAGGGACAAAGACAGAACTTCACGGGGCACCCATAGGTAGTGGCCATGACCTAGATCAGGGCTTCTGCAACTTTTTGCACTCAGGACCCCTTCAGCACTGAGACCCCATGTGGGGTTTCGACTCACAGTTTAAGAAACACTGAGAGGTGGCAAAGGAGATTGAGGAGTGAGACAGGTAGGTAGAAAGAAAATCAGAACTGATCAGAGTCATGAAAACCTAGAGAGAAGAGAAGATGGTGATCAACAGTGCCATTGGTAAGTAAAGATGAGAACTGAGAAAAGGTGTTCAGATTTGGCAATTAAGATATTGTCAATGACTCTAGAAAGAGAAGATTTGCTTGAATGGTGACATTGGAAGCCAGCATGCAGAGAGTTAAGAAAAGAATGAGGTGGGAAAAAGTGTAGATTCTGATTTTAGGTGGCCTTCTCAAGGAATTTAGCCATGAAATGGAGGATGCTGGGTACAGGAATGTGGATTAAGTGAGTGGGGGTTTTTTTGAGGGTGAGGAGGCATGAGCACACTTGGAATCACTAAGGAAGTAGCCAGTAGACAGATCAAAGATGAGTGAGAGGGTAGGGATGATGGAGGTGACTCTGCTAGAGAAGACAGGACAGAATGGGGTTCTTGTGCATGTAAAAGGGTTTACCTTGGAAAGGATAAAGACTTTTTCATGTGAAACAGGGATAAAAAAAAAAAGACCTGTTTGAGGTAGTTTTAGGAGAGAAGAGGAAGCCCTTTCTCAGTGAATGGCCTCAAAACAGGAGGCAAAGTGACATAGTGGATGGTGAATTGGGCTGAGAAAAAGAATTCAAATCCTGACACCTATTGGCTCTATGACCTCCCAGGGCTCCCAGGTACTCCTATAAGGCTACAAATTGTTGGACAGTTGTTAATTTACTTTGGTAGAGGGAATTTTTTCTCTCGGGGTTGCCTACACCAGTGAAATCCCAAGTATGGTCCCCCCCCACCTCCAATGGGCATAATAATAGTACTTACCTCACAGGGTAGCTATAAGGATCCAATAAGATGTGTGCAAGCCTTAAAGCATATGTCTAAATGCAGTTATTCTTAATTTTTGGTCTGCTAGATGGCGCAGTGGAGTCAGGAAGCCCCGAATTCAAATTCTATCTCAGACACTCACTAGCTAGACTCTGGGGAAGTCACAAACCTCTCTCTGCCTCAGTTTCCTCAACTATAAAATGGGGATAATAATAGCACCTATCTCCCAGGATTGTTATAAGGATCAAAGGAGACAACCCTTGTAAAGCGTTTAGCACAGTGCCTGGCACATGGTGAACACTATATACAAATGTTGTTGTTACTCAGGTATTTAGATTTAGAGCTGGAAGAAACCTTAGAGGTTATCAAATCCAGCCTCTTTATTTTATGGATATGGGGAAGGGTTGATCGGGAGAGCCCAAATCAATGAAGTCCCCCTAAATGTACTTAACAAAATTCCAAGATGTAAGGGCAGGTAACAGAGACCTTGAGATGTAAAGGGAATGGTCTATTTGCATATGAAAGGGCTGGGAAACTCAGCTGAGGTTTGTCTGAAGAGTCAACCCTGCTGGCAATGGAGCCAATTAAGAGATAAGTCAACCAGAGAGGAACACAGCTCTTGAGAGAGCACCCTTTACTCTCCCCCCTGAGCTCCTAACAGAATGTCACAAGATGGTGGTGGAGGGGGTGGGGAGAGAAGGGAAGAGAAGGAAGGTTTCTGTTTCTTTCCCTTGCCCCACAGTTAGGAATGTCATCAGAAGCATGTGGTTATATGAAGTTCTCATCCTGACAGTGAGTCCAACTGAGGAGTCAAGTTAGTGAATGAAGTTGAGGGTCTAGTGCCTGGAGCTGAGATCCAAAAGAGTCCCAGAGCTGCAGGTCCTAGTGGTCCTAGGCTTCTTTCCAAAAGTAGGTAGAGGTACCCTAGGCCACAATGTCAGAAGCTAGCTGCAGTGGTGGTGACTTCAGCCCAGCAGCAAAATAAAATGTATCAGAGCAAAATTCAGCAGTGATCAGTGGAGCAGTGCCCAGCAGAGACTTAGATATCAAGGTCAGTGGTATCAGGACAGGGATGCAGATTAGTGGCCCTATAACCTCATGCAATAGAGGCATGGCCACATGGGTTCACCATGTGCTCATTATCTACTTGTGAACTCTATTTGTATCTATTCTCACTGAAGCTATTTGTATTTGTACAAGAGTGTGTAAAGGGTTATGGAGATGTTTTGTTGCTACTGTTCTCACTATATACCATACCTTTGCTTTGAGCTAATTGTGTCTTCTGGCTATTAGGGACAAGTCAAGCATGGATGGGGGTTCATGTACTGTAATTTTAGGAGTAAAGACCCATAGAAAACCTTGAACATGGGGTAGTTGTCCTGAAGGGGGATCTAATTTGCAAGTGTGAGTTAGGTAGAGGAGGTGAATGGTCTAGAAAAATACTACACTGATGAGGAAAATGAGACCCAAAGAGGGGAAATTATTTGCCCAAGATCACACAGATAATAAGTGGGAGAGCCATGATGTAAACTGAGGCCCTTTGGCTCCAAATCCACAGCTTTTCCTACTGTTCCAGGACACCAGTGTCTCTCCATCTCTCCCTTCCCTCTATAATGCTAGTTAAGGCATTCACTTCCTCCCCTTGGTTTTTCTATCAGGAAAGAATCAGATAGTCTCAACCTAACTGACTCAGCTTTAATTGAAATGCCCTTTGTAGCTGTGATGTTTTCACTTATTACTATGGCTCTGTTTGGGCAAGCAGTGTTTCATTATGAGCCCCAATTTCCATCCTGTCCATTAAGCACTGTGAAGCTGTCCTCTTCCCCACTGATAGTAAGCCTTTAATTTGGGAAGGGCTCTTGTCATTCCTAATTACCAGAGCCTTATCTCAGATCAGAGTGTTTAGGAATTGTGGCTGTGTCTTTGGAGGAGGGATGGGGATGTCACAAGTCTAGGGACAGATGGGCTGTGGGTCCAACTGTCCTGCCTTTATTACATGGTAGGTCATTGCCACTCAGTGGGATGGGATGTGTAGCAGAGTTATTTTCCTTGTTGATTTCCTTTCTCAGGCTGATCCCATTGGCTTTTTTTCCTGCCTGCCTGCCTTCAAGGCATTCCTTAATAGCAATAATAATGAACGTTTATGTAGTACTTCAAGGTTTGTGAAGCCCTTTACAAATATTCTCTCATTTGAGCTTCACAACAATCAATGATGTAGGTCCTATTTTTAATATCACCCTTTTATAGGTGAGGAAACAGGCTGTGAGAGGTTAACTGATCTGAACTCAGTTCTTCTTGACTGCATATCTGGCTCTCTAACCATTACATCTGCATGCAGAAGAAATGGCAAGGCAGACCCTGGGGAACTGTAATGTTCAAGATTCCCCATCATTAACTCACCATAGGTACATCTCTGATTTGGTCACTGTCCTCCAGCCAAGCCAATCCCTTTATGAGCTACAAGCTGGAAGGAGACAAAAGAGAAGGATGTATAGAATGAGAATCAGGAGAGCAGATATCATGAAAACCCAGAGAGAAGGAAAGTTTTCAGGAGGAGAAGGTGATCAACAGTGTCAAATAGTACAGAGGAGTCAAAAGGGAAGAGAATCAAGAAAAGGCCATTCGCTTGGACAACTAAAGAGATCACTGGTGACCTTGAAGGTGAGGAGCTGGGGTTGAGAGAGGGCTGCTACTGGCTGGTCCCATGCATGTAGCTAGTTTGGGGCAAAACTGGGGCTGGAACCTAAGGCATCTAAGTGTCAATCCTTTGCTTTTTTGATGGCACCCTAAAGAGAGCTAGAAAGAGAAAAAAATATATCTCTCACCTAGTCTGTGGTGGTCCAGCACACAAGGATTGCAGTGCAAAATTCACTTTAGCAAAAGAGGGAAGGGATTTGGACAATACAGATTCTTTACCATTAAAGAATCACAGAACCTCAGAGTTGGCATGGACTTTGAAGGCTACCTCCTCCAACCCATCTCAAGAAAAATCCTTCTACAATAATCTTGACCCAGGGGCATCCTGACTTTGTTTGAAGATGTCTTGAGGGGGATACATGGGGGATTGGGAGAAGAGCATTCAATACTCATCACCTCCTAAAGCAGTCCATTGCTACATGGAACAATCTGATAGATAGGGAGTCCTTCTCTTTCTCTATCTAAGGTATTCTAGATAGCCATGTCCCTTAGCCATGGGACTATAGTCCCATAGAATTAGAACTGGATTGGATCTTGGGAACCATTTAGTCCTGCCTCTTTATTTTATTGATGAGGTCCAAGGAAGTTAAGTGACTTGCCCAAGGTCACACAAATAGTGTTATGGGCAGGATTAGAATCCTGTCATTTGACTTCAACTTATCATTCTTTACATTGCCCCATGCTGCCTCAGTGGTCCACCATATTGGTTCCCTCTGTCCTGAAATCACCATGTTTCCAGAATTTCAGAGTTAGAAGAGACCTTGGAAGCCATCCCTTGTCTAGGCAGCTAGGTGGTACAGTTGATACAGAGTGCTGAGCCTAGAGTCAGGAAGACCTATTTCAAATCTAGCCTCAGACACTAGCTGTGTAATCCTGGCAAGTCATTGAGCTGCCCAAGTTTCCTCAACTATAAAATGGAGATAAAAGCACCTATTTCCCAGAGTTGTTGTGAGAGCAAATGAGATAATATTTCTAAAGTGCTTAGCACAGTGCCTGGCATGTGGTAGGTGCTAACAAATGTTTCCTTCCCCTCCCCTTTCTTTTTTTCTTCCCTCCTTCCCTGCTTCCCTCCTTCCCTTCCGCCCTCCTTCCTTCCTCCAAATAAAAAAACTTCTAGATTTCAGCACTGACTAGCTCATCTATTTCTCCTGCAATAGAGCTGTTTCTGCCAGTGCTGAGAACATTAACTTTCTATGAGGAGAAGAAGGTGAAAGGGCTAGACCCTTTCACCTTCAGACAGAACAGCTCTGTATACTTCTGGTTATCATTAATCCTTGAAAGAATGGAGGAAGTGCCTCAAGGATGCTTTCTTGGCTGGAGTAAATCCCATCCTGTAAAAGGAAATTGAGAGGTGGAAAAATGACACTGAGGAGGAAGGGAGTAAGAAAGAGCCCTCAACCTATGAAGCCAAAGAATAGGTAGGAGGCTGTTCCCCAACGGAGAAGGGATGGACTCTGTGGGAAAGTAGCAACCTCTGATGCTTCAAGGCAAACTGGTATGGAGTCACAAGTACATAGAGAGGGAGGGATAGATAGATGATAGATATAAAAGTAGATAGATGATTGACAGATGTAGAAATAGATGATAGATATAGAAATAGATAGATTGTTGACAGATGTAGAAATAGATGATAGACATAGAAGTAGATAGATGATTGACAGATGTAGAAATAGATGATAGATATAGAAGTAGATAGATTGTTCACAGATGTAGAAATAGACAGATGATAGATATAGAAGTAGATAGATGATTGACAGATGTAGAAATAGATGATAGATATAGAAGTAGATTGTTGACAGATGTAGAAATAGACAGATGATAGATATAGAAGTAGATAGATTGTTGACAGATGTAGAAATAGATGATAGACATAGAAGTAGATAGATGATTGACAGATGTAGAAATAGATGATAGATATAGAAGTAGATAGATTGTTCACAGATGTAGAAATAGACAGATGATAGATATAGAAGTAGATAGATGATTGACAGATGTAGAAATAGATGATAGATATAGAAGTAGATTGTTGACAGATGTAGAAATAGACAGATGATAGATATAGAAGTAGATAGATGATTGATAGATGTAGAAATAGATGATAGATATAGAAGTAGATAGATTGTTCACAGATGTAGAAATAGACAGATGATAGATATAGAAGTAGATAGATGATTGACAGATGTAGAAATAGATGATAGATATAGAAGTAGATAGATTGTTGACAGATGTAGAAATAGACAGATGATAGATATAGAAGTAGATAGATGATTGATGGGTAGATACAGAAATAGTTGCTACATGGGAAGACATAGAAATAGATATAGGGACAGATGATAGGTCTAGAGATAGATGATAGTATAGAGATAGGCGGTAGGTATGATAGATATAAATATAAATACGTGCAGAAATAGGCAGATGATAGGTAGACATAGAAATAAAGAGATGATAGGTATAGTGATAGGTGATAGAAAGTGAGAAATAGATACAAAGATAGACAAAGCAGATAGATACAGACAAACAGATGGACAAAAAGATAGATACACACATATACCGATGAAAACATATATGACGCCCTTACTCTATGTCAGGCTCTGTACTCAGTGCTGATAGTACAAAGACAAACAAGTAAGACAGTTGCTGCCTTCCTGGGGCTTACATTCTACAGAGGAAGACAACACAGAAAAGGGCCCCAGAAGAGGGAGTTGGCACTTGGGTAGTGCATGGGTGAGGAGATGTCCGGGAAATAGTGTGCAGACCTGGTTTCCTGCAAAATGAGGCCAAAATTCTCCTGTGAGAGTGGAAATAAAGGTGGAGTCCAAGGTTGTTGTGGGAGGGAGGGAAGGCCAATGGCTGGCCCGAGTGTTGGCAGCATGAGGAGATGGCCAGAAGTACCAGGGGCCAAGACCCAAGAAGTGTAGTAGTCACGGTGTGAGGAAGCAGAGGCAGGTGGCGATGAGTGACTCCCTCCTGTTTGTCAGCCCCACACAGTTGCACAGTTTGCTCTCTTCTGCTGGCGTTAATCCAGAATGTGACAGAGAGACTCAAACTGGTATCTGGTGACCATTACTCACACCTGGTGATTCACCTGAGGATAAGTGATCTGCAGATTAAATGTGATTCTTTGAGGCTGGAATCCTGGGAGACCAGATGCCTTAGAGGGGAGAAGGAGCAGACTGACCGGCACTTGTGGTCAGAGCACAGACAGGAGACTGGGTCCTTGTGACCTGCCCAGGCCTGACTCTCATCCTTAGTCATAAAAGAACCGCCCAGACCAAGAACCTGCAGAGTTTGCTGCCCAAACTCTTCATTTGCATAAGTTTTTCTAAAAGAAAGGAGAGCAAAAAAGATCAATTATTTCTGAAGACCAACATTTGCCGCTTTGGAATTAAAGATGGAAAGGTGGGAACCCTGCTGCTTGCATTCATCCCTTTGTCATTAATAATCAACTGTAAGGTTTCTGTGTGGCTGGGTTTATCTCTAGTATGCAGCTAACTAATGTCCTAATCCCCTAAAAGGCAATGTGGCATTTCTTCATGTCCTTTAGCTTTCCTTCCCCCTGCTGAGTGGCACAGGAGTCCCATGGAAGGACATTGCTCACTGCTGGGCAGAGCGGTTAGGTTTCAAATATTGCTGCTTCCTTAGAGAACAGCTTGGCTTTCCCATTCCAGTTAGCAAGTTCGAGGCATCCTACCAAGTAGAAAATGACAGTGGATTCTAGAAACTTACCTGCTTTTTGCTGTCACCACAGGAAAGCATTGGTGGGCTCTGAGTAGTTAAAAATGGTGACATCTTGGCCGACATAGCCCTCTTTACTACATGTTGGGAGAGAATGACCTGTGATGAGAATGACGTTCCTGTTCACATTTTACCCACTCTCCATGAGGTGGTATCCAGACATATCAAAACATATGGTACAACAAGCTTTCTTCTTTCCCAAGCCCTGAAGTCTAGACATTGTGTCTGTAAGCCCTGACCCAGGGACCTTCACTTTGGGGCTCTTGTATACTATGCCTTTTCTTGGTGACAGCCCTAAAAGTCTTTTTGACCTGTTGTGTCCCACTCAGAGCTTCTTCTGGAAAATCTCTGAATATGGCTTATGAAAAAGAAAAAAAGCATTGACCAAAGAGAATAATTAGTGTATTAGCTAAGGCAATAATTAAGATAATAGCTAAGGCAATAATTAAGGTAATAGCTTAAGACAATATTGGATTAAGATTGGTGGGCTGTTGGATAACAGCTCACCAATGCCTTTCTGTGGTGCCAACAGAAAGAGGGTAGGTTTCTAGAACCCATTGTTATTTTTCTTATTAAAAGAACAGAAGTTGCATGTTTTAAGATACCCCTTCACAGTTCTAATGAGATGTTTCAAGTTGTTTTGGCTAATTTTTCTGTTTATGCACCTTTATAAATAATAGTTTGCTTGCAACTAGGTTTACATAGATGTTGGTAACAATACCCGCATCTTCTGTACAAGCACTCCAGGTAACAATGGTATCAAATATAGGATAGCTCCTTTATTTTATCTCACGTACAAAATGCAAGACTCACAAGATCCCATAAGCAAATGTAGAAAACGCACAGAGGACTCTCCATAGCTCATAAACAATTTATATTATTTTCTTTCCTCTATAATTGGCTGCATTTTCCCACAAGGTCTTAAGAGTTTGCCCATACTTATAGGACCACCCTGTATTTTGGACACCCCTGGAAGGGGAAGATGCTTTGGTGGTATTAAGCCAGCAACTCCCCTTTCCTTGGGACATTGTTGGAAAAAGTTACTATAATAATTGGACTTTTGCTTTTCCATGTCATGGCTTTAAGTCCATTACTGCCCTCCAACTTTGGGACAGCATGGGCAATCCTCTTTTCTCTCTTGGGAAATTCCCCTTCTTTGTATAGAGGGATAGACTGCTGAACTCTTGAACTCGGGGTTAGGGCTGCCCAAGAAATTTCCCTTCTTTGATCACAAGACTAGATTCTGGGGTCATTTTGTCTGGGAAATCTCTACCCCATCTCTATACCCCTTTACTGGGAGCAAGAGTTCAGAAGGGATATTGTGCGGGAACTCCTCTCTGAGGACACGTGAGTGTGAACATATAATACCTATGTGCTTTTCTAGGAAGCTACGTCACTGCTTTGGCCATTACCACCTCTTGTACTAGCAAAATCTGTTTTTGCGTCTCTGGTATCTTACTTTTGCTCACAATGGAAAAATAAAGGCAAGAGGCAGCTAAGAAACATTTCTTTCAGCCATAAAGGCTTAGGTGACCATATGAAGCTCCATGTTCTTTTGTCCCATGCTGGCCATTGATGGCTCTGGTGTTAGGGAGAAGGATCTCTCCTTCCCCATCTGCTATGCCCTGAGGATCTCTACAGAAGTTAAGCAGATAAGAAAAGGCAAAAGACATCACGAATCCCATATGGACTCCTTTTACAAGAGCAATTCATCTACAGAGTGAAGTCCCCTCCAGTCACTGAAGCCCATTCTCTAGGAGGTACCAAGGGAAATCAACCAATTCAATTTGGGGCAGACCTAGGGACTAAGATTTAATCAGGAGTTGTCTTTTGGCTTGCTCACAAGGAGCCAAAGGGCATGTTCATAGTTTTAGAGACAGAGGGGACCTTAGTGTTTAAGTGGCCAAAGTCGCAGTTCTTAAGCATGTGAGGTTGAATTTGAACCCACCTCTTCTTGAACCTCATCCAGTATTCTATCCACTACACTATACTGCCCATATGGAGAAAAATGTGAACAGTCAAAGGCTCCAAACAATGTTCTACCTCTGAATAAATGCAGCAAAACTGATCGGGGAGGATCTTTGATCAGTCTCTTACATGTCCCTGCCTTACTTGTCATCCACAGGGATTTTTCAGCATGACATAGTTGAGAGAGTAGAGTATCATCAGACCTCCATTCTAGTCCTGGGTCTGCCTCTAACTTGCCTTGTGGCCTTGGGCAAATCCATTCCTTGACTCTGTGTCCTGTCTTCTGCAAGACAAGGGGGCCAGACTCCATTACTTCATAGGTCCTACCAAACTTAACACTCTTATGATTCGGTATTAAAAGGAAGATGTTTCTCTGCCTGGACTCATTTGTAAGGAATTTGTTCCGTAGCCCAGAAGAGTCACTACTGGGCCCTAGTGCCAGCCTAGCGTGCATCTTTGGTGAATATAGAGCAGGGAACCAGGTGGAACGAAGCTTAGGAGCCCAGGTGCAGCTAGAATGACTTAGCCTCAGTCACCTCCTTTTGGATAGAGCTGGACAATCACATTAAATCACTGAACATTTATTAAATGCCTTCTGTGTGCTAGGTACTTTTCCAAGCACTGGGAATAGGGTCAAAAAATAAAATGGTTCCTACCCAAGGAGTTTATATTCTTATCTAGGAGACAAGAAAGATAAATAGCAGGTAAATACCAGGCTTGGGATGAGGGAGATCCTTTGTCCTACTGCTGTCTGTTATGATCCTTTGTTCAGGAAATACGGGAACTGTACTTTTTTGTTTCTTTGGTAACTATACTTCAAACATCAAAGCCAAAGTGGCCACTGTGGGGTTTGGGGGCGTGTTTATCTTCCTTATCCTAGTCAAAACTCAATTAAGTGCAACAAATATTAATTAAATGTGCAAAGTATGGTAAAAGGTAGTGTGGTGCTATGAAGAGAATCAGCCCTGGGGTCAGGAGTCAGACTGGGAGAGGGTGTTGGCCTGGAGGAGCTTTAAGGTCCCTTTCATCTCTAAATCCTATAGGAATGGGAAGAGAAGAGTGGAAAGGAGTAGACAATTCAGGAAAAATTGTGAAGAAAAAAATCTACAGGACCCCATGACTCCAAGGATTTTAGCCCGAAAAACTGGGAGAAATTGAATCATTTCACGTATGTCTATCTTGTTTCCCCAGACAGAATGTAGACTCTTCAAGGACAGGGACTCTGTTATCCACAGTTGACCAGGAGTAGCAACGAGTCTGCCTAAGTTCTGGTCCTAGTCAGGTGGCATCACAGTGGGTTAGAGCTCTAGGGTTGGAGTCAAGAAGATCTGAGTTCAAATCCAGCCTATGGCTTACCAGCTGTGTCACCCTGGACAAGTCATTTAAGTTCTTTTTGCCTCAGTTTCCTGAATTGTAAAATGGAGATAATAATAGCACCTACATTCCAGGGTTGATGTGAAGATCAAATGAGATAATATTTGTAATAAGCTTAGCCCGGCACATAGTAGGCACTTAATAAATCCTTCCTGCCCACCAGCCTCTGACAGGTCCTGGCTGTGTGACCTTGGGCAAGCCATTAACCTCTCACTACCCCAGGCAACTTTCTAAGATTAGAAGTTAAAGAACAGGTGCCAATATGCATCGGTGGAGGGAGTGTCCTCATGTGAGAGTCCCCAGTATCAATGAACTCCCAGTTCTTATCCCCAGTCCTCAGTTCTCAAAGATGTAAGGTCCTGTACAGAGACTTTAAGATAAAAAAAAATACCTGTTCTTCTTGGGGCTCACTTTCTATGGCAGAGAGAAAGAAAACAATATAGATACTCATAGAATTGGGGTTTGGTTCTAGGGGGATTTTGGGTCTTGTTTTTGGTTTTAGGAAACTCCTTGGGTGGAAATTCTTTCCAGTGATGCTGTTCGGCAAAATATGTGTAGCTTAGCCTTGGAGGGCTGGCTGCCTGGAACCCTGAGAGGTTATGACACACGTGGGTCACACAGCAAGTGTCGGATGTAGCACTTGACCCTAGATCTTCCTGATTCCAACACCAGCCCTCCAGCTCCTGCCTCTTTGTCCAGATCTTAGAACCCAAAACAAAGGCAAGAGAGCATGAACAAGAAGGAGGGTGGGGGAGGCTGCACTCCCCCATCCCTCCCCCCTTCCCTGCCCCCGCAATCACAGTCATTGCAAACATCCAGAGGAATGACAGAACACGTGCAGTCTGTCCCAAACCATTCTGCTTTCTGTTCTTCTCTGCCCAATTTTGGAATGGCTTCGGAGGTGGGTGCCTGGGAGAAAAGCAGAGGAGAGGTCAGGCAGAATCCCTTTAAGGCATCCTTTGCCCAAATAATAAGCAGTTCCAGGAACGTAAACTGCCCCCTGCTCTCTCTCCCTTGGCGGTTGTCACATCTTTCCCTGAACCATGCTGGTGATGAGGCATTTCAGCAGAATGACAGCTCCTTCGACGGCCTGCTATTTTCATCGTACACACGCCTTTCTTTTCCATTTCTAACATCAGCGTTTCACCTTTGAAACCCAAGAAGCTGTCTGAGAGATGGTGAAAGGAACAGGCAGGAACACGGCACTCTGTGGACAGGCTATCAGAAGACAAAGTGATGAAGGCCAGAGGCAGGGAGGGTGAAGGGTGGGACCAGAAAGGCTGGAGTGGGAATTTCAGACATGTACTCTTTCATGTTTGGGGTTTATAAGTAAAGGAAAATAGCTGCAGGCTAAGGTTGGATAAGAGTCCTCAGCCTAAGACCTCTTTTCCTTTCAAATTTTAAAAAGTAGCTCTGTCCCCTGATACATCTAGTGCAACTGAGTTCAATCAAATTCCTAAGTATTTCTTAAGGAACTCCTATCTGTCAGGCTGTAGAGGGACCTTATGGCTCAGAACTCCAGCTTTGGATTTAATCTAGAGAAGTTCAGTCCTGTGTGTTGGTGGGGAATGGAAGAGAAAGTCCCATGAATCATCAGGGCTTGCTAGAATTAGCTTATCGAGGTCTCTATAGAAAGAGTAAAAGTGTCCTCAATATTCCACCCAAAGCACTTAGTCTCAAATGATTTTAAGTGACTTGCCCACGATTATTACACGGGTAGTGAGCATCAGAGGTGGAATTTCAATTCACATCCTCTTTTTCCAGGGATTCAGTTTCATTTCTCTTATTCATCCAATAAACTCTGCCTTCTTGAATATGTGTTATGATGGTGTGGAGTGGAAATCAAATGGAAAGATGATGTTAATCTTCTGTGTGTTAGGCATTTCTTTTATGTAGAGGAAACAAATAGCTGTCCCATACCTGATTTGTGTTATGCAATGGTATGCTGAGTACTTTTCTTATCTCCACTATGAGGGGGGCCCTAGACATTAGACAAATATAAGTTTTAAATAATCTTTCTCACAATGGGAGCATAGTGTGAATAAAAAGGAGTCTAATTTCTTTCTCTAGAGATCAGGGTCCTCTAGGACTGAAACTAGTCTTATCATGTGCATTGGTTGAGAGCAGAGAAACCCCTTAGGGAACGGGAAGAGAGCGCAGTGCCCCAGACCATTGCGTCCAGCAGGGGTAGCTAATTGTTGAAAACAAAGTAAAAAATTTAGAGACAAAAAGGGCCTTTGTTGTGGTCAATCTTTTTTCAGTCCTAACTCTTTGAAACCCTATTTGGGGTTTTCTTGGCAAAGATCCTGGAGTGGTTTGCCATTTCCTTCTCCAGCTCATTTTATAGGTGAGGAAACTGAAGCAAACAGGGAAAAGTGACTTGTCTGAGGTGACATAGCTAATTAGTGTCTGAGGCTAGGTTTGAACTCGGGTCTTCCTGACTTCTAGCCCAGCACCCCTCTCTTGGATCACTCACCCCTGCAGCCCTCTGGTCACACAAAAACCTGGGGAGTAGGGCTCTGGTCATTCTCTCCACTCAGGGGAATTTTTGCCTCCAACGCCAAGCTCAGACACAATTACCAATCTCTCTGACACCCAGAGAAGGGTATCTTTTACCCACAGGAACATTCTCCACCTGTTCAGGAGTGACAAAGCACCCCGTCATCTATCTGATTATCTTTCATCCAAGCTGCAAGTGGCAGGCACTCCTAAACCAGAAGCAGGGAGGAATTCCGAGGTGGCACCTGAGGGAGCAAGGTAGAAATGACTGGCCCCAGGGGAGCTGCCATGTTGAATGCAAGGGAAAGGCAGAGTTAGGGAGGCTGGTGCCAAGAGGCGCACTGAAATATTCATAGAGTCCTAGGATCTGGAGTGGACCCCTAGCCCATCTTGCCCAAGGATTCGTTTTGCAGATAAGACGCTGAAGTCAAGGGACAAGAAGTGACTTGTCTAAGTTTACATAGGTAAAATTACAGGTGAAAATTGAACCCAGCTCCTCTGACTCCAGAGCCAGAAATCTCCAACTCTTTCCACATTGCAGGGACTTTTAAAAAATGTGCATTTTATTTTTCCCCCAATTGCATGTCAAAACAATTTTTTTAACATTTGATTTTTTTTTAAATTTTGAGTTTCAAATTCTGTCCTTTTCTTCCTCCCCCCCTCCCTGAGACCTTTTTTTTTTTATAGATGTTGGAAATTTATTAATTTTTGTGAAGCAGTCCTATAATTTCCTTGATACAGAAAAGTACTGGTGAAGAAACTCTCTGGCAATGCAGATCACCACTGGCTTTGAAATCTGTAGTTTAATTATAAAGTTTTGTGGAACCAGTGAAAGGTTAATTGACTTGCCCAGGGTCACACAACTGATATGTCAGAGGCAGGACTTGAGCCTAGGTCTGTCTGACTTTAAGGCCAGCTCTCTATGTACTACAATTTTTTTTTGAGGCAATCAAGGTTAAGTGACTTGTCCAGGGTCACACAGCTAGTAAGTGTCAAGTATCTGAGGCCAGATTTGAACTCAGGTCCTCCTGACTCCAAATCCATTTCTCATTCCAATGCTATCTCCTCAACTGTTGTTATTGTTCAGTAACTTCAGGCTTGTCTGACTCTCTTGACTCTATTTGGGGTTTTCTTGGCAGAGATACTGGAGTGGTTTGCCATTTCCTTCTCCAGCTCATTTTACAGAAGAGGAAACTGAGGCAAGCAAGGTTAAGTGACTGGCCCAGGGTCACACAGCTAGTGTCTGAGGCCAGATTTGAACTCCGTTCTTCCTGACTCCATGCCTGGTGTTCTATCCACTGTGTCACCTCTCTGCCTATTAAAACAATTAGGGGGGCAGCTAGGTGGTACAGTGGATAGAGTACTGGCCCTGAAGTCAGGAGGACCTGAGTTTAAATCCAGCCTCAGACCAAACACTTGACACTTATGAGCTGTGTGACCCTGGGCAAGTCACTTAACCGGACTGCCTCACCAAAAATAAAACAAAACAAAACAATTAGTACTCTTTGATCTGGAAAGACAAGGTGGAGGGTCACGTGACTGAAACTGATCAAAAACAAGTATGAATGGAGGAGCATGAGTTCTCTGAACCCCAAACCTCAGGAACTAGAAAGTGACCTTTGGAAAAAAGCTGGCAAGAGAAACAGATTAAACGAAAGGAAGTCTGTAACTACATAGGGGGTTATAAGTGTAGGAAGCAATATGGCAGAGTGGAAAGTTCACTCTCAGTAAGACTCAAAAGCCCTGAGTTCTGTTCCCTATCCTTTCTGTTTACTAGCTGTATTATCTTGGGTAAGTCACTTGCCTTCTCTGAACTTCAGTTTCCTTTTCTTTAAAATGAGGAGCACAATTTCCAAGTTGAAAGGGGCTGCAGAGGCTATCTCAACCAGACAGAATCTGAAAGAAGTGCAACATGCCTGCCATCCAGCCCTTACGTAATGATCTCAAATGAGCATGTAGGGTGGTTTTTCCCGGCGCTAGATTGGACTCTTTCCAATTTCTACCCATTGCTTCTCTTCCTACCCTCTGGAGACAACCAAGTAAGTCGAATCCCTCCTTAACATGACTGTCCTTCAAAGCCTTGGAGATAGCAAGTCTATGTATTCTGAGTCTTCACTACTCTAGACTAAACATTCCCAGTTCTGCAGGGGGGTTCTCGTATGAAAGATCTTGAATCCCTTCACCATTCTGCTTGCTTTCCTCTGGACATCCCACAGCTTTTCAGCATCTTTCCAAAAATTTAGCACAAAGAACTGAATACTGTAAGGCAGACTCTGGCAAGGGAACATTACAGCAAGATTATTTCCTCCTTACATGAGGCTACTTGCTACACATCTCTCTCTTTTTTTTTTTAAGGCACTTGGGGTTAAGTGACTTGCCCAGGGTCACACAGCTAATAAGTGTCAAGTGTTTGGTCTGATGTCGGATTTGAACTCAGGTCCTCCTGACTCCAGGGCTGGTGTCTATCCACTGGGACACCTAGCTGTCCCTTATACATCTTTTAATGTAGCCCCAAATGACATTAATTTTTCTTGGCTATTCTACTGACCACACTATTGATTCACATTGAGTTTGTAGTCTACAAGCACCCCAATTTTTTCCCAGAAGAACAATTGTATATCCATACCTCCCTCACCCTGAACTTGAGAAGTCAATTTTTTGAACCGAAGTGTGAGACTTTGTATTTGTTCCTATTAAATTTTATGTGATTAGAGTTGAGCCAGTGTTTTACCCTGTCGTAGCTTTTGTGAATCCTAGCACTGTCATCCAGTGTGTTTGCTACTCCTGCTCAGAGTTGTATCATCCGCACATATGATAAACTTTCATCTATGCCTTCATTCAAGTCATTAATAAATGGCAAACAGCATGGGTCCAAACACAGACACCTGGGCCACTCCACTGGAGACCTTCTTCCAAGTTGATCTTGATCCATTAATGACCACACTTTAGGTCAGGTCATTAATTCAGTTAGGGAAATTCTTCTAATCATAATATTGTCCAGTCTAGATTTTTCTGTCTTTTCTGCATTAGCAGCACAGAAGAGCTACAGATGGTCGGACTAAGAAACAACAGAGCTAATAGATCCCTTCCCACGGGTGGGGGAGTGGTCCATAATGGGCTCTATATTATGAAGGAGAAGCGGTGTAAAGCATGTCACCAAAGAATAATTGAAAGAAGATGGCTACTTGTGTTGAGAGCTAGGGATCATAAATCTAGGATTATAGGAGAGACTACATCAAACGTTTTGATAAATTCTAGACAAACCATAGCTATTCATTTCCCCTGGTCTTCCAGGTTTGGATATGGGAGTGAGGGAGTTAACAACGAAAAGAGCTACAGGGGGATTCTGTGGTTAATGAACAAAAGTTTTAATAGACCCCTTCCCCTTACTAGCTCTGTGACCTGGGCAAGTTATTTAATTCTGTGTGTCCCAGTTTCCTATCTATTTAAAAATGATCTGGAGAAGGAAATGGCAAAGCATCCTAATATTTTTGCCAAGAAAACCGCAAAAGGAGTCACAGAGAGTGGGACCCAAGTGAAATTACCGAAGCACAACAGGTCTCTTCCCACAAAGTCCAGTAGCAGCAGCAGCATCAACATCAGCAGAAAGGAAAGAGACACAGCAACATGCATGTCCAATAGTGATGTCATCCTGCAGGAAGCGATGGGGCAGAGAGAATAATTCAGAGGACCCTCGTTCAGCTTGCCGGATGACTTTCCTATGGGACGGCAGAAGCTTTGTTGTGCTGAAGGTGCCAATTCCCCCAAACATGCATAGATCATGGCTACAAGTGTTTTCAGAGCCTGTGTGTTCCCTGTACATGTGCCTGTCATTTGTGTTCTCGGACCATCCATGTTCTTATATGAGTCTTCTCTCCCACTAATGCTATGGTAGTTTGATGGAGGACATATCCCTATTTACATGAGGAAATCTTTGTTGGCACTAATCTTGCTAGTCTAATTAATTAAACATCTTTGACTGGGAGCTAATGTGTCCTCTAACTGGTTGGTAAAAGACACATATCAGTGGGGCTCACAAGCTATGGTTTCAAGCGAATGATGACCCACACCTACAAGTGCACCTCAAGCCTGTGGATATCTACTTGGATCTGGGGTTGAGGGGGCTAGCAACATAGAAGAGCTACAGATGGTTCTTGGGCCTAACAAACTAAAGAGCTAGTAGACCCCTTCCCACTTATGGGGGAGTAGGTACTGCTCATCCATCCATCCATCCATCCATCCATCCATCTGTCTGTCCACTCATCCACCCACCCATCCACCCAATCATCCATCCATCTGTCCATCCATCCATCCATCCATCCATCCATCCATCATCCATCATCATCCATCATCACCTCATCCGTCCACATCCACATCCATCCATCCATCCGTGTCACATCACACCATCACCATCATCTGTCCATCCATCCATCCACTCATTCATGGGCCATTGAAGTCCAGAGGGAAAACAAAGACCACCGACAACAACAACACAACCTTTAAGGGCAATGCCTTCGCGTCCGGGAGAAGCAAATCTGATGCTTCAGACACAAGTTGAAGAAAACACCTCTTTTATTTTCAGCTTTTGTTCAAAAACACTACCTACTTCTAGCCTGCTCCCTTATACCCACCTTTTCCCATTCGCCTCAATTTCTTTAGCACCAAATTCTCAACATGAAAAATCAGTTAGATGATAAGGATTAGAACCGAAATGCGTTCGCTTTCCTAGGGTGAGGAAATTCACAGCGTCTGCAGGAATCTCTATCATCAAGCACTTGAAGGGAAATTGAACCAAACGCCCATTCGTGATGGCGCAGCGCGGAACTGGATGCCTGAATGTTGATAAGGTGTAGTCAAACTTGGATTAAACAGAACCTAACCAATTGAAAATCTCAATTAATTGGAATTCCTTTCCACACCTGACTTCTAGGCCAAAGAGATAAATGAAAAGAAAACAAACTTAAATTAAGGAGAATCTACTCCCAGAAAAAAATCACCTTGGGGTCAGTATAAGAAAAATCTAGATTCCCAATTCCCCCTTCTACACCTACATGAACAAGAAGTGTCAGATGAAGAAGCAAGAGTTGAATGATGTGGATTGGAAGCCTGGCTTTCTTGCTACTATCTGTATAACCTCAGGCCAATCCCTTCATTTCTCTGGGCTTCGATTTTGGTTTGTGTAAAATAAGGGACCATGGGATGGTAAGACCACAGGTCTGGAGCTTGGAACGACCTTAGAGGTCATCTGTTCCAGCCTCCTAATTTTACAGATGAGGAAACTGAGACCCAGGCAAGTGACATGATACCTATTACTGTATTTTTTAAACTCTTAAGCACACTAAAAAAAGGCCCAGAAAAATTTTCCAGGCAGCTAGGATAGATTCTGGTTTATGGAAAGTGTGAGAGGGCTTAGTCCTTGGTCTGTGGGACTAACTTCTTTCGGGGGCTCTGTAAGTGGGTTCTACCTCCCTGGGGGTCTTCAAGCAAAGAGTGGATGAAAACATATGTTGAAGTGGGTATGAACTGGGTTTGTTACCACCTGAAAAAGTCTGCGTCTAGAGTTGCCAGCCTAGATTTCCAAGGTCAGAAAAGGAGACTGGATTTCCAAGGTCAGAAATCGAAGGAAAGAAAGAAGAAGGGAAGGAAGGAAAGAAGGGAAGGAAGGAAGTTTTGGTGGTTGTTGATGAGACCAATACAAGCTCAAAAGGATCTGCCACAATCAGTCAATAAACATTTTTTTAAGCATCTACTATGTGTCAGGCACTATGCTAAGCGCTAAAGAAACAAAAAAAAGGTAAAAAGACAATCCCTGCTGTCAAGGAGCTCACAGTCTGATGGGGGAGATAGCGTGGACATACTTGTGAACAAACAAGATTTATTCTGGATAAACGGGAAATAACCAACAGAAGGTGGGGGCACTGGTAGAGCTGGTGCTGGTTGGCCTTTGCAGAGAGAGATTACTCATTGGAAGTTCCTTATAACAATGACATTGAAGGCCCCACCTCTCCTGAAAAAAAAAATTACCAGGCATTCCTGGGCTACAAAAAGGAAAAAAAAAGATACAATCTCTGCCCTCAAGGCGTCTACATTCTGGTTGTAATTACATTCTAGTGTTAATGTATCAATTAATCAATTATGCTTCTTATCCCTTTCTCTCCATAATTTCCTAATCAAGACCTTTGTTCCTGGAAAGCCTTCCTTCTTTTAGCTCCTGGTTATCTTGGTAATTTTAAAATGTTCTATCCTGTTTAAAAAAACAAAAGAGAAAATTAAATCACATTTCTGCCAGCAGGTTCAGCTCTCAGTTACAGCTGAAGGTTCCCCCAGGACAAACAGATATTGCTTTCTTTAAATGAAACACTTCCTTCTTGTAGCTTTTCCCCTGGGTTGGGCCAGCCATCTCTGCTGGGAGCTGGAGGCTGGACTGAAATTTTGGAGAGGGGAGGGTTCATCAGGGTATCTGAGGACCTTACACTGAGAGAAGAACTCGACAAAGAGGTGGCTTTAAAAAAAAAACAGATGGGTGATTTTATTGATGTAGGAAACTACCAGTGAGGAAAATTCCTCTTCTAATTCAAATCCATCCTTGCCTGGTAATTTATAGCAATTTGTAGGCTTAAACGGGGGAGTTTGAATGACTTGTCCAAGGTCACACAGTCAGTATACATCTGAGTTGGGTCATCAACTCATCTCCTCTTGATTCATAAGACAGCTTTCTTTTTTCAAAAAAAAATTATTTTATTCTGCCCCATCCATCGAAAAGGCAAGAAAAGCAAAACCCATTACAAATATGTATAGTCATATAAAAGAAGTGCCCACTCAAGATGCGTTATGGGAAAGGGGGACAAGAAAAAGAAAGGAAGAGAAAAAAATATGCTTTCATTTGCACTGAATCCATCAGTGCGCTCTCGTGCTCTCTCTCTCTCTCTCTCTCTCTCTCTCTCTCTCTCGTTCTCTCTCTCTCTCTGGAGTGGATAGCATATTTCATCATGTCCTTTGGAATTGTCTTGGATCATTGTCTTGATCATTGTAGCTAAGTCTTTCAGAGCTGGTTGTCCTTACAATATTGCTATTACTATGTAAATTGTTTCCCTGGTTCTGCTCACTTCACCTTGTATCAATTCATACAAGTCTTTGGAAACCAACCCCTTCATCATTTCTTACAGCACAATAGCATCCCATCAGATTCATAGACCACGACTTGTCCAGCCACTCCCCAATTGATGGAAATCCCCTCAGTTTCCAATTCTTTGCCACCACATAAAGCTGCTATAAATATCTTTAAAAATATAGGTCCTTTTCCTTTTTCTTTGATCTCTTTGGAGGTACAGACCTATTAGTGGTGTTGCAGGGTCAAAGGGTATGCACAGTTTAATAGATTTTGGGAGTGGTTCCAAATTGCTTTCTAGAATGGTCAAACTATTTCATACCTCCACTAATAGTGCACCAGTGCCCCTATTTTCCTATATCCCCTCTAGCATTTGCCATTGTCCTTTTCTATTATCTTAGCCAATCTGATGAGTGTGAGGTGATGCCTCAAAGTTGTTTTAATTTGTCTTTCTCTGATTATTCATAATTAAGAACATTTTTTTTCAAATGGTTATTGATAGCTTTGATTTTTTTCCTCTGAAAACTACCTGTTCTTATCCCTTTATTATTTATCAGTCAGAGAATAGCTCAAATTTGGCATAGTTCCCTATGTATTTGAGAAAGGAGGCTTTTATCAGAGAAATTTGCTGCAAATATTCTTCCATGTTTCCTGCTTTCCTTCTAATTTTAGCTACATTCGTTTTGTTTGTGAAAAAATGTTTTAATTTTGTGTAATCAAAATTATCCCTTTTACCTTTCATGAACCCTTCTCTTTCTTGTTTGGTCATGAATTCTTTCCCTATCCATAGATCTGACCAGTAATTTTTTCCATGTTCCACTAATTTGCTTATAATGTCACCTTTTATATTTCAATCATGTACTGATTTTGAATTTATTGTAATATATAGTGTGCAGGGGCCATCTGCATCCACTACATCGTATTGCCTTTTCCAGCAATCATGGGATTACAGATTTAGCACCAGAAGAGATCTCAGAGGCCATCTAATTCAACCTCTTTCTCTTACAGAAAAGTAAGCTAAGGTCTGGAGAGGTTAAATGACTTGCCCAAGGCCACACAATTAGCATTACCAGAGTAAGATTTGAACCCAAGATCTGATTCCAGACCCTCTTTCCTCTGTGTCACATTGGGAAGAAAAGACTGAAGAATAGAAAGGTAAAGGAACAGGGAGTGAAGGAAAGAAGGAAAGGAGGAAAAGAGGGAGGGAAGAAGGGAGGGAAGGGAAAGAAGGAAAGAAATGAGGAAAGGAAGTGTGACATTTAAAAAGTTCAAGAGATAGTTTCTGGGTAATTAATCATTTTATTAATCATGCTAGCATATAATTAGCAAAAGGGGTCAGTGACACTCTCAAATGTCAAAGATGCCTCATGGAACAGACTCAGCACTTATATGCCCTCGGAAGAGTGGGTGTTCCTGAGGGTGGTGGGTGACTCTGATTGGTTACCAAGTAATGAGAGAGAATGAATATTATAATGAGAGGTGGACCTAGTATAATAAGGAGCTGGGATGTGACTTTGATTATGTTATTTACTTCCAAGCCACTCACCCCCTCGACCCCCCCACCCCCACCCCCCAGCCTTGGACAAATCAAAGGATTTATCCCCACCCAAACCTGAGTAGAACACAATGGGCTTCCCCCACTCTGGATAGGTTCACAGCAAGATTGAGGAGGAAGTTAATCCAATCTCATTATCAGCAATGTCTTTCAGATGCTAGTAGAGGGATAAATCCTGTGTCTCCCTAATAGTAACAATTAATGATTTAATAATCATTTCTCTCAGAAGGAAGGGAAAGGAGGGAAGGAAGGGAGGGAAGGGAGGGAAGGAAGGAAAGAAGGAAGGGAGGGAGGGAGCAAGGCAAGAGGAAAGGAGGGAGGAGGGAGGATTATACTTGCTTTGCATGGTGCTGGCTTCTTGCCACTGTCACCTTGTTGTGGCTCTCTGCTGCTCCTGGCTGTGGTCTCTGTAGTTATCCATGTACTCTGGTCACCAACCACTTGGCTCACATCTTCTTGAAGGAAACCCAGATGGCCAAGTTAGCGTAAAGAAGACAGCAATCCAACAGTGGATGCCACAGCATACAAGCTGCATCTCTCCTATCATGTCTTATGTCCTGCTGCAGAATATGCTCAGGGTGGGATACCTTCAGTTGTCTTCTCTCTGGCATAGAGAGGGTTGGTGCCCTCTCACTTCTGGTGGTGTGTTTCACAAATTCTACTTTGTCTTTCTCAAAAAGCTGACTTCCCGGTCACCACATAGATGAAAAAGCCAATGCAGAGAAGCATGAGCTACTCACAAGATTTGGCGTCATAGTGGATAGAGCACTGGACATGGGAGGAAGAAGTATTTATTAAATACCTACTATGTGCCAACTAATGAGCTTAGTGCTTTATTATTAAATATTATTACATAGTTATTATAATAAATAAATAGTTATATTTATATAAATATAAAATTATTAAATATCATCTCAATCCTTATGACAACCTCAGGAAGTTGGGGCTATTATTATCTCCATTTTACAGTTGAGAAAACTGAGGCAAACAGAGGTTAACTGACTTGCTCAGGATCAAACAGCTAGCAAGTATCTGAGGCAGAATTTGAATTCAAGTCTTTCTATCCGCAGGTCCAATGCTCTATCTACTGAACCTACCTACTGCCCAAGGAAGATGTTGGTCCAAATTTTGCTTTTAATACTAGCTAGCTAGCTGGCTTCAGGAAGTCTTTTAGCTTCCCTAAGCCTTAGTTTCCTCATCTGTCAAATGGGGATTTCCCAATGGAACATGACATTCTCCAAAAAATTAAAGTTGAGGATCACCTAATGGACAGTGGACACATGGACATGGTCATGAGTAGGATGTAATATGTTACCAAAGGATACATGAGAGGATTGTTATAAAGGAGGTCATCATACACATACATGCATATATACACATACTTACATATGCACATGCAGTTGAGATGAGAATGAGCAATAATCAGTGGGCAGCCTATGCACACCACTGGCATTCTTGAGTAGTCAGGAGAGCTTGAAGAATAAGTTGAGTGGACCCTGTGTAATAAATGGATGGGGTGGAAGGTGTAGGTACATGGACAAGAATAGATGGATAGTCATCGATGGTTTGTAATCTATATCATTGGAAGGAATGCCAACATGACAGAGATCATAGATCCATCTGAGTATTGACATATAATGGAAATAATGATGCTATTAGTGCCTACCTGGGTTTTTATGAGGATTATATGAGATAATGCATATAAAACACTTTGTAAATGTGGCACCAAAGTACATCACCCAACTTGCATGGCAGGTATCCCAGATAAGGCTACCCCACATTCAAGATATTCTGTGGGTCTGCATCCACTCCGAAACTATAGCCCTCACACATAATTCATCTTTTCTAGTCTGCCAGAGGATACAATTAGTTCTTAACAAATTGCTTTGAGCAAAAATATTTTGTGAAATAGCATAGTAAGAAAAGCAACAATAAAACACTTCCACCATAAACCTGTGGCATACTGTCCCACCAGTACATAGACTGTCAGTGAGAAGAGTGAATGAACAAAGCCACCCACGTGGGGAATATGTGTGGCCAGTGCTGGGGCATGGAGGGGACACAGGTGAGGGAATGTGTAACCAGAGCTCATGTTTGGAATGATCCCTCGTGTCCTTGACCACACAGTAGGATGGCAGTGGTAAGGAGAAGAGCATCACTTAAAGTGATGCAATCCTACCCTTATTATTTACAACCTGTTTAAACTCCTCTTTCTTCTTCCCCCCCATCTCTTCTTTTCCCTCTTCCTTTGGCTCCTCTTTTTTCTCCTTTTCTCTTCTCCTTCTCTCTCTTTCTCATCCTCCAAGAGATCCTGCCAAAGAGTAACTTACGGTGTTTTGTGGGGAAGTGGACAGAAGGATGTACTGTTCAAAGCTCAAATGGGTCACCTTATTCCCCTGCCCTGCACCTGCTCCCCAATCTTCCTTCCTTTAATTTAAAAAACCTCCAACCTGCCCCTTGTCTAGTCCATCTGCAAAGCTCAATTGGAGAGGTGACTTTTGACTTGGAGCGTCACAAAGAGAGGAGATCTTGGGGACCAATGAACAGCTTAGGACAGATCCCTCTGAACCTATGGGGGTGAAGGTGGCAGTATTCAGAATGGAGAGCTCTGAGGCAAAGCCTTCTCTCTGAAGGGACATCCTAGGATTCTATTTTCTCCAGAGCTTCCATTACATCTACTTTAGACTTCCACTGGTAACAAATAGGAAAGCCTGTAGCTTGGTTCAAACATATTAATTCTCAAATTGAGTTTCCTTCCACACTATTTTTAAATCCCTGTTTGGTAAGCATTTCAAAAAGCAATGGCTCTGAAAGATTCAGATTACTTTCCCATTAGCCAGGCTTAGCACAAATGCATTCTTATTCGAGTAAATCAAAGGGAAGACAAATACTGTGGGAATCAGAAAGACTCATCTTCTGGTGGTCAAGACTTACATGATCCTGGGGACCACCCAGAAGCAGCAGCATTTACAAAATGTACTAAGCATCCACGCACGCGCTGTTGACCCCTTTTCCAAGCAATGGCCCAAGCCCTTCTCACCTGAAAGCCCTCTTGTGTGGAGGCTTGGAGAGAGACACTCAAATGGAGAGAAATTCAAGTTTTCAGAAAGCAAGGACATTTTATCACTTTATGACAGTATCAAATGTAATAATGTTTGCAAAGTGATTCATAAACTTTAAATGTTATCATCATCATCAACATCATCATCATCATTCCTTTATTTTCAAGAAATATGTGTCAAGTACCCAATATGTGTCAGGCACTGTGCTAGACTGGGGAGAAGATATTTAAATAGTACACACATATGCTGAGTATATGCTGTTTCCTTCTAATTGAATATAAACTCCTTGAGGACAGGGACTGTTTCATTTTTGTCATTGTTTCCCCAAGCACAGTGTTCAACAGTTAGTCAACAAACATTTATTAATTGCCTGCTATGTACTAAGCACTGTGTAAAGAGCTGAGGATGAAAAGAAAGGCAAAAGACAGTCTCTGTTCTCGAGATGCTCACAATCTAATGGGGAGACAACATGCAAACAATTATATAGAAACAAGCTAGAGAGAAGATAGGAAATAATCAACAGAGGGAAGGCAGCAGAATTGAGAGAGGTTGGGAGGAGCTTCCTTTGGAGGTGGGATTTTTGCTGGGACTTGAAGGAACCTGAGAAGCCAGGAGGTAGAGATGAGGAAGAAGATCATTCCAGGCTTGGGGGACAGCCAGTGAGAATGTCTGGAGCTGGTAAATGGGAGAGTCTTCTCTGTGGAACGGCAAGAAGACTGGTGCACTGGGGAATGAGAGAGAGGTGTAAGAAGACTGGAATGGGTCAGGTTATGAAAGGCTTTGAATTCCTAACAGAGGACTTTGTATTTAACTCTGGAGATGATAGGGAGCTGCTGGAATTCACTGAGTGAATGGGAGTGAGGAGTGGGGGTAATATGGTTGAATCTATGTGCACTTTGATAACTGAATGGAAGCATGGACTGGAGTGGGGAGAGACTTGTGGCAGAGATATCCCCCCCAGGCCGTTGCAGTAGTCCAAGTGTGAGATGAGGACCTACACTAGTGGGGCAGTGCAAGAGGAGAGAAGGGGGCATCAGCCAGAGATGCTGCAAAGGTGAAATCGACAGGTTGGATTGGGGAGGGGGGCGTGCTGTGAGACAGAGCGAGGAGTCAAAAATGACATCTAGGTTGTGAGTCTGAGGGGTGGGAGGAGGGTGGTGTCCTTAACTGTAATAAGAAAGTTTGGAAGGGTTGTGGGGGTGAGGGAAGATAATGACTTCAGTTTTGGACATGCTTTGTTTAAGACTTTTTGAGTGAATTGAGTGGTGGGCTAGGGTTCAGGAAGACTTGCCCTTGATCCTTGCTAGCTGTCTGACCCAGTGCAGGTCACCCAACTCCCATAAGCTTTGGCTTCCTCACCTGTAAAGGGTTATTGTGAGGATGAAAGGAGATAATGTATATAAAGTACTTTGTAAATGAACTCTCTCTCTGTACACACACACACACACACACACACACAAGTTGGGGTTTTAGTTTAGTTTTATTTTGTATTTGCTTCCTCATTGTGTTTGACACATAGTGAGCACTTCATAAACACTTTCCATCCTCTCAACATTTACAGGGAGCCTTTCTTCCAGGCATGTTCTCCTTTGGACACTGTTCTTCTGGTTATACAGCCCCTGAGTTGGTAGATAGGAGTGTTTTTCTGCTTCCAAATTCTGACTCAGCTGACATCCTTGACCACCTCTTCCTCAGAGGAAGAGTGAAGGTTGTCATGCTCTTTCACTTATGTATGTATGCATGCATGTAGATACCATCCCTCCATTTATTTATTTTTATCCTTTGAACTTACCCTTCCCTCCCTTAAAGACAGTTAATACCTTGACATTTCTGGCCTCCTGTTTTGGTCAGGGCATAACAGATTGCCATTCATCCTACCGAGTTCCACTCCCAAAGCAAAGGATTCCATTGTCTTGAGAGATTTTCTTTTCCCTTAGAGCTTAAGGGAGGTGAGCTTGATCTGTGACTGAGTCTACAATGACCAGAGCAGTAGGAGAGCTCTGATTGGGTTGTCTCCCTCTAATATGTGGTACGGGGAGACATAATAATAAGAGCTAACATTTACATAGTGCTTTAAGAGGTGCAAAGTTTTGACATATACTAGTTTCTTTGATCTTTACAACAACCTTGGGAGGTTGGTGCTATAATTATCCTCCTTTTACAAGTGAGAAAACTGAGGCAGATAGAGGTTAAGTGAGTTATCCAGGGTCACACAGCCAGGAAGTGCCTGAAGCTGGATTTGAACTCAGGTCTTCCTGACTTCAGGCCCAGTGCTCTAACCACTAAGCTGCCTCTATTACATATGACATACCTTGAATGCTGGAATGAAGCAGGAGGTTTGGCGATGCCTGTGCTCACAGAAGGTCTCTTTAATTTTTTAAAGATGAAAATAATTTCCTGTGGCCCCAGTGACCTAAAGCAGTGTATGATCCCCTTTTAGTCCTCAAATAGTAAGTCCAAAGACTTGGCTCCCTGGTATCCTCTTCTGCTCCCGTCACCTGTATCACCAAACAATGGTCCTGGGGCATCACACATCCTTCATTGTTCTGCATCAGTGTCTGCCTGTTATAAACCATGTAGGTAAAGTGCTGTCATGGTGGTGGTGGTGGTCGTGTGTGTGTATGTGCGTATGTGTATGTTCGTGTATGTGTGTAGATTGTATATAGTAGTTTATTCACTGTGTGTGCTCAGACATTTGCCAAAATCTTTGTGGTCTTAGAGTCACTGAGGCTACCCAACACTTAGCCAACTTAGGAAGATGAAACCCAAGATAAGTAGAAAGACACTTATTTTTATTAAATTTCTAGTTTCTTTCAAAGAGTTGAGACCCTAGGCCCAGATGAGCTACATCCCAGAATATAGAAAGAAGTGGGGGATATGGCTGCCCAGATGCTGTTGCTGATATCTGAAACACCCCAGAGAATGGGGAAGGCATTGAAAGACTGGAGATGGTGAAGTATCCCAATTTTTTAAAAATTGAAGAGGATGGAGTCTATACACTATAGACCCAAGATCTTGGCTTTGAGTCCTGGCAAAATTCTTAAATGCCTTATTTAAAAATTAAATTTTTTTCATATCTCTTGTTTTTATATCATCTAAATTTCTGAACATAGCACTAACCTTATTTTACTCAGTGACATGCTCCTTTGTGGCAAGAATAAAAAAGAAAGAAAGAAAAGCACTTCAACAAAAAAAAGGGTTATCAAATAGCTGCTGAGTTTGACAGTACAGCATATATAGTGTTTCACACCCATAGCCCCTCACCTCTGCAAAAAAAAGGAAGGAGATGCATTTTCTCATCTCTCTGGGTCCAAGGTTTCTAATTATAATTCTGCAGCATTTAGTATAATGTTTTCTCTCTATTTCCATTGTTGACATTGTGTGTCTTGTTTTCCTGATTCCATTTACTTCACTCTGTATCAGTTCAGTTAAGTCTACCCATGAGTCTCTGAATGTTCATATTTGTTGTTTCTTATGCTACAAAAATGTAGAATACATTGTTAAATGTGTAGCTCATGAACTTTTAGAAAGGGAAGTATTTATAACTAAAATTAAACCTGGCTTTACCAGATCATTCCAAACTATCCTTACTTAGCATACTCAGATTTCAGTAAACCACTGACAAAATCTCTTGTGCTATAGTGGTGGACAGGATGGTACAAGATAGGTTTGTCAGTATTTCCATTAGTTAAATATGGAAGTGACTGAATCAGATCCAAAGAGTGGTCCCTAAACAACAATAATTACTGGCATTATGTAGCGTATTATGGTTTGCAAAATACTTTACAAATATTATCTCTGTTCACTGCGATGCCTTTACAAGAGAAGTATGAGCAAATGAGAGGGTCAGGAAAGGGTTCATGTAGAAGGTGGTACTTGGGGGCAGCTAGGTGGTGCAGCGGATAGAGCACCGGCCCTGAAGTCAGGAGGACCTGAGTTCAAATCCGACCTCAGACCAAACACTTGACACTAGCTGTGTGACCTTGGGTAAGCCACTTAACCCCAGTTGCCTAAAGATATATATATATATATATATATGTGTGTGTGAGAAAATTAATTAATTAATTAAAAAAGAAGATGGTATTTGAAGGAAACTAAGCATTCTCAGAGGCAGAGGAGAAGGGCATCCATTCCACACTAGGGCAAAGATAAGGAGATTGGAGATGTAGTGTCCAGACTAAGGAGTACCATTCAGTCTCCTTGCCTAGCTGCCTTCTGGCCACTTTGTATTCCGACACAGTCAGCCATGGCCAAAAGTGGAACTTTGAGGCGCATGCTTGTGTTCCAGTATGAAGAGCATTAAGATGAAAGATTATCTTTATCCCCACGAGGACCAAGGCCCCTCCAAGAATTTGTGTTTTTTTGGCACCTCCAGAGAATTCATTTGGTCGCCGGCTCTGCCGACTCCTCATTTCCTGCTCAGCAAGATGGTGTTAAAGTGAATTAAGCAGATGGAAGAAGAGAGTGGGATGTCAGGCAAACTTTGAACTTTCCGTCGCCTGACTCAGCACAAAGCGGGAGCCAGGAATTGGATTTGCAGCACCCCCTACGCTTCTGACAGTGGGCTGGCCATGGGTAATGTTCCTTGATGTTCTCCTAGCGTGAGGCCAGATTTTCTAATAAGTGCTGACAGGCACCTTAACGGCAACTCATGGGAACAAATCCAGGGAGAGCGAGTTGACAATGAGCAGACTCTGTAGACAGACTTACATTTTTCGTGCCCAGCCTGAAAATCATTGGCGGGAATGTACTTCAGAAGGGAAAACAAACTCATTAAAAAGCTTCTCCTGTCTGCCTCTAAATGAAGCCACATGGGGGATCGTGCAGCAGAAATGTTATCACGACTCTTCCCCTGCTTCGGAATTTTCATTTAAAGGACAGTGTTTGCCTGGATATTTGCAGGCAAGGATGAAGGTAATTGATGCCCTCTCGTACAACGGCAGCCCTTTTACTAAAGAAAGGTTTGCTTCTATTAAGACAAACTCCAAATTGTTTTGTTGCGGCGGAGTCTAGATATAATGAGCCTATTACTAGAAATCACATTCCCAGCCTGCCGATAGAGATGAAACCTCGAGGATGCTCAGCTGCTCTGTAATGAGATACCCAGAGGAGAGAGGTGGGTGTTGTACAAACACCTCCCCCACTCCATCTAGCTCCTTACATCCCTCGGGGGTCCCCTTTCTCCTTTTCCCCAAGTTCTTACCCGGAAGCAAGGTCACGGAATTGGCCATCTCTCACATCCATCTTCTCTTCACTCCCACAACCCTCATCACCTTTCACCTGGGCTATTGCAATAATCTTCTAATTGGGTCTCCCTGCCTCATTTCTCTTCCTTCTCTAACCCAATCTAGGTGATTTTCTTAAAGTACTAATTAGATCGTGTCGTGCCTGTACTCAATAAACTCCAGTCTCTCCCTATTGCCTCTGAGATTCAATACAAACTCATCTATTGGGCACTGAAATCCCTTCACCCCCTCCTCC
The DNA here is from genome assembly GCF_003287225.1 of Phascolarctos cinereus. NCBI lineage: Eukaryota > Metazoa > Chordata > Mammalia > Diprotodontia > Phascolarctidae > Phascolarctos > Phascolarctos cinereus. The sequence continues at coordinate 25,270,852 of NW_027555958.1, forward strand.
AGCCTACCTCTCTAGCCTTCTTACACTTTGCTCCCCGTTATGCATGCTATCTTCTATCCAGACAGGCTTTCTTCCTGTTCCTCACACACGGCATTCTCTCCATGCCCTCATGCTGACTGTTTCCCATGCTTGGAATGCCCTCCCTCAGCATTTCAGTCTCTTTGAATTCCTAGTTTCTTTTAAGACTCTCTTCAAATGCCATCTTCTAGATGAAGTCTTTTCTGATCCCCCAGCTGCTAGTGACCCCACACACCCACCTATTGTGGTGTTATTGTTGTTCAATTGTGTCTGACTCTCAGTGACCCCATGGACCATACTGTCTGTGAAGTTTTCTTGGCAAAGATATTTCAGTGCATTGCCATTTCCTTCTCCACTAAGGCAAACAGAGGTTAAATGACTTGCCCAGGGTCACAGAGCTAGTAGTATACTTCTGTAATGATATTCTGGAATTATTCTCTCAATCTACATATGCATTAGCAAGTTGAGTTCCCAGAACAAGACATTTCCTCAGAATCCTAGGAGTACTCTTGAAGGGCTATGTGCTATCTTTCTAATGTTATTAGCTCAAGCCCCCATTTCAGTGTGTTCCCCCAATACCATTTTGACCACTTAATATCTCCTCAGTGACCATGATGACCAGTAAACACCAATGAGATTTTATAAAGGGATATTTACAGAGAAGATATAACAGGAACAGAGGTTACAAAACTTCTTGTCCACTCCCAACATCAGGGGCACACTCTCCCTTCTACCATCTTGGTCCCAGGGGAGAGTGGACTCAAACTTTAAGTGGTTACTACAAAGTATTTGTCCCTCAGATTCTATTCTGAATGCGGAGCAGTGACTGGACGAGCTGCTGCCACAGTATAGCACATAATGTCTTGGCTTGGGGGCTAACCCAGTGGTGGGCTGGATCTTCAGGAAGCACAGCTGTCATTAGACTGGCCAATTGGATTTTCTCTGTGGTTCCTGTGCTCCTCTTTATACCTTGTGGCCTTTAGGAAAGGTGCCTTTTGTATGCACTCCCAGTTCTAACTCAGCAACCAATCAATTAACACTTTCCTCAACACCCACAGCAGTTGGACCAGAAAGAACTGAACAAAAGCCTATGCCCACTTTGAAGTGCAGAGCTGGTCTCCTCCATTCCACATTATCTTGAACTTCGGCCAGCAGAAAGGACACACGAGCAATGTTCCTAAGACTGCACTCTCATTGCCCTCATTACACATACATACATACATACATACATACATACGTGTGTGTGTATGTGTGTGTGTATACAGGTTTTCGTTCTCAACTAGATTGAAAGCTCCTTGAAGGCAGGGACTGTCTTTACAAATTTGTAATTTGTATTTGTATCCCCAGGGCTTAGCTCATGGCAAGTGCTTAATCAGTCCTCCTGTCTTTACTTCTCTCAAGCATCAGAGCCTAGATTTGAACTTCTGTCTTCTTACTCCAGGACCAGTAATCCTTCTACATTATCATGCTCTTTCCTAAACCTTGTGTAGTTAGGTTGAAAAAAGAAATGAAATGATAGAGAACAAGAGAAATGCTGCAGGATTGGAAATGGGCAAAGAGTATTCTATTTTCACAAATATAAAGGAAGAGTGTGTGAAATCAGAGATGCTCACAGTTGGAAAGAATCTCAGTGACCATTTAGTCTAATCTTTATTAGAACAAGGGCAACAATTTCAGTCAGTGGTATTGGATCAGATGATTCCAGCTCCAAAATTTCATTTTTTAAATAACATTCAATCAGCAAGCATTTAGAAGTGTCTACTGTGTTCCAAGCACTGGGTTAGGGGCTAGGGATACAAAAATAAATATGAAAGAATTCCTGCCCTCAAGTACCTTGTAATCTATAGAGGGTGAATATTCTCTGGATAGGAATCAAAGAAAGCGTTGATGGTATTGGTTTAGTCTTTGTAGAGATTTTTTGTTAACTAAGTAAAGATAAACATAGTGACCTATGCACTAGGACCCAGACAGTGCTTTGCTATATAAAATCTGCATCTGTAAAGACATTGGCTACAATGAGAACTTCCCTATATTTTCCTTCCATGTCCTTAGTATGGTGGTGAGAGCACTAGGTCTGGATTCAGTGGACCTCAGATCAAATCCCAGTTTTGATTTATAATTACTGCCTGTGTTACATTGGGTAAGTCACAGTGCTTTTCGAGGCTCCAGTTTCATCTTCTGTTAAATGAGGGAGATTGGTGGCTAGGTGGCCTCTAAGGTCCTCTGTAGATCTAGACTTAAGATTGATTCATAGATCTATCAACCTATGATCTCAGGGAAATGACCCTTAATTTCCTTATCTGTAAAATGAGAGGGTAGGTGAGCATCAAACTAGATGGCCTTTAAGGTCCTTCTGGCTCTAAATTTATGGTCCTATGTGTGACCCACCTTGGGCAAGTCATGTCACTCTTTGGGCCTCAGTTTCTTAATCTGTAAAATGAGAGGTTCAGAGAATATGGCCTTTAAGGTCCCTTCTGGCTCTAAGTCTATGATCCTATGATCTCAGAACAGCTAAATTTGGTCTCTGCTAACAGCTAGATTTTGAGAGTTCTTATTTTTATTCCAAAGAAAATTGCCTTTCATCTACCTTCCCTACTTCCCTTCCCACCAATTCTCTTAGGGTCATAATCCAGCAGCTTAAAGCTGTAGAGAGTTTATGTAATACATCTGACCCTGTTCTTGGTTTTTCCATTATGCTAAAGCATTTCTTCTCCGTGTCAATGAAATTACCAGGGCAGCTCTAAGTCAAGCTACAATTACTAGCCAAAGTTCACTGTTAATCCCCTGTGGAAGGTCCAAACTGCTGAGATCACTAGTATTTTCTTGAGTAAGAGCTCCAGTTGGAATTTTTGAGTGAAAGATCATCTGCCCTTTTTCTCTACATTGTAACACACCCGCTCTGGTTAGCCAAGCTTTAAATAAAACTTCTGGACAAAAAGCAACCCCTTAAATGTAATTGGATCCAGTTTAGAATTTCCCTTGAAGAAAAGGCATGATGGAGAGGCTACCCAGACTGGTGCAGAACAGTGTACGATTGAAAATCCAGCTCCATTTTTAAAAAAAACCTTCTCCCTTCTTTAAAGATATGGAGAACCGTGGATTCAGCATGTCGCATATACTATAACTTAATTGATGTGTTAGTTAGTATTACTGAACTACTTCCTACCCCCCACCCCTTTTTTCTTATTTTTTTGTTAGAAAAAAGTTGGCTTTCTGGATAGGAAGGGGGGAGATACATTGGGAAAAGAAGATGATATAAAAAACAAAATTTAAAAATCAAATCAGGGGCAGCTAGGTGGGGCAGTGGATAGAGCACCAGCCCTGAAGTCAGGAGAACCTGAGTTCAAATCCGGCGTCAGACCAAACACTTGACACTTACTAGCTGTGTGACCCTGGGCAAGTCACTTCACCTTAATTGCCTATTCAAAAAAAAATCAAATCAAATCCAGCTGTTTTTAAATTCAGCTTCCTATTAGCTGCACCGATGTTTCAATCAATCACAATGAACATTTATTAAGCACCTACTATGTGCCAGGTTCTGTGAGTTATTTAACCAGGAACAGAAATGTCATAGTGAAAGACCAGTGGGGTTCTGCCATAGCTCACACTGTTCTTTACTGTTAGTCAACTTCCATACACTGCTGCTTTCCTTCCCGAAGAGGGGATGGCCCAGAACCAAGGGTCAAAGGCAAAGTGGCCATGTCATGTGTGCCCTTGGCCAAGGCCAGCTGGTTCAGCCTCGTCAGTGCTGAAAGCCAACAGCGCCTCCTTCTGGTGACGTTCATTGTTGTCACATGTCGACTCTAGGATTAAACTTGTCCTTTATAGTTTAGATTATACATAGGATCCTGGACGTATACATGGAAAAGACTTTAGACCTTCTCTAGTCCATCCTCTTCACTTTACAGCAGTAAACTGAGTTCCAAAAAAGCGATCTGAACGTCACACAGTTAATAAGCAGTGAGATTTAAATCCAGGTTCCTTGACCAGAGGCTGGTTACCTTATAGGACTATTATGCAAAGTCTTATTCTTTCCCCTTGGGACATCAAGGGAAGGTAAGATGGCAGCCGCTGTCTTGTAGAAGCCTGCTTGCTCAGCCATAAGTGGGAATGTTTTTAGTTATCAGTAGATATCCAGTAATCTTCTAGCTGTTTGGAATTGGGGTGTGTGTGTGTGTGTGTGTGTAACTCCCTTGTTTCTCACTCAGTTCCAGCTAGTGTAAATGGTTTCAGAAAAAAGTGGTTGCCAGTGGGTCATGTTTATTGGCTTGAGGAGGAAGGGCAAGACCTCACTAATTTAAAACTGACTTGTTTCTTGCTGTCCCCACAAGTTATCGTCCCATATATGGCCTTCTTTTTATTGCCAAACTCTTAGGAAAAAGGTATCACTATTTGTTATGGTTTCTAATTCCTTATTTCTGCTCAATTTTTCAGCCCCTCGCAATCTGCCTTCTCACCTCACCACTCAAATGAAACAGCTCTCTCCAAAGTTACCAAGGCTCTTTTAAGAAGGAAGCTTTTTCTAGGAAATCATTCTCCTTGACCTCTCTGTGACATTTGATCCCATTCATTGCTCCTTTCTCTTAGACACTCTCTCCTCCCTAGGTCTTCCTGACTGTTCTCCTCCTCCTTGGCCCATGATTCCTCTGGTTGATCTTTGGCCATCTCCCTTCCCCCATATGCGGGTTCACTTCGGTTCTCTGTCTTCGAGTCTCTCTTCTCTCTATATACTTTTTTTATTGACCTTATCAGCTAGCATCAATCCAATTATCATCTCTATGAGCATAATCCCCAAATTTACATCTCCAGCTCTCACTTGCCTCCTAGGTTGCAATCATACATTTCTACCTGCATATTCCATAAATATCTCAAACTTGACATGTCCAAAACAGAACTCTTTCATTTCCAAATGTGGTCTTTTTCCAGGCTTTCTTATTTCTTTTTATTTTATTTTATTTTATTTTTTGGGAATTAGGGTTAAGTGATTTGCCCAGGGTCACACAGCTAGTAAGTGTCAAGTGTTTGGTCTGAGGCCGGATTTGAACTCGAGTCCTCCTGACTTCAGGGCTGGTGCTCCATCCACTGCGCTACCTAGCTTCCCCTAAACTTTCTTATTTCTGTCAAGGACATCACTGTCCTTCTGGTCACTCAGGTTTTCAATTTTGGAGTCATCTTTGCCTCCACTTTTCCTCACCTTCCATATCTAATCAACTGCCAAATTCTGTTGATTTTGTTTCTACAACATATCTCATGAGTCCCTTTCTTACCATTCATTTGAACATCATCCTTATTCATCTCTGTTACCTTTTCATATAAGTATATGCAGGTGTGAACTCTTCCAATAGCCTCCTAATTTGTCTCTCTGCATCTCCTCTCTCCCCTCTGTTATACATCCTTCATGCAGCCCCAGAATTCATGTCACTCCCTTGCTCAAGAAACTTCCATCGTTCTTTCTTTCCTCTAGGGTCAAAGACATACTCTTTATTTATCAAAGCCCTTTGCATCATGCTGCAATCTATCTTTCTAGACTATTCTCATTACTTCCCCTTATTATCCCAACATTCTACCCAAATTGGTCCAATTGGTGTTTCCCACACACAGCATTCAAGGAGGAGAACATACAATAGCATAAACTACTGCCCATGACAGGAAATGCTCCATCCAGAGCATCCTCCATCCTCCATTCACATTCCAGAAGCCTTAGCTCCTTCAGTGCACTGTGTAGGTAACACTTCCTACAAGAAGGCTTTCTCCATTGCTGCAGCTTTTAGCTCTCCTTCAACATTGTAATTACTTTGCACTTATGCTGCACATATTTTGCATATTCTTTTCTGCATACATGTGATTTTTCTTTAGTAAAATGGAAATTCCTTGGGGGCAGGATTTTTTTTTTATTTTTGTCTTTGAAACCGCAGTACTTAGCAAATCGTAAATACTGGAGAGTTAGAGAATTAAATGTTGTTTAATATTAATTTTATAATTGTTATTTCCTTTTTATGTTTTTTATTAATGAATTTATTTTTAGTTTTCAACATTCACATCCACAAGATTTTGAGTTCCAAATTTTCTTCTCCTCGCTTCCCTTCCCCTACCCCAAAATGGTGTGCATTCTAATTACCCCTTCCCCCAATCTGTCCTCCCTTCTATCACCTCCCTCCTCTTATCACCTTCTCCTATTTTCTTGTAGGGCAAGATGGATTTCTATACCTCATTGCCTGTATATCTTATTTCCCAGTTGCATGTAAAAACAATTTTTAACAATTGTTTTTAAAACTTTGAGTTCTAAATTCTCTCCCTTCCTCCCTCCCCACCTCCCCACCTCATTGAGAAGGCAAGCAATTCAATACGTTATACATGTGTAGTCATGCAAAACACTTCCATAATAGTCATGTTGTGAAAGACTGACTATATTTCCCTCCATCCTATCTCGCTTCCTGTTTATTCTATTCTCTCCTTTGACCCTCTCCCTTCTCAAAAGTGTTTGCTTCTGATTACCCCCTCTCCCAATCTGCCCTCCCTTCTGTTATATCCCCCCTCTCTTATTCCCTCACCCCTGATTTCCTGTAGGGTGAGGTGGATTTCCATACCAATTGAGTGTGTATGTTATTCCCTCCTTAAGCCAAATCTGATGAGAGTAAGGTTCACTCATTCCCTCTCACCTTCACCCTCTTCCCCTCCACTGTGAAAGCTTTTTCTTGCCTCTTCTATGAGAGATAATTTATCCCATTCTACCTTTTCCTTTCTCCTCTCCCAGTACAATCCTTTCTCAACCCTTAATTTTAATATTTAGATATCACCCCTTCATATTCAACTCATCCTGTGCCCTCTCTCTATGTATTCACTCCAACTCCCCTAATACTGAGAAAGATCTCATGAGTTACAAATATCGTCTTTCCATGTAGGAATGTAAACAGTTTAACTTTAATAAGTCCCTTATGATTTCTCTTTCCTGTTTACCTTTTCATGCTTCTCTTGAGTCTTGTATTTGAAAGTTGAATTTCTATTCAGCTCTGGTCTTTTCATCAAGAATGCTTGAAAATCCTCTATTTCATTGAATATTTGTTTTTTCCCCTGAAGGATTATACTCAGTTTTGCTGGGTAGGTGATTCTTGGTTGTAATCCTATCTCCTTTGACCTCTGGAATATTATATTCTAAGCCCTCTGTTCCCTTAATGTAGAAGCTACTAAATCTTGTGTTATCCTGATTGTGTTTCCACAAAACTTGAATTGTTTCTTCCTGGCTGCTTGCGATATTTTCTCCTCAACCTGGGAAATCTGGAATTTGGCTATAATATTCCTAGGAGTTTTCTTTTGGGGATCTCTTCTTTTGGTGATTGGTGGATTCTTTCAATTTTTATTTTATCCTGTGGTTCTAGAATATCAGGGCAGTTTTCCTTGATAATTTCTTTTTTTTTTCAGCCAAAGACAAGGTTTATTAGAATATCCATCATACTGGAGAGACTCTTAAGGAGTCTGACCATTAGTAAGTTATGGGCTAGATTTTAAGAATCTGAGCAGTGGCTAGATTTTAGGAATCAGAGCAGTGGCTAGATTATAAGAATCTAAGCATGATAATTTCTTAAAAGATGATGTCTAGGCTCTTTCTTTTGATCATGGCTTTCAGATAGTCCAATACTTTTTAAATTATCTCTCCTGAATCTATTTTCCATGTGAGGTATTTCTGTTATTTCCTCTAATGTAATGAGTGAAAGTATGTTTGTTTTCTCCAACTTTTTATCTGTCCTATCTGGGTTGGATTCCTGGTTTGCTCCCAATTTATTGCTATTACAAACAATACTATTAAAACATTTTTTATACAAATGGATCTTTTTTCTTCTAATAATAGCATCCTTGGGAAATAGTCTCAATAATAGGTAAGGTCAAAGAGTACAAAAAATTCAATAGCACTTATTATGGAATTCTATATTGTTTTCCAAAAAGATCGTTATCAACTCATAACCTACCCGGAGTACAATAACAGTATGGTCTATTCACAGCCTCATTAAGTGTGCATTTCATCATTTTAAATGACTTTTGCTGATTTGACATGTGTTAGGTGGAATCTCAGAGTTGTTTCAATTTGCATTCCTCTAATTATCAAAAAATTTGAACATTTTCTTATGTGACTATTGACAACCTGTGTTACTTCTTTTGAAAACCACATGTTCTGATGCTTTGATCTCTTATCTTTTGGGGCAATGGGCCTTTTATTATTAACTAGAGACAGACATAAATGTGCTTTGTATCATTAAGAACCATACTCTGAAGATAATAAATGCTGCAGACTGTTGTTGGTTGAATATGCATAGTTTTTACATTTGGGAATGATAATGATCTCTAGGTATTTTCAAAAGGCTGGAATTTGGAAATATCTAAAAGTGGTGTTAAAGGAACTGCTTAGAATTTTTTTTTACATGGCATTTGGGAGACCACTGGGAACTCTGTCACCTGGACTTTGTTGTAACTTTTCAGGATTGCAAATATCAGGCTTTTCACATCCCTGGGGTCAGGATTATCCAGTAACAGCCCACAAGCATAGTGGTGGAAGGTTCTCTAGAAGACTTTTCGGACCTTACCACCAAGGGGTATGAGGTAGTCAGAGTAATAGCCTATTGAGATGCTCCAATCCATACCACAACAGATAAGCCAGTTGCCAAGGTGAAAAAAAAGGGAATATCAAATATTGTATTAGCAGATCATAAATGTGAACATACATATACGTAGATATAAACATAGAATGTAAGTTTATTTTAGTGCAATGAATTCATTATTATTAACTTTCATTTTTCACATGTAGGCTTATCTAAACTGTCTATTTTTGTGCTAATTTTAAATACAGCTTCAGATTTTTAATTATTACCTTGTTTTCATGGGAATCCATTTTATACAATTTTTTATTTTTTATTTTAATTTTAGGCAATTGGGGTTAAGTGACCTGCCCAGGGTCACACAGCCAGTGAATGTCAAGTGTTTGGTCTGAGGCTGGATTTGAACTCAGGTCCTGTTGACTTCAGGGCCGGTGCTCTATCCACTGTGCCACTTAGCTGCCCCCATTTTATATAATTTTTTAAAAAATTAAACAAAATTATGCTTGTTTCACCCTTCTATAGTAAAAGGTAGCTACCATTGATTTCCTATGTCATTTCAGGGGTAGAACGTCTGCCCCTACCATCTGAAAGTAGCTGGCCAACAACGTTAGACTCCACTTGTCCTGGTATTGATTTTCTATTGTAGAGATTTCTTCATGAACACATCCTGTGTACTCATTGCAGATTTTGCTGAGGATTTCTGGGAAGAAGAGCAAATGAGAATCCAAGAAATAGATTTGAGTGACATTTTATATACCATGACTTAATGGGTTCTGAGAAATTCATTGATAATTTCTTGGTAAATTTCTCCCTTGTAATTTGCCAAAAAAATTCTTTGTCCCTTCTTAAAAAATGGTCTTTATGTTGTTCTTTCAACTTCAATCAACTGTTCTTCAAAATATTTGTCTTCCATTACTTGCCTTGTTTCAGGTCTGGAACATATTTCCTCTTTCACTGTAGTGATATTGATTCTTGGAAATTTATTTCTCAGATAAAAAAGTGTATCATTTGCCTCAATTGTTCATTTAACCAAGGTTAATGTGCATTCCTCTTCTTCTCACAGGATCAATCAGTACCTGTTTTGCCACATTTTTATTTTCTGGCACCCAGGGATTGACTTTGAGGCCAATGTTGTTGGTGGTGTTTTAAAATACAGCTTCCTCCCCATCCCACCCCCTTCTCTACTGTCCCACTCACAAATAAATTTAGAGTATTTGGCAAAACCAAGTTGCCATCTCAGTGAAGGGACAGTCACTTTTATTGTTCCATTCTTTTTCTTAATTTTTCTCAAGATAAATTTCACATAGTGAACTTACTTGGGGCCTCTCTTTCCAGGAGATTTCATCTCTTTTAGCCTCATAGCTAAGAGTTTAGGTTGATTTGGGGATACTTTAAGATTGGGAATGAGGTCATAAGAATGGGTCTGCTTGGGTTTATCTGAGAGTAGAAAAGTTGCTTTAAATGGTGGGTCACCCATTTCAATCTGCCTGAATCTGAGTCTACTTAACCGCACGTTAGGAGACAGACTTTTCTCACTGGTCAATATATAATACCAAAGCCAAGGGTGGTTCTGTTTGTCCCAATACTGGTACATGTCTGAGGCAGCTGACCAAATCTTTAAAAGATTGTTTGCACCTCTGAAGGCCACTTCTTGCTGGGTTCTTACTTCAGGTCTGCCTTGGACCTCTGGGCTTCTGACCGGTGAGCATCTTCTGGAACTAGCCTGACCCAGAACCATGCAGACACTCCCTGGCCATTCCCATGCCTTCCTTCCTTGTGCATAACCTACTCTCTCCCATCACCCTCACCTCCACTTCTTGTTCTGGCTACAGTAATTAAAGATTAACACTACCATTCCAGGAAACGACATGTCAGTCAATTGCTTGAAGACACTATATACCAGCCCTGTGACTTCCCTGATCAAAACCACCCCCTCTCTAACCACCATTCTCCTATATATGTTTTCTTCTTCTATCAAAAAGTAAGCTCCATGAGGGCAGGGATTATTTTGCTTTTTGTACATGGATCCCCAGAGTTTTGCACAGTACCAGACACATAGTATGTATTTGATAAATACTTTTTTTATTCATCCATTTTGACTCATTCATACTTACTATTCATTTACACATTTTTATTCATTCATTATGGCATAGAAGATAGAATGCTGGGCCTGGAATTGGAAGACTTGAGTTCAGATCTGGCCTCAGATACTTCCTAGCTGTGTGACCTTGGGCAAGTCACTTAATCTCCATGGTCCTCCATTTTCCCTTCTGTAAGATGAGGGGGTCTGCCTAGATGGCCCCTGATGTCCCTTCTAGCACTAGTTCTGGGATCCTATCATCCATGAGTGAGTTGCTGAAGATCTTAGCAATGATAGTATAAGTTGTCACAAATTGCTGAGAGTTAGCCATCCTAGAAAAATCTTTAGTTCTCAAAGATTCTTTGGTCCTAGCCAGCTGGTGAGCACCCCTACCTTCCCTGGGTTTGTCCTCATTCCCTGAGCCCCCTGTGCTTGATAGAGACTTTGCAGTCCAACACTCTCTGTAGTCTTTCCTCTTATTTTCAAAGACAATGGAGTCATCCAAATTCATCTCACAGAGAGTTCATGTAACCAGCTTTTCCATGAGCTGGTGAAATGTGGTCTGTACCCTAAGACTGCATGGGACATATATTTGAATGAGTAGAATCCTACTTGACATATTAGATCTGTCTTTTCCTGTATTCTTCTGCCCTTGGGGTCTGACTCGGGGCTTCCTCAAGTCTCACCCACATGATTAAAACATCCTCCTAATTGGTGCCATCCTGCACATGGCAGCCAAAGTCACATTCCTAAAGCACAAGCCCGGCCGTGTCACTGCTCTGCTCAAGAAGCCTTAGTGGCTCCCAATTATCTCTAGGATCAAATACCAATTCCTCTGCTTGACATTTGAAGCTCTTCATAGCCTACACTTCCAGCTTTATTGTTCATTGCTTCCCTTCTACTTTCTAATTCACCCAAACTGGTCTTCTTACTGTTCCTCACCCAGGCTTTGTCACACGTGTAGGCTGGATGGCCACTCAACATGCTAAGTGGGTGCTTTTAGTTCTCTTCATCTTTTAAGTTCTCTTAATTTGGTTCTCTCAATTAAAGCCTGGTAGTCTACACATACTCAAAGCTCTCCAGTCTGGAGAAAATAACCAGGTATAAGTAGTTTGGAAGTTGAATTCCTTGACAATGCCAATAGGATCACGGAGGGTGCCACCCCAGCTCTCAACTACTTCCAATTTCATTGTTCCTAATTCCTTTCACCCCAGAATCATATGACCTTGTGTGTCAATGATATCAGAGACTGAAGAAGTAGGGAGTCCTGCTATGGTGGACAGTGGATCCCAGGATGTTATGAGACTGAATATTCATTGCAAAAGACTTTTTTTGGACTCTATAGGAGTAAGGCTAGTGTGGGCTAAGTGGGCAGGATTATCCATACCTGGGTTACATCAGCATGAGCTTGCAGTTCCTTAAGGAAGTCATGGCTATTACCAGAAAAGCCAACCTTGGGGTTCTGGGATGGCCAGAAACACGTTGAGGGTATCATCATTGATCAGGACCAACTCCGTTCTCTTCAAAGTATTAGCAGATTACTGTTGTCAGCAAGCTGGGGCTTAATATTTTCAGCCTCCTTGATAATCCATGCCTCCTTGGCAGAAGCATATGAGAAAAGAGAAGCCAGTGGTGACAGAATGCATCAAAGGGGCACTGACTCCTTCACCATGATGGCTGACACCATGACATTGGACATTGGTAACTCTTTTGTTGTGCAGTTATTTTCTGCCATGTCTGAGTCTTTATGATCCCATTTGGGGCTTTCTTGACAAAGATATTGGAGTGGTTTGCCATTTCCTTCTCCAGTTCATTTTACAGATGAAGAAACTGAGGAAAATAGTGTTAAGAGACTTGCCCAGAACTAGTAAGTGTCTGAGGCAAATTTGAACTCAGGATGCTCGGCACTCTATGCACTACGGAGCCACCTAGCTGCCCCCAACTAACTCTAGTGCCCGACAGAGAGAACAGCCATATTGATTATATCCAATTTATCCTCCACACAGTTTGTTTGTACATTGCTGTTTGCATATTGTCTCCCCTACTGGGCTGTTAGCTCTTTGAGAACAGGGGCTGTCTTTTGCCTCCTTTTGTATCCCCAGCACTTAGCCCAGGGTCTAACACATAGTAGGTGCTTAATAAATGCTTCCTAACTGACTGACTGAATAAACTCTGGGAATGGACCAGTGGGTCACACACATAGTGTCCGAGGTGGGCTTTGAACCCAGGTCCTCCAAACCAAAGTTGGGAAAGATTGAAGGCAAAAAGAAAAGGGGCTGGCAGAGGGTGAGATGGTTGGGAGGTGTCATGGAGCTTGGGCAGACTTAGGAGTCAATGGAGGAGAGAAGGGCCTGGCATGCTGTGGTCCACGGGGTCTCGAAGAGTCAGACACGATTGAACGACTGAACAACAATTACAAACCACCCATGCCAGAGCTAGCGCTCTCCCCATCCACTGGTGAGAATGATGACGCCCATTAAGAAAACATATTACACACTTCATAGGCTGCTGATACACTGGTTGGCTTTGCTGAACTGCTTTTTCTCCCTTATTCTTTTTTATTCTTTGTTGTGGCTTTCCAGGTGTGTGGGAACAGGGGGAGAGCAGGATACATGAGGAAACGAAGATGATGTAAAAATAAAACAAAATGGATTTTTTTTTTAAGAAAAAGAACAAAGCATATTATAGATTAGAGCTAACTTATGGATCAGGAATTTCTTTTTGAATGTGGAATCCAAGCAAAGAGAGATGGTGATGTGTTTGCTTTTGCTAGGTAGCCAGAAGACGCATTTAGTTCGAAGCAAAGGTGCTTAATGTAATAGCACAATAAGAAAATAAACTCAGGCCACACTATCCCATGGCTCCATGCGCCATCACTGGGGAGAATGGACACGCATAGGGATCACACATAGTGGCCCATTCATAGGGAGCATGTGACCAGGATACCCACGTGGAGAGATGTGCACGTTGGGAACACACAAGGTTGGACAACAAGTCTGGAAGGGTGGCTCATGCCTCTGATGCCGTGGGGCCACCCATGTTCTCTGTTGACAGCATTGCACTTCTCTCTGACTTAGACCTTCTACCTTCTGGGGGCTATTCTTCCTCAAGGAGGTGTATTTTTGCTGCTTCTCTCCTCTTTCTCTTTCTTTCCTGGGCTTCTAGACTCTTGTTTAATGTGTCACCTTGCTGGCTTCATGGTCACTGCTAGGTATTGCTCCTGGCTCTGGGTTGGGCTTCATCTCTTCAGGCCCCCCTACTGGTCATCTCAGCTCCATTTTGCCAGGGACAGCCTCTCTCTGATAAAGACAGGCTGGATACTCTTTTCATTAACAACATGAAAACGAAGCTTTTCCTGAAGAAATTTATATTCTACTGCAGAATAAACATATAACTGGAAGAGTGAATGAATGAAAGAATGAATGAAAAGGCATCTACTATGTGCCAAACAGATGGAGCAGGGGATAGTATTGGGTCTGGAGTTAGATTCATCTTCCTGAGTTCAAATCTGGCCTCAGACACTTGTTATCTGTGTGACCCTGGGCAAGTCACTACACCCTGTTTGCCTCAGTTTCCTCCTCTGTCAAATGACCTAGAGAAGGAAATGGTAAACCACTCCAGCATCTTTGCCAAGAAAATCCTGAATGGGGCCATGATTAGTAGGACACAACTGAAACAAACAAACGAAAATTGAAATTAGATATGGAATTGATGCTGCTCTGGGAGGTTTCACTGCTCCCACTAATGCCTGGATTATAGTCTTGAAATGGTCTTCCCTCTTCCAAGCCCACACTTCTCACATGGGAGCAACTTAATAGTCAGCTTCAAGACACATTATTCCTATGGTGACTTTTGTTTCCCATGGTTCAGTTACTTGCAAGTAAGTGTCTGAGACTGTATTTGAACTCAGGAAGAGGAGTCCTCCTGACTCCCAGCCCAGTACTCTATCCACTGTGACACCTAGCTGCCCCAATTTCAGTAGGAGGGTAGGGGAAATCTCAAACACTCCTAAAACCCTGACTAAACATAGCGTGTCATGAGATTTTTCTCCCCTCTGCCTTATCCTCTCCCTCTTCCACTTTCCCCCAGTGTTGTATTTTAAACTCCAGTGTTATTTTTTAAACCCTAGCTACTAGGAGCTTATCCAATGAGAATCCAACTTGAGATTGTGTCATCAGTTGCTATGCCATTTACACTGGTTTTTCCCCCAATTCTGATAAAACTTAGAAAATATTTTCATGAATCATTATTCATATAAAGAAATGAGACCCTTGAGGAGTAAAACATGCATCACTACATCACACCCTGGGAACCTGTAGGGTAGATTTATGTGGGAGATGGCCAAGGTTAAAGGTTAAGACCAAGGCTTAGGAACATGTGAAACTAACTGGTCCATGTAGACCCATGACCTTGGTCTTAATGTCATTGTGGCCAAAGCAGTTGAACTAGTCGGTTCCAAACAGTCCTTTGCTTGAGTATTTTGAGGGAGTGAGTGTGGAACAGGAGAAAGTGATCAGGCTCTGGAACCAAAGAACATGACTTCAAATCTTCCCTCTGGTTGTAACTGCTTGTGAGACCTTGGGCAAATCACCTGACCTTTGGGGGCCTCAGTTTCCTCATTTATAAATGAAGACATTGGAGTAGGTGGCCTCCAGCTCTAGAGCTATGATTCTAGATGCAGGAATGATTGAACAACAACAAAAAAGCCCCCCCACATTTCTGTGAAAATGAATTGGGATATAGACAGCTGCGTGATGCTAGTTTCTTTCTATGAATCTTGCGTAATAGGATTATTCTTCAGGGAGGAAAACTCCTCTTGAAGCATTTTTCAACAGAGCGAAAATAGGAAGAAGGAAAAAAAACCCTTCACTTTTCACATGTTCTTTAATGTGTTAGTTGGTGTGTGTGTACAACGTAGTGGCAGGCATATGGTGCCATTCAAGCCTCAGGCTGTTGCTTCGAGTTCGAGGGGAACTGTAGCTTGAGATCAATTACCTGCCCCCCACCCCTTTTTAAATGTCCCATTTTGTCTCACTGAGAAGGATTTGTAAATATTGGGAGGTTTCTGGAGGAGATGAGTAACTGGGCAGTGAGGAGTCATGTTAACCTCCTAGAGGTGGCTTAGTTTTCAAATCAGGCCCCCTTTGGGACTTATTTCCCTGAAATGGCAATTGCAGTTCTAGTTACAATTTTAGGAGGCCAGGTTTAGCTGCCTTTGAAGCTGGATCCTTTCTCCTCTTCTCTCTTTATGTCTCCTCTCCCCTTCCCATTTTAGCATGTGTTGCCTGCCCTGCCCTGGCAAGACAATTTATTTTTGGTAACCCCATCTCTATTTTCTATCTTCTTTACCCCTTTTCAATAACCTCCTCCTCACTCCCCTCCAGGCAGTCTGGTTCCATCCTATCTCTGTCTTCCCTGTTATAGAAGAAAGGAAATAAATTAGCATCTGGCTGTCTAATCTGCTTGTGAACAAGGCCTACCATACCTAGGGACTCTGAAAGCTGCCAATGTTCTACCTGCTCCATTGGAAAGCCCTGTAATTTCCAAATGGGAACACCAAACGGCTACATACTCAATTTATTCCAAAGCAGTAGGTACTACTAACCATATGCTATTCTGCTGTATGAATGATGCACAGTCAGTCAAGAAACATTTATTAAACTCTGTACCATATACTATAAGGCACCATGCTAAGCACTGGCAATACAAAAAGAAAAAACAAAAGAAAGAGAGAGAAAGGAGGTAAGGAAGGAAGGAAAAGATGAACGATAAGAAAAAAGGAAGAAAGAAGGAGAAAAAGAAAGGGGGGAAGGAAGGAGAAGAAAGAAAGAAAGAAAGAAAGAAAGAAAGAAAGAAAGAAAGAAAGAAAGAAAGAAAGAGAAAGGAAGGAAGGAAGGAAGGAAGGAAGGAAGGAAGGAAAGAAGGAGGAAAGGATGGAGGGAAAGATGGTAGGAAGAAAAAAGGAATAAGAAAAAGGAAGGAAAAAGAGAAAGAAAGAAAAGAGGGAAGGAAGGAAGGAGAAAAGGAAAGAATGAAAAGAAAGACAGTCTCTGTCCTTAAGGAGCTTACAATCTAATGGGGGAAGATAGAACAGAAAAGGGAGAGGGGAAAAGTGATCCATATAATGGAGAAATCTAGAGGACTGAGACCTGGGTAGGAAATGAAGAGATGATTGGCCTGGACCCCCTCCCTAAATGGAGGAACTCTCTAACTCTGAGCTCTCCAACTCCACTCTCTCCAATCAGAGGGAAGAGCCGCTGGGGCAGGGGTTATTCATGAGGTGCTGAGTCCACAGCCAACACACGTCAATAGTAGACAGTAGAGGATGACTACAAATGAAGCTCTCTAGGTTCTGGTTTATTTATTTTTCCTTAGTTATTTTTCCTAATTAACAAGCACTTATTCTCTTTCTCTCCCACTCTCCTTTCATCCCCACAGATTGAACAAAAAAGAAAAGGAAAATGATACTCTACTAACAAATACATGTAATCATGCAAAACAAATTTTTTCCATTGGCCACATTCAACAACGTAAGCATCACCTGCATTTTAAGTCTATCACTTCTCTGTCATGAGGACTGTATAATTATTCATTATCAGTCCTCTGGAGCTGTGGTTCACCACAATTGCATTGGTTAGAGTTCTAAAGTCTTTCAAAATAGTTTTTCTTTGTTATCTCTGTTATTATTTCTACGTTGTTGCCATTGTTCAAATTTTTCTAGTCCTGCTCCTTTGCTTGACATCCGTTTATAAGGGTCTCCCAAGTTTGCTCTAAAACTGTCAATTTCATCATCTTCTAGCTCAATAATATTCCAATACATTCACTAACCACAATTTGTTTAACCATTGTGCAGTAGGTGGGCACTCCCCTTAGTTTCCAGCAAGAAGAACTGCAATAAATATTTTTGTGCACATGAGCCCCTTCCCTCTTTCTTTTATCTCATTGGGGTACATTTGGGTCTGTTAACAATGACATTCAGAGTAGGAGAATATGTAGTGCCATTGTATTTATACCCCTAGGGTCTAGCATAATGCCTGGTACACAGTAGGTGTTTAATAAATATTCTTCAAATGGTTGAAAGGAATTGGAGTTAGATGACCTGGTTTGAAATCTGGCACTATGACTTATGTCCTATTTGACCTTGGACAAGTCACATTTGCCTTCTGGGCCTCAACTTTTTCCTCTAAAAAATGAGGAGGTTAGATTAGTTGGCCTCTGAGGTCCCTTTCAGTTCTAGGACCTATGATCCTATGATCCTACCTGTGTGATCTTGAGCAAGATGCTTGACCTCCCTGGGCCTCAGTTTCCTCCTCTGTAAAATAAGAGGTTGAGCTACATGACCCTTTCCAGCTCTAGATCTTGACCTCTAGAACTCTGTAAAATGAGAACCAGAAGAGACTGGCTCATTCTTACATTTGAAAAGGTCACATTGGATTCACACAGGGCTCTTTGACTGCCTAAGAGAGGCCAGCAATGAGACTTTACTTGATTCTTGGTACTTTTAGGATTTTGTTTTCCAAAAGCCTGGGTCAAGTCTTGATCTAAGTCTTGAGGTAAGAGAGAAGGGAGCTGACCTTAATGTCTTCCATTTGGTGGCACAAATGAAAAGGCTCTCATTCCCTCCTCCATACCTCCCCTTCTCCCACCAGCCATCTGCTGCTTTGGGGTTGGCAGAAGGAGGAAAAGAGAATGGAATGAAAGTCAGCACAAGAAAAACAGAAGGTTACTCTGCTTCTCCTCTCCTCCTTACCCCTTCAGACTTGCCCTGCGCTAAGCACTAGGGACAAACAAAAAGGCAAAATCAAGGTTGCCATCATCAAGAAGCTCACATTCTAATAGGAGAGACAACCTGCTAAAACTCCTGGGCATACACAATGTATACAGTGTAAATGGAGGTGATTTCAGAAGGAAGCCACTATCAGTGGTAGGTGATGATGATGATGATGATGATGATGATGATGATGATGATAACCAACATTTTTATATAGCACCTACTATGTGCCAGGAGCTATGCTAAGCACTTTACAATTATTATCTCATTTGATCTTCGCAACAATTCCAGGAGATAGATACTGTTGTTATCCCCACTTTGAAGTGGAAGAAACTGAGGCAGGCAGATGTTAAGTGACTTGGCCCAAGGCTATACAACTAGTAAGTTTCTGGGGTCAAATTTGAACTCAGATCTTCCTGACTCTAGGCCCAGCATTCTGTGAACTATGGCATCCCCTAGCTGTCACCGGCATTGCTATTTTAGTTGCTCATCCTTTTGTACTGAAAGAGGACCAAGGATGTCACTATGTTAGGGTCAGGGCACAGTGTGTGTTCACCTGTGGCTGATTGGTCCAATATGAGCTCAGAAGGCTCTACCACAGGTCAGCACAAATAGTCCATATGAACATTCGGGATGGAGATGCCTCTAGATTTGCCCATCTCACATTTCCCTCGAGCTACTATGATTCTGCTTTGTTCATAGAGCACAGCACCTTCTTTGATGCAGGCATGCTATATTTGGTGGTCTTGTGCCAGGGTCTCCCTCGTTTCACAGTCAATACTAAAAGTTCTTCCGGGAGATCTTGAGAATGTCTTTGTATTGCTTCTTCTGACCTCCATGTGAGTGCTTACTTTGGGAGAGTTCTCTAAAATAGTCTTTAGGCAAACATATATTTGGCATTTGAAAAACATGGCCAGCCCATTGGAGTTGGGTTCTCTGCAGTTGAGTTTGAATGCTTGTCAGTTCAGCTCTAGAAAGGACCTCAGTGTCTGGTGCCTTATCATTGCCAAGTGATCTTCAGAATCTTCCTAAGACAATTCAAGTGGAAGCAGTTTTAGTAAGACTGAGTTGAATGTGACAATGATAATTATAATAGTGAGAGAGGCAGTGTCGTATCAGGAAGATCTGAATTAAAATCCCACCTCTGATACATTCTGGCTGTGTGGCATCGATCAAGTAGCTTAGCCTCTCAGTAGACTAGGCAACGCTCTAAGATAAAGATCAACCTTTTTGGTATCATAGATCCCTTTTGAAATCTGCTGAAGTGTCGGGATCCCTTTCCAGAATAATGTTTTTAAATGTATAAAATAAAATCCATCAGATTACAAAGGAAACTGACTATATTGAAATAGTTAACATTATCAGTCCCTGATAATTATAAGTTGCAGAAAAGATGCCAATCTGCAGTGGTAGAGGGAGTTTCCTCACTTGGGAGTTCCCAGTATCAATGAAATCATAGTTTTGGTCTGTATCCCTTAATAATAATAACTCACTTTTATATAATGCTTTGAGATTTGCAAAACTCTTTACTTGGCAGAAACCTAAACTGCTGTAACATTTCATAAGCATTTGCCCACAACCTCCATTATCTCCTCCATCCATTTCCCTTCTTGATGTGGATTCATATTTTCAGGCAGGAATCCATTTAAAATTGGGCATTGAGCACTTTAAAATCAAGCAGGTTCGTTAGGTCTCCCCTTCTCTGTCTGTGGAGGAAACTCATTTGCAGGGCAATTTCAAAAAGCTTTTTACATAAATCTGATTCCAGAAACGAATATTTTGATTTCTCTAAGAGGTAAAACTTGAAAGGTAATAATTACTTTTTTCTACTGAGTGTAAAAACATGAGCTCTTCAGATTTATGGGCTATGGCAAGGAGGAAAGGAACAGGAAGGCTCTTGTCAAACCAAGTTGGATAGAGCAGTCAAGAAAAAGGGATGGCGAATTGAAGCACTCTAAAATGGAAAGGGTCCATGTGGGATCATGTGGTCTAATCCCCAGCCAGTATACAATTGTACACTGTCTCCCCTTTTGTCACTGAGAGCTGTTAGCTGGTTCAAAGACTTTGCCAGCGTATCTTTTTTTACTATAGACCCATGACCTTGCCAGGCAGCTCCTCACTCTTCCTCACAGGAGCCTGACAGGCAGTCAGTCAAAGAGCAGAATTATGGATCTGGGAGGGATATTAGAGGTCATTTAACAGAATCTCTTTGTTTTCTAAATCCAACAATTCAATAGCATTGGTTATGTACCAAGCACCAGGTGTGTAAAGTAAAAAACAAGACAGTGTTAGTCCTTAAGGTGTTCCCAAGTTACTGGCAAAGGAAGACCTAGAACCCAAGTTGAAATGGGAAGCTGTGGTCAGTGTTTCAGTGTCTTCATGGTGGCCTCATTCTGGTATCTATGGGTCTATTTCCTGCTCCTCTCAAGCGCCCTTATTTTGTTGATTGTCCTTGGCTGCTTCCAGAGGGGCAAATATTGACTTCCAAAATGTCAAGTTTTTGTTCTCTTTAACATGGCTGCAGCATTTGGCAGTGTTGACTTCTCTCACTCATCCCTTGTAGCCAATAAACTGCTGACTCCTGCCTATTTTGCCTTGGCAATGTCTCCCATCTGGCTCCTTTACTCAACAAATACTACTTCAGGCCTTCATTACCCTTCCAAGGTCTATTGTAATAGATCTCTTCGAACCCAGGCTCTTCACTCTCATAGACTCATAGAATTGGAAGGGAACTCAGAGACCATCTAGTCTAGAGGTTCTTAATATTTTTTTACGTCATTGGACCTCTTTGGCACTCTTATGAAGCCTTTGGACCTCTTCTCAAAATCATATTGTGGTGTTTTTTTCATGATTGAAGGAAAAGCTAAATTTTAGGTTAGTAAAAATAAATATGTATTTTTTTTCCTATCAAGTCACAGATCCCCTGAAATCTAAACATGAAATCTGTTCCAAGATCAGTACACCCCAGGTTAAGAGCCCCAATCTATAAACTATGCATACTGTTTGATCCAGCAATACCACTACTAGGTCTATATCCCAAAGAGATCATAAAAATGGGAAAAGGACCCACATACAAAAATATTTACAACAACTCTTTTTGTAGTGGCAAAGAATTGGAAATTGAGGGGCTGCCCATCAATTGGAGAATGGCTGAATGTGCTATAAGAAATGATGAGCAGGAAGATTTCAGAAAAAATCTGGAAAGACTTACATGAACTGATGCTGATTGAAGTGAATAGAACCAGGAGAATGTTGTATACAGTAACAGTAACACTTTGTGATGATCAATTATGATTGACTTAGCTCTTCTCAGCAATACAATAATGGAAGACAATTCCAAAAGACTTATGATGGAAAATGCTATCCAAATCCAGAGAAAGAACTGATAGGGTCAGAATGCAGACTGAAGCATACTATTTTCACTTTTTGTTGTTGTTTTTTGGTGGCTTTTTCCTTTTGTTCTATTTCTTTTTTTTTCTTTTTGGTGAGGCAATCGGGGTTAAGTGACTTGCCCAGAGCCACACAGCTAGTTAGTATCAAGTGTCTGAGGCTGGATTTGAACTCAGGTTCTCCTGACTCCAAGGCCAGAGCTTTATCCACTGCACCACCTAACTGCTCCTGTTCTATTTCTTCTTTCACAACATAAATAATGTGGAAATATATTTTGCATTATTACACATGTATAACCTATACAAAATTGCTTGCCAGGGAGGGGAGAAAAATTTGGAACTCAAAATCTTTCAAAGAATGAATGTCAAAAATTGTTTTTACATGTCATTGGAAAAAATAAAATACTACTAAAAATAACCCCACCCCCAAAGAACCCCTGATCTAGAGCAACTTATCTCTGGCAAGAAGCCACCATGGGACATCCCTGATGAGTTGTTGTCTAGCTTTGGCTTGATGATCTCTAGTGAGGGGAAACTCCCAAGGCAGCTCACTCCACCTTTGGGTAGATCTGATTGCTAGGAAATTTTTCTTTAGTTCAAGCCTAAATTTGCCTCTATGCAATGTTCAGCCATAGCTATTAGTTCTATTAGTTTGGGGGCAAGCAGAATGAAGGCAAACTCTTGTCTGCATGGAAGCCCTTTAAATATTTGAAAATAGCTCTCATGGATCCTCTAAATCTTCTCTAGAGGAAATATTTTCCATTCCTTTAACCTATCATGGCATGAAATTGGGTTTTTCTGCTAACCTTGGGGCTCTCTTTGGACAATCTTTAAGTTATACATGGATTGGGATTGGAACTAGATTCGTGATTTCATTGGTATAGGGGAATTCCCAGATAAGGACCCTTTACCAACGCAGGTGCAATTTGTAATCCCAGAGCACTAGGAGGTTAAATGATCTAGGTCACACAGCCAATATGTATCTATGAACTAAGTTATCTATGAGTCTTCCACAAGATGGCACCCAGACCAATACTCCAGATGTGACATCACCAGAGCGACTACAGTTGGTTGGTTGGTTGTTCTTCGTTCTTGAAGAGGACCAAAATGACATCACTCTTCTAGAGTCAAGTTATGGTGTCCAACTGCGGCTGATCAGACCAATACAAGCTCAGAATGTTCTACCACAGATCAGGCACATTTGGGGTGGATTCTCTGAATTTGGGCATCTTGCATTTCTTTTGAGCTACTTCAATTCTGCTTTGCTCATAGAGCGCACCTTGTCTCACGTGGGCACGCCTTGCTGAGCAGTCCCGTGCCAGTGTCACAAAATCATTCCAAAGTTTTAAAAAGAGACCTTGAGAGTGTCCTTGTATCACTTCTTCTGACTACCATGTGAACGTTTGCCCTATGTGAGTTCTCCATAAAATAGTCTTTTTGGCAAGCGTACGTTTTGCATTCAAACAACTAAAGTGGGGCTATTATCGACTGCCTTCTACTGAAGCCTAAGATTATATTAGCTTTTTTGGCCACCAAATCATGCTGTTAACTCACTTTGAGCTTACAATCCACTGAACTCCCTTGGTCTTTTTTCATATGAACTGCTATATGCCCCCTGCCTTCCCCATTTTGTATTTGTGAAGTTAACACAGTTCTGCTATGCAATTAGTTGACAGGTCTTGTCTCTACAATGTCCATAACATCTATGTTCCCCCCCTGTCGACAGAGCCTAGACTTGTGAAATAAGCTTCTGTTTGGTCTTCCTGCTTCCAGTCTGTCCCTTCTCCAATCCATCCCCTTCACAGTTGCCAAACCAGTATCACTAAAATATCATCTGAAAATGTCAAACCCTCTTACTTAAAAATCTTCGGTCGCTGCCCATTGTTTCTAGGTAAAAATGCAAAATTTGCAGCCTGCCATTTAAAATGCCATTTACAATATAATGTCCTTCTCCCTTTCCAGTCTAATTTCATGTGACTCATCTCCATGTACTCTCCATTTCATTTAAACTGGTCCACTGGAGTTATGAACTGATCCAACCATTCTGGAAGCAAATTTGGAGCTATGCCCAAAGGGCTATCAAACTGTGCATACCCTTTGATTCAGCAATACCACTACTAGGTCTATATCCCAAAGAGATTTTTTAAAAAGGGAAAAGGATTTGTATAGAAAGGAAAAGTATTTGTACAAAAATATTGATAGCGGCTCTTTTTGTGGTGGCTAAGAATTGGAAATTGAAGGAATGACCATCAAATGGGGAATGGCTGAGCAAGTTGTGGCATATGATTGTAATGGGATGTTATTGTGCTATAAGAAACGATAAGCAGTATGCTTTAAAAAAAACCTGGAAAAATTCAAAAAATTAAAAAAAAGAAAAACCTGGAAAGACTTACACAAACTGATGCTGAGTAAAGTGAACAGAACCAGGAGAACACTGTGTGCAGCAAAAGCAATATTTTATAATGAACAAATGTGAAAGATTTGTCTGCCCTGAGAGAGTGAAAAACAGTATGCTTTGCTCTGTAATCAGATGCCATCAATTCTTTCTTGGGAGGTGGATGGCATTTTTCCATCATGAGTCCTTTGGAATCCTCTTGGATCATTGCATTGATTGGAGTACACAAATCTCTGGATGCAGATAGCTTCTTTCTTCATATGCTTTATAGTTAATTTGGGTCTTTATAATAGTCAAAATAACTTAGTTGCTCGAAGTCATTATTAAAACAATATTACTGTTACTGTATACAATGTTCTCTTGGTTCTGCTCATTTTGCTCTTCATTATTTCATACATATCTTTCCATGTTTTTCTAAGATCATTGAGTTTATCATTTCTTATAACACATTGGTATTCCATCACAATCATATACCACAACTTGTTCAGCCATTCCCCAATTGATAGGCATCGCTGCAATTTCCAGTTCTGTGCCACCACAAAGAAAGCTACTGTAAACATTTTTGAACATATAGGTTCTTTCCTTTTTCCCTAAACATCATTAGAAATAGCCCTAGTACTGGTATTGTTAGGTCAAAGGGTATAGGCAGTTCAATAAGTCTTTGGGCATAATTCCAGGTCGCTCTCCAAAGTGGTTGGATCAGTCACAGATCCACGACAGTAAATTAGTGTACCAATTTTTCTATATCCCCTCCAATATTTTTCATTTTCCTCTTCAATCATTTTAGCCAATCTGGTAGGTATGAAATGATATTTCAAAGGTATTTTAATTTACATTCCACTGATCAGTAATGATTTAGAGCATTTTTCATGACTATAAATTGTTTTCATTTCTTCATTGGAAAACTGTTTATATCCTCTGGCCATTTTTTTTAAATCGAGGAACGACTTGTATTCTTATAGATTTGACAAAGTTCTTTATATATTCGAGATATGAGAACTTTATCTAAGAAACTGTCTATAGAATTTCTCTCCTCCTCCTCCCCCCCACATTTTCTGCTTTCCTTCTGATTTTGGCTGCATTTATTTTATTTGTGCAAAACCTTTTTAATTTAATGTAATCAAAATTATGCAATTATACCTAATTTTGCTCTCTCTTATTTATTAACAAATTATTCACAAATTATCCATAAGTCTGATAAGTAATATTATCTTGTAATAGTTCTATTTATATCTATATCATGTATCCATTGTGACCTTATCTTGGTAAATGGTGTAAGATATTGTTCTATGCCCAGTTTCTGCCATACTGCTTTCCCGTCTTCCCAACAATTTTTACCGAATAACGAATTCTTATCCCAAAATATGTCAAATAGAAGGTTATTATGTTTATTTGCTGCTGTAAATTATAAGTCTGCTCTATTCCATTGATCTACCTTTCTATTTCTTAGCCAGTACTATATAGTTTTTGATAATTGCTACCTTAGAATGTAGTTTAAGGGAGCAACTAGGTGATGCAATGGATAGAGCACCAGCTCTGGAGTCAGGAGGACCTGAGTTCAAATCTGGCCTCAGACACTTAACACTTACTAGCTGTGTGACCCTGGGCGAGTCGCTTAACCCCATTGCCTAGCCAAAAAAAAAAAATAGAATACAGTTTAAGTTTACTGCTGAACTTCCTTTCTTTACTTTTTTCCATTATTTCCTTTGATATTCTTGACTTTTTGTTCTTCCAAATGAATTTTGTTATTGTTTTTGCTAATTCAGTAAAATATATTTTTGGAATTTAATTGGAATGACATTGAATACACACAGTAGTCATTTACATGTCATTCAATCCTCTGCCTCCTCATCCCAGACTCCACTCTGATCCAGTATTCCAGCTCCCAGTCAAGGACCTATGGCTCCTCTTTGGTGAGAGTTCTCACTGTAGACCCATCATGCTGCTTTCTGGCCATCTTCAGCAAAATCACAGGTCCAGTAAAACCAACCCACCCACCCACCAATAAGCAAACAAACAAACAAGGGTATCAACCAAATCCTATTGTGAGGCCCTGGGTTCTTGATTAGGGAGAATTCTCCAAATACAGCCTAGACCCAGATGCACCAAATCATTCTCTAACTATCTTCATTCCAGGACACTTACTCTGTGCTTCCCACTCCGGTCCTCCCTATCACTTTTCACCTCTAATAATCAAAGTAAAACTACTGTTTTTGGAATGAAGTCAATCAGTTGCCCCATGGCTCCACTCACCACTCCTGTGACTTCCTAGACCAAGACAATTCTCTCTGGACATCACTCCTCTATATAGATTGTCTTCCTCTATTATGATATAAGATGCTTGAGGGTAGGAATTTTCTTATTTTTCTATATTTACATCCCTAGTGCTCAGCACAGAATCTGACATATTTGTTGATGGTGTTGGGGAAACTAGGTGGTGAAGCGGATAGAACGCCAGGGCTGGGGTCAGGGAGACTCCTCTTCTTGGGTTCAAATCCAGCCTCAGATGCTTACTAGCTATGTGAATATGGGTAAGTCACTTAACCCTATTTACCTCAGTTTCCTAATCTGTAAAATGTGCTGGAGAAGGAAATGGCAAACCACTCCAATATCTTTGCCAAGAAAACCCCAGATAGGGTCATGAAGAGTTGGACTTGATAGAAAAAAATTGCTTTTTCATTCATTCATTCATTCATCCAAATGCTCTTTTCTGCATTTTGCCATCTATAAACTTGATCATCCAACTACATATGCCTTCATTCAAATAATTTATAAACATGTTGAATAGCACACAGTCAAATACAGATCCCTGAGGGCACTCAACTGGAGACCTTGTTCCATAACCCATTAATGATTACTTTGCTGGTCATTCACCAGTTTGAAACCTATATGAATGCACTATTCTTTAGTTTACATTTCTTCATCTTGTTCACAAGAATAGCATGAGAGATTTTTGTCAAATGCCATTCTTTCATAATGTACTATATTCTCCTTGATTCTATGACTCAAGTACCTAGTCTCTACATCAATTCAATCACCTCAGCCATAGGGCTAATTCTTTGTCTGTGCTCCAGAGTCCTCTTTGGATTATGTCACAAATATCCAAGAGTCATCTTTCCAACCACACCAATAGAAAGATCACCAGTGCAAAAGGAACATTCTTTTAAGCTTTCTTTTATGATTTGGGAGTAATTAACAATTGTAGGCAATAACAAACCCTTCCCCACTCCTCATCTCCTATGTTTGTATTTCCAGTTGGGATTTTTACAAAGGGACTCATGATTTTAGTTGTCCAAAAGTCAAATGGCCTACCCCAGAAGATAGTGAAATAAATTCAGTTCAATGTTCTAGGCAATGCTAGGGAGATCAAGGTAAAAATGAAACAGTTTTGGCCCTCAATAAGTCTACATTCTATTCAGGGGATGTCTAGGATATGACATATATACAAATACTAAGTATAAAGCAAGGTGATGTCTTGGGAAGAAAGGAGTGGTCCAGACAAGGTGTTCTATGAACATGTGAATAGGGGGACATTATTATGAGCTGAGGGGATTAGAGAAAGTTCCAAATAAGAGGTGACATCTAAGATGAGCCTTGAAGGAAGATAAGGATTGTTAAAGGCAGACAGCACCCCATTCCAGGCAAGGGGAAATGGACTATGCAAATACCCACGGGAGAGAGATGGCTGGATTCTCTTTCACTGGAAGTTTTCAAGGGGAAGTTGGATGGCTACTTCCTGATGATGATGTTGAAGGTACTCTCGATCAGGTACGGTTTGTACCACATGAACTTTCAAGAATCTTCTATATTTGATTCTCTGTACTTCTCTGCTCCAAAACACCTGGGTTCTTATTTTGGCTCTGCTACATTCCAGCCATGTGAACCCAGGCAAGTCATATCAGCTCTTTGAGTTCCAGTTTCCTTATCTATAAAAGGTGGGTTGTACTTGTCCTTTCCAATCTCAAGGATAAAATGAGATATTTTTGCAAATAAAACATTTTGCAAATAAAAAATGAATGTCATTAGTTTCTTTAAAAACACCTAGAAATTTCAATGGATTGCAAGCTTAATATTAGCCAACAGGGATATCACTTCTATGAGAGCTAATAGAGGGGCATGGTGTCCATAACAAAGACAGTGGTATTCCCACTATACTCAGCCAAGAACACATCTGGAGTGTTGTACTGAGTTCACAAGACTACCATGGCTTTAAAGTAGAAAATTACCTTAGAAGTCATTAGATCTAACTCTCTTGAGGCAGTGAGGTGGTGCAGTGGATAAAGCACCGGCCCTGAAGTCAGGAGAACCTGAGTTCAAATCCGATCTCAGACCAAAGACTTGACACTTACTAGCTGCGTGACCCTGGGCAAATCACTTAACCCCAATTGCCTAAAAAAAAAGAAAGAAAAAAGATCTAACTCTCTCCATTTGACAGATGAGGAAACTGCAGTTTACAGAAGTCAATTGACTTGTCCAAGGTCACACAGGGAGTAAGTAATAGAAGAGTGATTCGAACCAAAGTCCTCTGACTCCAAATACAGAATTCTTTGTGCCAAAGCACACTTCTGGATGCTTCATTTTGTCAATCAGTCAATCTATCAGCATCTGTTAATTACATTCAATTAATCTACAAATATTGTTAATCTATTAACATTGACTCTGTGCCAGGTACTGGGGATACAAAGACAAAAACAATTCCTGCCCTCAAGGGACTTCTGTTTTATTGACAGAAATGATACATATCCATTTAAGATGGTACAAAATATACAGAAAATATATGGTAAAAATAAGCAATTTCAGTAAAGGGGGTGAGAATAGGAGGAATATTCACAAACTGAGGCATGTATAAGACAACAAGGAAGAGTTTAGAAACCATGTCATATGAAGAATGTTTAACCTGAAGACAAGAAGACTTAGGGAAAGGGACAGCCATAGTAGCAGTCTAAACATATTTTGAGGACTTTAAAACACAAGGAGAAGAGAGATTAGTCTTTTTATTGTCTTATTTCAAGGGGCAAAACTGGCCCTGTTGGGTGGAGTGGCATGGAAGTAGATATGACTGGGATAAGGAGCTGTCCAAATGGAACATTCCTGAAGTAGTGGGCTCTCTGCCATGAGAAGCAACCAGGCTTATCATCGATAACCACCTTTCAGGAAAATTGTAAGAATTCCCTTATTGTGAAGGGGGTTGGACTAGACAACTTTTAAGATCCCTTTCAAAGCTGTGATTTATCAGGTAATTTCTCCATTTCCATTTTAACTCATTATGCATTTGAACCAGCTTTTTTCCTATTGTTTAAAAATTAAAATATGCTGAAGACACTTAAGATTCCCTGTATTTTTCCAAATTTGGACTCTTTTTTTTTCTATAAAAGAAAATGTGATTTCTGACTCTGAGTTCTTACACAGGCAGACCTGTTTTTCTCCCCATGGGTCTGAGAATAACAAACTTTATTATCAGGTGGCCAGTTTGAATGTTTCACAAACAGCTGACATCTCCTCCAATGAATGGGCCCTAGAAAAAGGGGCCTATACTTAAGGGATCAAGTCACTCATCCTACCCACTCACTGTTTAGTTTGTGGTCTAGAGAATTTGGCCTGAGGCTTCAAGTCCATTCTGTTTTGACAAATGGTGCAAGTTGAGCAAAGCAAATTGCCTTTCAGACTGAAAGTACAGGTTTCCCCCAGAGGTGCTTAATGGATTGCCATGGATTTTAAAAGAACAAAAGGCCATATTTCAGGCATAATAGTACAGTGTTTGTGAAGCTGTAAATTGGACCCACCATTCTGGAAAGAAATTTGGGATTATGGTAAAAAAAAAAGACTAATATGAATCCATACCCTTTGACTCAGAGAGTTAACTACTAAGCAGTATTCCAAGGAAGTCAAAGACAAAAAGAAAGATTTTGTAAACACACAAAGATATTGGTTCATTGGTATGATTGAATCCTATTTTGTGATAACAAATAAGTGGAAATAGAGTAGGTGTCCAGTGATTGGAGACTTGCCAAATTAACTGTGCCATATGAATGTAAAATATCATATTACTAGGTGGTAAATGGATAGAATAATGGATTTGGAGTCAAGAAGACCTAACCTTGAATCCTGCCTCAGACACTTACTGGCTGTGTGACCCTGGCCACATAATTTTACCTCTCTCAGCTTTGAAGTATTCATCTATAAAATAGAGATAATAATAGTAGTTCCCTCTCAGGGGTATTGTGAGGATCAGATGAGATGACACATGTAAAGTAATTTGCAAACCTTGAAGTGCTATATGAATGCTAGGTATTGTCATCATCACCATTAATATCCCAGAAGTAACAACTAATATGAAGAATTCAGAGAAGCATGGGAAAATATATGTGAACTGAGAAGAATGAAGTAACAAATTAAAAATCCTCAACTTGGCATTCAATGCCCTTTATAATTGGGATTGTGTGTTAAATGTCTCCAGTATACAGACTGTCATGCTTTCCTGACTTATCATATGCTGCTATTAGTACTGTATATTTAAGCCACTGAAGTGGCATTCAATGCCATTGGTTTGACATCCTAGGCTGTCAAGATTCACTTCAACTCAATTCAATACACACTTATCAAGTGCCTACTATGTGCTAGGCATTGTGCTGTTCCCCCACCAGAGGCATAAAGATTAAAACAAAACAAATCCATCCTTGTTCTCAAGGAGCTTACGTTGTATTGGAAGAAGGAAGGAGAATAAAACACGTACATGTAAGTTTATACAAAATATATAAAAGGTGATTTGGGGAAAATGAGGCACTAGTAGGTGTGGGATTCAGGAAAGCTTTGTGTAGAAGGCTGTACTTGAGGTGAGCTTTGAAGGGAACTAGGGATTCTACTGGGTGAAGGTGAGCAGGAAGGGCATTCCAGGCATAGGAAGCAGGATGTGGAAAGTCATGGAGATGAAAAATGGACACTGAATGTGGAGAGCTGTAAGGCCAGTTTGACTGGACTTTAGCATTCATGGATATGAGTAACACGTAGCATAGGGTATAGGATGTCTGAGATGAGGGACTTCGAGGAAGCAAGGAAGGGTGTTGAGCTTGGAGGCAGGAGGGACCTGGGTTTGGATCCCAATTCTAGTATTTCTTTACTTAACTACTTAAATTGCCAGAGCCTTAGTTTTCTCGTCTGTAAAATGGAGTCATAATTTATGCAGTACCTAGTTCCTTGGGAATGTTGTGAAAATCAAGTGAGTTAGTGTATATGAAATACTATTGCGCTTAAACTCCTATTTCTTAAAAGGTCTGTTATTATTTTATTACTTAGTAAGCAACTGCCAAGGCAAAATGGACTCATTTCATAACTGTTTCCAGGACTGCCCTTGGAAATGAATATGATTTCCTGCCCATGGTGAATATCTGAAGCAGTTTCTTTCTGACTCAGTTCTCCCCAACATGGCCCTGTCCACTTTCCCTTTTTGGCATTCTTGTAAGTGCTCAGAATTGCTGCCCTTTTTGCTGTTGCTCCTCACTTGCTTGTCAACAGAGGTAAGCAAGTGAGATGGATTAGGGAGAATTTTGCTTTCTAAGCAAAATGTGATGGAGAACTTGCTTAGGCTCCCAGCTTCCTGTGAGTCCAAATTTTTTGCTTAAGCTTGGCTAGCCTCATTGTCAAGGATAGAGCCTTGATATTTAACAGCTCTTGCAGTTGTGTGCAATTAGAGTGGTGCCAATGCACTGTTTAAATGACCAGCTGATCTTGAAGAGTTAGACACAGAAGTAAAAACATCAACTTTGTCATCTTTTCTTATAGAAATAGGATAGGGCACCAAAAACATCTTAGTCAGCAGACACAACGTTTGCCAAAAGGAGACATGACAGCCAAAGTCAATGCCATTTAGAACACAAACTCCATTCATAAACCATTATACAGGAGGCTGACTAAAGATTGTAAGAGGTACCGGCTCACAAAGTAGTAAAAAAAAAAAAACATGGAGCAAATGAGCCTGCAGAGAGCCTAACCCAAAAGAAGTCAAAAAAGCCAATGAAGAGAAGAATGCCTTAAAAAGCAGAATTGCCCAAATGGAAAAGGAAGCCCAAAAGCTCACTGAAGAAAATATTTCCTTAAAAATTAGAATGGAGCAAATAGAAGCTAGCGACTTTATGAGAAATCAAGAAATTATAAAACAAAACCAAAAGAATAGAAGACAATGTGAAATATCTCATTGGAAAAACAACTGACCTGGAAAATAGATCCAGGAGGGATAATTTTAAAATTATTGGACTATCTGAAAGCCAATAATCAAAAAAAGAGCCTAGACATCATCTTTCAAGAAATTATCAAGGAAAACTGCCCTAATATTCTAGAACCAGAGGGTAAAATAGAAATGGAAAGAATCCACCAATCACCTCCTGAAAGAGATCCCCAAAGGAAAACTCCTAGGAATATTGTAGCCAAAATCCAGAGTTCCCAAGTCAAGGAGAAAATATTGTGAGCAGCCAGAAAGAAACAATTCAAGTATTGTGGAAACACTATCGGGATAACACAAGATTAGCAGTTTCTATGTTAAGGGACCACAAGGCTTGGAATATAATATTCCGGTGGTCAAAGGAGATAGGATTACAACCAAGAATCACCTACCCAGCAAAATTGAGTATAATCCTTCAGGGGAAAAAATGGATATTCAGTGAAATAGAGGACTTTCAAGTATTCTTGATGAAAAGACCAGAGCTGAACAGAAAATTTGACTTTCAAATACTAGACTCAAGAGAAGCATGAAGAGGTAAACAGGAAAGAGAAATCATAAGGGACTTATTAAGGTTGAACTGCTTACATTGCTGCATGGAAAGATAATATTTGTAACTCATGAGACCTTTGTCAGTATTAAGGTAGTTGGAGGGGAAAAAATTATATGTAGATAGATAGATAGGTGGATGGATGGCACAAGGTGAGTTGAAGATGAAAGGGTTACATCTAAAAAATAAAATTAAGGGTTGAGAGAGGATTATACTGGAGAAGGAGAAAGGGAGAGGTAGATTGGGGTAAATTATCTCACATAAAAGAGGCAAGAAAATGCTTTTACAGTGGAGGGGAAGTGGAGGAAGGTGAGAGGGAATGAGTGAATCTTATTCATATCAGAATTAACTAAAGGAGGGAATAACATATACACTCAATTGGGTATGGAAATCCATCTTACCCTACAGGAAAATAGGGGGGAAGGGGATAAGAGAGGTGGGGTATGATAGAAGGGAGGGCAGATTGGGGGCAGGGAATAATCAGAAGCAAACACTTCTGAGGAGGGACAGGGTCAAAAGAGAGAATAGAATAAATGGGGGGCAGGATAGGATGAAGGGAAGTATAGTTAGTTTTTAACATGACTACTATTGAAGTGTTTTGCATGATTACACATGTCTAACCTATACTGAGTTGCTTGCCTTCTCAATGAGGGTGGGGGGGGGAGAAAGGGAGAAAATTTCAAACCCAAAGTTTTAAAAACAAATGTTAAAAATTGTTTTCACATGCAACTGGGAAATAAGATATATAGGGAATGGGGTATAGAAATCTATCTTGCCCTACAGAAAAATAGAAGGGGAAGGGGATAAGAGAAGGGGGGTGATAAAAGGGAGGACTGATTAGAAGAAGGGGTATTTAGAATGCATGCCATCTTGGGATAGGGAGAAAATTTGGAACTCAAAATCTTGTGGAAGCGAATGTTGAAAACTAAAAATAGATAGATAATTTAAAAAAAAGAAATGATGAGCAGGATACTGTCATAAAAACTTGGGAAGACTTACATGAACTGATTCTGAGTGAGGTGAGTGGAACCAGAACATTGTATGTAGTAACAGCAATATTGTATAATGATCAACTATAAATGACTTAGTTATTCTCACCAATACAATGATCCAAGAAAATTCCAAAGGATTTATGATAACAAAGACTATCCATCTCCAGAGAAAGAACTGATGGAATCTGAATGCAGATTGAAGCGTACTTTTTTTAACTTTAATATTCTTGCAGGTTGTTTTGGTCTGCATTTTCTTTTGCAACACGGCTAATATGAAATGTTTAATGTTACTGCATATGTATAATTGATACCAAATTGCTTGTATTCTCAAGAAGGAGGGAAGGTATGAAAGGAGGGAAAACAATTTTGAACTTAAATTTTTTAAAAAAATGAATGTTAAAAATTTTCATTTACATGTAATTTAGAAAAAAAATAAAATAAAAATTAGCTGTAAAAAAAGAACAAGAATACAAACACACCCCTCCAAACCTAGGGTACACTATCCCCTCTACCATTTTGGTACATGGAGATTGAGTTCAAACTTGAATCAAGTTCACTTCAGGATACAATGGTGTAGCCAAAGGAGGAATCTCTACCTGCAGACTACAGTGACATCTGGGCTGGGCTTTCTCCTGCTCATCAGGGCTATAGATATGTTTCATCTTCTATAGGCTGGTGTCAAACTCTGATATGGGCTCCTTTCACTAGACATCTGGTCCTCTAACCTATCAGAACTCATAAGGCCATTGCCATTTCCAAAACTCCTTCATCTAAAAGCAGGAGGTAAAGAACAGAGATACCATGTATTCATGGGCCATATAGCCCTGGATGGGAAGGACCCAAGGTGTCTCTTTTACCCAAAGAGTGTCTTGAGATCTGATTTGCCCTTCCTCACCCATACCCTAGAAACTTTTGTATATATGGTCCATTCCTGCTCAGCAGCCAATTGAAGAAACCCTTTCTTCACCTTCAGTAGGTGGAGGAAACAGTCATAGAATACCTGCACATACTCCAAAGTCCACATGGGGATTGTATTAACTAAGCAAATGGATCATATTCCTAAGGACTAGACTCTCATTGGCCATTCCTCCAGTCCATGCAGAAGAAATTAAGCCCATAGGTGGGAAACAAGATCACACAGACAGTAAGAAAGCTAAGATCCAAATCTTTTATTTTCATTTTAAAAATCCCTTGTTCTTACCACCACATTGTGTCACAGATCTTTAAGGTCCCTGAAAGTAATGGTCAAAATTTAAAATCTGTTAAAAGAAAGATTTCTGCATGTATTAAGAGAATGCTTAATGAAAACATTCTAAGGGAGATGAAGCTCTTCACAGATGATTTTCTACAGCAGACCACATCTTTATGGTTACACCACTGACTAAGAGAGGTTGAGGAGATACAATCATACTCTATTTATGGTTTGTCAATCTTTAAAACAAACAAATAAAACATCTGACTTGGCAGAACAAAAGGCAGGTGCAAAGGTCTCTTCCAACCAGGGAGTCTCCAATACATATGTTTAAATTATGTAAAACTACATGACAGATGCAACCAGCAGAGTGCTGATAAATGTTTTACAACTGGATCTCCAAGGGGGAAATGTATACATGATACACTTTGAAGTTTAATCTGCAATATTAATATTTTTTTCCATCACTTTCTTAGGTCTAGACAATCAATAAAACACCAAATCAAAGTCTGATTTCTAGCATTTGCTGAGATGTAAATGCTCACAATGAAAATTTGATTAGTTGGTTCTTTTGAGCTGGTTCAAGCTGGCTCCAGCACACCCCTGGATGAAACCAAAGAGACAACTTTGTTGACTGGGTTTGTATTGATAAAGCAAGGTGTTGGGGAGGAGTCCCTTTTTTTTTTACTTAAGGTTTTCGCCAGTGTCACAAGGAACATATTATTGAGAGTTCAAACAGAAGGATTCTTTCCTGATGGAGGAGAAATATGAGTTCCTCCCATTGTCTAGCACAGTACTTGGCACATAGTAGGTGCTTAATTTATGTTTGTTGATTTGAATCATTGAAGATAACATTGCACTAATTACACAGGGGCCCAGAACATTACAAAATCTCCTCTTTGAAAACTACATTATGAAGGAGCTTGGCCTGGCCATTTATCCTGGATAAACAAAAGGGATGAAAGATGAACATTTCCCCAACTATGCTGTCTAGCTGGATAAGCAGCCTATTGAGTTAATCTGTCGATAAATGTATATGGAGAAGCAACTGTGGACTGTGGAATAAGAGGACTGGATTTAGAGTCAGGAGACCTGGGTATCACTCACTCAAATCCTAGGTGGCTCAAGGTATTCCCCTTAACTTATCTGTGCCTTAGTTTCTTCATTTGTAAATTGGAGGGGAGTTTGGACACAATAGACTCCAAGGTCCCTTCTAGTTGTAAATCTATGCTCTTACCTGGTGAGTTGGGGCAAGTCACTTAACCTTTCTGTGCCTCAGTTTCCTCTTTTACAAAATGAAGGTACCTTCTGAGGTTCCTTTTAGCTCCAGAGCTATAATCCTATGGAATGGTAGATTTGGTGCTGGCCTCAGTGTCTGGAGGATCTGAGTTCAAATCTTATTTTTTTATATAAATTTATTTATTTTCAGTTTTCAATATTTACTTCCACAAGATTTTGAGTTCCAAATTTTCACGCCATCTCACCCCTCCCCCACCCCAAGATGGCATGCATTCTGAATATCCCTTCCCCTAGTCTGCCTCTCTTCCATCTCTTCCCCTTCTCTTATCCTCTTCCCCTTCTATTTTCCTGTAGGGCAGGACAGACTTCTGTACCCCATTTCCTGTATTTCTTATTTCCAGTAGCATGTGAATATTTTTTAAACATATGTTTTTAAAACTTTAGGTTTCAAATCTTCTCCCTTCCTCTCTCCCCACCCACCCTCATTGAAAAGGCGAGCAACTCAATATAGGTTATACATGTGCAGTTATGCAAAACACTTCCATAGTAGACATGTTGTGAAAAACTAACTCTATTTCCCTTAATCCTATCCTGCCCTCCCATTTATTCTATTCTTTCTTTTGACCCTGTCCCTCCTCAGAAGTATTTGCTTCTGATTACCCCTTTCCCAATCTGCCCTCTCTCTCATCCCCCTGCTCTCTTGTCCCTTCTCCCCTATTTTCCTATGGGTAAGACAGATTTCCTTACCCAATTGAATGTGTATGTTATTCCCTCCTTAAGCCAATCCTATGAGAATAAGATTCACTCATTCCCTCTCACCTTCCCCATTTCCCCTCCACTGTAAGAGTTTTTTTTCTGTTTTTTTTGTGAGATAATTTACCCCATTCTACCTCTCCCTTTCTTCTTCTCCAGTATAATCCTCTCTCATCCCTTAATTTTATTCTCCAGATATGACCCCTTAATCTTCAACTCACCTGTGCCCTCTATCTATCTATCTATCTATCTATCTATCTATCTATCTATCTATCTATCTATACTATACATCATAAATTTTTTTCCTCCAACTACCCTAATACTGACAAAGGTCTCATGAGTTATAAATATCATCTTTCCATGCAGGAATGTAAACAGTTCAACCTTAATAAGTCTCTTATGATTTCTCTTTCCTGTTTACCTCTTCATGTTCCACTTGAGTCTTGTATTTGAAAGTCAAATTTTCTATTCAGCTCTGGTCTTTTCATCAAGAATGCTTGAAAGTCCTCTATTTCACTGAATGACCATTTTTTCCCCTGAAGGATTATACTCAGTTTTGCTGGGTAGGTGATTCTTGGTTGTAATCCTATCTCCTTTGCCCTCCGGAATATTATATTCCATGCCCTGTGGTCCTTTAATGTAGAAGCTGCTAAATCTTGTGTTATCCTGATTGTGTTTCCACAGTACTTGAATTGTTTCTTTCTGGCAGCTTGTAATATTTTCTCCTTGACCTGGGAACTCTGGAATTTGGCTACAATATTCCTAGGAGTTTTCCTTTGGGGATCTCTTTCAGGAGGAGATCTGTGGATTCTTTCAATTTCTATTTTGCCCTCTGGTTTTACTATATCAGGGCAGTTTTCCTTGATAATTTCTTGAAAGATGATGTCTAGGCTCTTTTTTTGATCATGGCTTTCAGATAGTCCAATAATTTTTAAATTCTCTCTCCTGGATCTATTTTCCAGGTCAGTTGTTTTTCCAATGAGATATTTCACATTGTCTTTCTTTTTTTCATTCTTTTGGATTTGTTTTACAGTGTCTTGATTTCTCATAAAGTCACTAGCTTCCAATTGCTCTATTCTAATTTTTAAGGAAGTATTTTCTTCAGTAATCTTTTGGACTTCCTTTTCCATTTGGCCAATTTTTCTTTTTAGGGCATTTTTCTCCTCATTGGCTTTTTGGACCTCTTTTGCCATTTGGGTTAGGCTATTTTTTAAGGTGTTATTTTCTTCAGTTATTTTTTTGGGTGTCCTTTAGCAAGCTGTTGACTTGTTTTTCATGATTTTCTTGCATCACTCTCATTTCTCTTCCCAGTTTTTCCTCTACTTCTCTTACTTGCTTCTCAAAATCCCTTTTCTCTTCCAAGGCCTGGGAGTGATTCATATTTTTCTTGGAGGCTTTGGATGTAGGAGCTCTGACTTTGTTTTCTTCTTCTGGTTGTATATTTTGATCTTCTTTGTCAGTAAAGTAAGATAATATAGTCTGACTCTTTTTACGCTGCTTGCTCATGATCCCGGACAATTACTTGAGTTTAAAACTCTTTGTTAAGGTAGGAGTCTGCTTCCAATGTGGTGAATGTACTGTCCCAAACTTCGGGAGTTTATATAGCTGTTTTCAGAGATACTTGTAGGGCTCTGTAAATTTTCAGTTCCTGCAAGGTGGTATGACAAGGGGTGAGGTGTTTACTCCTTTCCTGGCCTGTGCTGTGGTCTATTAGTGACCACAAGCACTCCTTTCTATCCTGGAACTGTGAGGAAGGTTTCCTGTCCACAGCCCCTACAAGCTCCACCGTGCCAGCACTCCTTCTCACCCCAGGACCGCCGCTCAGAACTGTGACCCAGATCCAAGCATGGGCAAAGCAAGAGATTCCTTCCTCAGCACCAGCAGATAGATCCCTGCAATCCCCCTGTGATCACCCACTCGATTCCCCCTCAATATGTGGGCCAGAAGCATGGGAAGCAGCTGTCTACCCCAGGGCCACACTCTTGGGGAATGGAGCTGAGACTCCGCCTTCCTCTGAGCACTGCAGAAACAGACTTTTCCCACTGACCTTCTAAGTTGTCTTTGACATTAGTGGATTGAGGAGTCTGGAAACCGCCACAGCTGCTTGTGATTCAGTCCTCTGAGGCCTGCTCCAGGTTTGCTGCGGCCTGTGAGCCCACGCTGTGCCTCACTCTGCTCCCAGCCCAGCGAGATATACCTTTCTGATCAATCATCCAGAGGTTGTCTTGGGCTGGAAATTTGTTTCACTCTATCTTTTTGTGGATTAAGCTGCCTTAGAATTTGTTTAGAGCCATTTTTGTAGGTATTTGGAGGGGTTTGGGGGAGAGCTCAAGCAAGTTGCTGCCTTCACTCTGACATCTTGGCTCCACCCCTCTTCCTGAGTTCAAGTCTTGCTTCAATATTTCCTAACTGTGTGATACTGAACAAGTCACTTGTCTACATTTTCTTATCTATAAAATGAAGAAAGTGAACCAACCGGGCATGGCACGTGCCTGTAATCTCAGAAAATAGGAGGCTAAGATTAGTGGATCTCTTGATCTCATGAGTTCTGAGGTACAGGAATCTAATGTGACCCTGCGTCCACACTAAGTTCAGCATTAATATGGTGAGCCCCAAAGGATGTGAAGGTGAGGGATCAGATTGTTTGAGGAGGTGAGAGCTAGCCTAGGTCCAAACAGAGCTTTAGACCTGGATGGAAGTTTCTGTGTTTATCAGAGTGGGACCAGGTCTATGAATCTGGATGAAATAGAGAGAGCCAGTCTAAAAAAAAGTGAAGTGGGTGGACTCTGGTCTCTAATATCTAATACCTAATAGATATCTAATAACTCTAAATCTATAATGTTATGATCAGTTCTTATAAATATCTTCTGTTTTAACATCATCTACATTTCCCAACATACCCCTCATTCCTCTGCCAGAGAGGCATCCTTTGTAAGAAAAAATAAAAAGGAGAGGGGAAAAGTTCAACAAAAGTAATATATTGAAAAAGTCTGATATTACACACAGTGTTCTGAATCCCTAGTCCCCCACTTCTGCATAAAAAAAAAACATGGTGTATTCTTTGTATACAAGCTTGGTAATATTCCCAATTCTTAAAGCTTAGTTACTATTTTTATGCTAACCCTCTTCCCAAGGGCACAGACCAGCTGCTCAGTAACTCTAACCTATGCTGGTAGGTTAACATACAGAGAATCTCTTTGCTCTTTTTTGTTCTAAGATTTCTTAAACTCCCCCTCAACTGTGAAGACTGTTATTCTTTTAAAGGCTGGGGCTTTTGTCTCTGCTCCACTGCAAACCAAGCGGAGAATAATGATAATATTTAACTCCCCAGGGTGCTCATCTCCCTCCCCCCCACCTCCCAGAACCCACTGAGGTCAGATTATATGGCTACTTAACAGCTGTGCCACAAGCCAACTCGATCAGCTTACCCAGAGAGCCCCCAGATCAGGCTTGGGGGAAAGACTATTTCAGGCAGCCTTTTGAAACTGAGTTTTGCTGTTGGGAGGCTCTTTCAAAGCTGAAACAACTGATTGACTTCGAGGAAGATTAATACTGAGGATGATGATAAATATCACTTGAAAGCTTGCAAAGTGCTTTTCATATGTCATCTCCTTGGATTTCACAACAGCCTTTCAAGCTAGGTGCTGTTATTTTGCAAATGAGAAAACTGAGCCTGAGAAAGGTTAAATGATTTTGCCCAGAGTCACAGCTAGTAAGTATCCAATATAGGATTCAAACTCAGGTAAAAGAACCAAGCAGTCAAACTTATTACTGCTGGGTAAGTGAATAAATGAAATTCTTGTTCTTTTGATTGAGTTTTTCATATTTCAACTGGTCATGTTGACCCTGTGCAGAGATATTTGTTACTTGGCTCTATCCTTGCCAGGACAACAAATGGAAAAATGAAAGAACTAATCAAATAAATGGAACTTGGTCAAAGATCCAATTGAGGGGTATTTTTTAACCACACAACACCAGGAAAGCCATTGGATAAGTGAAAAATTCAATCAATCAACTAACTGAATATCTCGGTACCACCATAGGTCATGGTCTTTTTTAAAGAATTCAACTTTTACAATTATTGTTTTTAATCAGCAAAATCAACAGGTTAGTTTTGGTGTGGTTTCAACAAAAAACAAGGCCTCATTCTCCTCTACATTGAAATCGTAAAACAAGACTTAGTAATAGTGTGACCAGATAGGTGGAGCCAAGATGATGGATTAGAGGCAACCCAACTGAACTCTCTCAATGTTCCTCTAAAACAACTTTAAAATAATGCCCCAAATCAAACTTTGGAGCAGCAGAGCCAACAAAAGGTCAAGGTGAGACATTTTTCTGACCTGAGGAAACCCAGGACATCATCAGGAAAAAGTTTGTAATGCTGGGGTGGAAGCTTGTCCAGAATCCACACATAGGGTGGCAGAAACAGGAGCAGCTTTGGGAGCTCTTGGCCCAGAGACTGTAAAGGTGTCAGACAACTGGTCAGAAAGAGATTTACAAAGGATACTTTGCTAGCATTAGGTATAGCTCGCATTTATATTGGCAACTCTATTGTTTATACACAATTCCGAGTTGTAGTTCCAGGGCAG
The DNA here is from genome assembly GCF_003287225.1 of Phascolarctos cinereus. Lineage (NCBI taxonomy): Eukaryota > Metazoa > Chordata > Mammalia > Diprotodontia > Phascolarctidae > Phascolarctos > Phascolarctos cinereus. The sequence continues at coordinate 25,312,620 of NW_027555958.1, forward strand.
AGAGTAGTACTGGGGGTCTTTCACAAGGGAGCAGGGGACCTGGTCACAATTTCAAGGCAAAGAGAACACTAGAGCTTGTAGCTGCAGGGGACCAGGTACCTTTCCTAGGTAAAAGCCAGAGCACAGACCAGGAGAGCAGTGACCATACCTTTCTCAGGTTCACACCACCTTGGAAGCACAAAAAACTTGCGGATGCCTGAATTAACTCTGAAAACAGCAGTACTGAAACAGCCTGAAGCTTGGGACAATGCCTCCCTACCCCAACTTTAACATAAAGGTCTAAGTTAAGAAATAGGCTGGAAAAAATGAGCAAGCAACAGCAAGAAAAAGAATTTGGCCGTTAAAAGCCACTACAGTAGTAGTAAAGATTAAGATACAAACTCAGAAAAAGGCAACAATATGATAACGGCTACTCAAAAAACCTCAGAGAGAAATGCTAATTGGACCCAAGTCCACCCTGAGTTTCTGGAAGAGTTAAAGAAAGAGATAAGAGTGGTAGAGAAAAAGTTGGGGAAAGAAATGAGAGTGAAGCAAGAAAATTACAAAAGAGGATTAACAGCTTTATGAAAGATGCACAAAAAATACTGGAAAAAAACCCACCATAAAAACAGAATTTGCCTAGTGGTAAAAGAGGCACAAAAACCCACTGAAAAAGGGAATTATTAAAAAATGCATTATAGATCAAAAGGAAAAAGAGGTACAAAAATTCTCTGAAGAAAAAATTCCCTAAAAAAACAGAATTGGCTAAATGGAAAAAGAGGCATAAAGTCTCACTGAAGACATTAATTCCTTAAAAATTAGAATTGGTCAAGTGGAAGCTAATGACTCCATGAGACATCAAAAAGGAATAAAGCAAAGTCAAAAGAATAAAGACAATGTGAAATATTTCATTAGAAAAACAACAGACCTGGAAAATAGATTGAGGAGAGATAATTTAAGAATTTTTGGACTACCTGAAAGCCATGATCAAAGAAAGAACCTAGATGTCATATTAATTTTCAAGGAAAACTGCCTGATATCTTAGATCCAGAGGGTAAAATAGAAGTTGAAAGAACCCACCTATCACCTCCTGAAAGAGATCACAAAGTGAAAACTCTCTAGAATATTATAGCCAAATTCAAGAGCCCCCAGGTCAATGAGAAAATATGGTAAGCAGCCAGAAAGAAACAATTCAAATATCATGGAGCCACAGTCAAGATAACACAAGATTCAGTAGCTTCCATATTAAATGAGCAGAAGGCTTGGAATATGATATTCTAAAAGGCAAAAGAGATAGGATTACAACCAAAAATACCCAGTAAAACTGAGTATAATCTTTGGGGGGGGGAAATGGATATTTAATGAAACAGAGGACTTTTTAACATTTCTAATCAAAAGATCAAAGCATAATAAAAAATTTGACATTCGGATTCAAGACTCTAGAGAAGCATAAGAAGATACACATGAAAAAATAATCATAAGGGACTCAATGGAGTTAAACTGTTTACATTCCTCTATGGGAAGATGATACATGTAACTCCTAAGAATTTTATCATTATTAGGGCAGTTAAAAGGAATTTATATAGACAGAGGGCATGGATATGAGTCAGTTATGTTGGAACAATCTCCAAAAAAAAAAAAAAAGAGATGAGAGTGATACACTGGGAGAAGGAGGAAGGAACAGGTAAAATGGGAAAATTTTTCTCACATAAAAGAGGTTTGCCAAGAAGAGATTTTACAGTGGAGAGGGAAGTGGGGGAAGTAGTGGGCAATGCTTGAACCTCACTTTTATCAGAATTGGTCCAAAGAGGGAAGAATACATATACATTCTTAGTTTTATATAGAAATGTGACTTACACAATAGGCCAATAGGAGGGGAAGGGAATGAGAGGAAAGGGGGGGGATGATAAAAAAGAGGACAGATTAATGGAGTTAGTGATTAGAAGCAAAATACACTTTTGAGGAGGGATAGGATAAAAAGAGAGAGAAGAAGAAACAAAAAAATGGGATGGAGGGAAATACACAGTAATAATAACTATGAATGTAAAGGGGAAAAATTCACACATAAAACAGAAAAGGATAACAGAATGGATTAGAAACCAGAATCCAACAATATGTTGTTTACAAAAGACACACTTGAAACAGAAGGACACACACAGAGTTAAAATTGAAGGCTAGAGCATGATCTAATATGCTTCAGCTGAACTGAAAAAGGGCAGAGGCAGCAATCATGATTTTAGACAAAACAAAAGTAAAAAATATACCTAATTATAAAAAATAATCAGGAAAAGTACATTTTGCTAATACCACAGACAATGCAGTAATATCAATTTTTATATCAAGTTTCTCTGATAAAGACCTCATTTCTCAAATGTTAGTAGACATAGAGCTGAGTCAAATTTAAAAAAAAATAAGAGATAGTCAAAGGATATAAACAGGCAGTTTTCAGAAGAAATGAAAGCTATCCATAGTCATATGAAAAAATGTACTGAATTACTATTGATGAGAGAAAGATAAATTAAAACAACTGTGAAGCTGCATTTATCAGAAATGACAAATGCTGGAGGGGATGAGGGAAAAATAGGTACGCTAATGAACTTAGGGCAGCCAGGCCTGAAGTCAGGAAGACTCATTTTCCCCAATATAAGTCTGCCCTCTCTTATCCCTGTTCACCTCAGTGTTCTTATCTATAAAATGATCTGGAGAAGACTCCAGTACCTTTGCCAGAAAAACACCAAATAGGGTCACAAAGAGTTGGACACAACTGAAACAACTGAACAACAAAAACAATGAATTGTTGGTAGAGTTATGAACTGGTCCAACCATTGTAGGGAATGATTTGAAACTATGCCCAAAGGGCTACAAAATTGTGCATACTTTGACCCAGCAATATCACTACTAGATCTGTACCCTAAAGAGATCAAAGAAAAAGGAAAAGGACCTATATACATAAAATATTTATAGCAGCTCTTTTCGTGGTGGCAAAGAACTGGATATTGAGGTAATACCCACCAATTGGGGAATGTTGTGGCATATGATTGTGATGGAGTACTATTGTGCCGTAAGAAACGACAAGGTGGGGTGGTTTCAGAAAAAAAAAACATGGCAAGACCTATATGAATTTATGCAAAGTGAAGAGAGAACTGGAAGATCATTGTGTGGTAACAGAAATGTTGTAATGATGATCAAATGTGAAAGATTTGTTTGCTCCAATCAATAAAATGATCCAAGACAATCCCAAAGGACTCATGTTAAAAAACTGCTGTCTACCTCGAGAGAGAAGTGATGAACTCAGAGTGCAAATTGAAGCATATTTTCTCACTTTCTTTTTCTTGATTTTTTTTGAAATATGGCTAATGTGAGACATGTTTTGCATGATTTCTTATGTATTATCATTTTACTTTCCTTCTCAGTGGGTGGGGGAGGTGGTAAGAAGGAGGGAGAAAATTTGGAACTCAAAATTTAAAAAGAAAGGAATATTAAAAATAAATAATGAATTTTAAAAAAATATATTTTAAAAAAGAAATTGTAAGACAAATCTCCTGCCTTTGGCAAAGGGGAAGAGGATTAAGGACTTAGCAGATGTTGGACTAAGTAATGATTCTCTTAACGTGAATTCATTAGTCAGTGAAACTACCTCATGGGCTTTAGCCTCCTTCTGCTTTGTTAAGCTGCTGCTTCTCCAGACTTCTGGAGCATGGGACCCTAGATCTAGGGCTACAGGGGACCTCAGAGGTTGGATAATCCAATCCTTTCATGTTACAGATGAGGAAACTGAATCCTGTGTGGTTAAGTGATCTGCCGAAGGTCATGCAGGTAGTGAGAAGCAGAGGTGAGATCTGAACCTCATTCCTTTAGCTCTTAGTACCAGGCCATTAGAGCTGGGCTACTTGGAGTTAGTCCCAAGGTGCTGAAATTTAAAGGGTACTTGCAGCTCCTCAGCAGCCCAGAAACAATGGAGTTTAGCACCTAATTAGGAAGACTAATTAGTTAAACTAGAAATCCCCAGAAGCTTCCTCCCCTTGCAGCTGCACCACAAGCAAGATTCTTTCCAGCTCAGTCACGGTCCTTGACTTTTCCTTCCTCTCCAGGCTGCACTTCAGACTTGCTCTAAATGCCCCTAGAGACCTGAGAACTTCAGCTCTGGAATTCATTAAGTATTTGTGACCTCTTTCCTGATTGGGTGGCTCCTCCTGAACCTCCATTTGAGGAAGGAACCCGGCATCATTTTTCTCCAGGATGCACTCCAGACTTTCTCTACCATGCCCTACTACCAGTTATCTTTGTCCATTCTCTCTCCTTCACCTATCCTTCCCATCCCCTTCTAGTTAAGTGGGCCTAGAATCAGGAAGACCTGAATTCAAATCCAGACTTAGTTGCTTACTAGCAGTGTGACCCTGGACTAATTGCTTAACCTCTTTCTGCCTCAATTTCCTCAACTGTAAAATGGGGATAAGAATAACACCTACCTTATAGGGTTGTGAGGATCAAATGAGATATTTGTAAAGTATTTAGCACAGTGCCTGGCACACAGTAGGTACTTAATAAATCCTTCTTTCCTTCCATCCCCCACCCCCACTTCCACTTCCTTTTATTCCCAGTATGTAGCAGCATGCCTGACTTACAGTAAGCGCTTAATAAATACTTCTTGACTGATTGATCTGACTCTCTGGCTAAGCCCTCCCTGGCGTTGACTGACCTCAACATGCTGCCAGTAGGAACCCACACTTCATCCTTCTTGCCATGGGTACAAAAGTTCCTAGTTTGGTTCTACAGAAGAGATTATTTTCTTGTCTAAAGCTTCTGGTTTGCTTCATATGCTTAAAACCTCCTTTCAGTAGTTTCCTCTTCAGTAGAGAATTGAATTTCACTATAAGTGAAATATGGGAGCCATTCATTCCCCTTTCTTCTTAGGAGATCTTGAAGTCATCCCATTACCTGGCACCATGGTAACAGGTAGGAAGGGTGCCTGTACAGGGCCTACCAACATTAGAATAGACAGAAAGGACTCCATATTGTGCAGCCCTATCCATCAGTGCCCAGTGAAGTGGTCATTATGAAAGCCCTAATAGGATCCATAATGGGATTTGGGGCTGTATGGGAGCGTTATCTACTAAGGCACAGAGAGGTCATAGTATTATCAGGTTAGGGCTCAACGAGATCCAAGTGGCAGTCTAGTCCAACCCCATTGTTTGATGCATGAGGAAACTGAGTCCCAGAAACATCAAATTCCATGTCCAATGTCACGCAAGTGGCAGAGCTAGGATTCAAACTCCTGTCCTCAGGATCCAAATCTAGTGTCCAGTCCTTTAAGGTCTGTTAAATATCTGTCCCACAGTGGCTTTGGGCTTACCAGGGCAAGTACCATAATTCCTGATATTGAGATGAGACTGAGGGTTGGGGAGTTTAAATGACTTGTCATGGTGATAAAGTGACAGGGCTAGGACTTGAACACAGAGCTTGTGATTAAGAGTCCCTTGCTCCCTCGATTTCTGTACAATGGGATTGTTGCCTCTCCAACCTATTCCACATCCTTTCCTTCCCTGCTACTTCAGGGTTGGAGTGGAAGAAAATGAGAAAAAAACAAACCTTTGTTTATGGCCCTGCCCAAGAGGATGGTCCACAAAGCCACTTTTGACTAAACTGATTGGACTGTTGAATCAAACTAGACAGACAGATTTTTGTGTCTGAATCGACTAGCTGAATTTGTGTTCTATGCACATGACATTGCTGTTAGTCACAATAAAGTCACCTGTTACCATTCTGGTATGATACGGATGGAGAAAATGGCCAATCACCCCGATGTAGTATAAAAAGCTGTAATGTCCGGTGCTGGGCAGTGTCATGGTAGAGAGTGGTGAGCATAGAATGGAATTTTCCAGGACTGATCCTTCTCCTCTTTCTAAGGCTTTTATTTGGTTGAGAAGCCAAAAATCAAACAAAAAAAAAAGATGGGAGCTTTCCTCATAAGCTCAATATGAGTTAATTCCAAAAGGCAAGACAGGGTTAACAGAAAAGGATAGTGTTCTAATTAAATATATTGATGTAAAAAACTTTAATTTAGGGCTGGAAGAAACCCCAGAGGTTATCCAGTCCCTTTCTTTTTTTCAGTTGGGGAAACTGAGGCCCAGAGGGTTTAATGAATTGCCCAAGGTCACCTAGCAAGTAATTAGAAGAATCAATATTTGATGTTAGGTCCTCTGACTCCTGATTCATTATTCTTTCTGATTATTTTAACATGCTATCTCTTCCTTACCTTATAATAATCAGAAAATCTCCAAACTATTGTATTTGATTCTTAAACACTTAAAAGAAGATAACTGACAGACCAGAGAGAGAGAGAACTCAGAAAAAAGGGACCAGGAGGGTGAATCAATCAATTAGTCAGTCAAGAAGCATTTATTAAGTGCTTACTATGTGCCAGGCACTGTGCCAAATATCAGAGATACAAAGAAAGGCAAAAACATAGTCCCTGCCCTCATTGTAATGGGGAGGGGGTGGGGAAGGGGAGGAAACATACAAAAATATACATGCAAGATATTTATAAAAGTAGAAAGCAATCTGAGAGAGGAAGGGACTAACAGAGGCACTAGGAAAGGCTTTTTGTAGAAGGTGTAATATGAGGCTATCTTGAAAGAAACCAGGGAAGTCCAAGAGATAGAAATGAGGAGGGGGATGATTCTAAGCATAGGGGACATCCAGTGAAAGTGACTGAGCAAGAAAGCAAATTTGTCTGGGTTGTGTGGAGGGCAGTAAAGCATATGAAGGCTGGAATGGTATTAAGGGCCCAGGTTGTAAAGGTTTTTAAAGCCCAGCAGAGGATTCTATATTTGACCTTAGAGGGGATGAGAAGTCACTGGAATTCACTGAGTAGGAAGGGAGACATGCTCAGACCTACACTTTAGGAAAGTATCATCATCATCATCATAATTAACATTTATATAGGCCCTACTATGTGTCAGGCACTGTGTTAAATACTGGGAATACAAAGAAAGGCAAAAGACAATTTCTGCCCTTGAGGAGATGATGATAGAATGTTCTCCCCACAGTTAGAAATCACTTACTCCTCTGCCCTTCATTTCACAAGAGTGGAAATTAAGGTGCAGAAGATTTTGCCCAGGGATACACAGATAGGAAATAGTTGAACAGGGATTCACAGAATCACAGATTTTGAGGGCTAGAAGGGACTTCAACAGTCATCTGGTTCAATCCATGCACAAAAGGAACTCTTACTCTAACAAACTCCCAATTCTAACATAATACATCAATCGACCATTCAGCCTTTGCTTGAAGACCTTCAATAAAGGAAAACTCAGAACCTCTCAAAACTCTAATAGGAATTTTTTTCCTGGTGTAGAGCCCAGACTTTCCTCTTTGTAATTCCTACCCCTTGCTCCTGGTTTAGATCTCTGAAACCAAACAAAGGTCCTCCTATCTAAAATTCAACATTTTCTTTCTTAAAATTATTAAAAAATGATATCTTTTGTTTTTACATTGCCGGAATTTCCCCTTGTGTGCTTCCCCCTCTCCTAGAGAGACATCCTATGTAACAAAGAATATTAATACTCATCACTAAGCCGTTTGAAAGGCCACCATGTAGAAGGGAGAGCAGCCATAATCTGTTCAGAGGCACTAAGGCCAATGAGCAGAAATTTCACTTTCTATTGATTTTGCCTCAATATAAGAAAAGCCATTAAAACTTTAGAACTCCTTATAAATGGAATGGCTGGCTGACTACGAAATAGTGAGATCTTTTCATGATTAAAAATATCCATGCCAAGGTTGGATGGCCATCCATCAGGGATAGCTTAAAAGAGAAGCTTGTATTAGGAAGACGATTGGACTGGATGACTTCTAAGGTCATCTTGAGAATCTATAGTGAGAGCTACCAATTTACCAGTTAAATTTCAGAATTCATCGAAGAGAGTCAACAAAAGTCCATGTGTTTTGCTTTAGAATATCCACATCAGAACACTGAACCATTTTTCTTTATTGTTAGTTGGTGAAGCTCCAGAAATATAAATCCATTTCCAAAATGTCCGTAGGCTGGCAACTAGATGCATGTGGAAATAAAGCCAAATGGGTATAGGAAGGTAGTCGGTGAGATCACAGACTTAATCACAACCTCCCATCGTCAATCGATGAAGAAACACAAGTGGGATAAAATGTCAGAGAAATTACATCAAATTCAAACTTTGTGGCAGGTACATAAAAGAAGATACCAGTAATGCCCATGCGTTTGACTGTCATAACCCGGAAGGTGAGGTTGGGCACAAAAAACGTGGAAGTCACATTTCTCCATTGAGGGGATTTCATCCTACTGGCAAGTCTGATTCAAAAGACTGTAGGGGGGCATCTAGGTGGTGCAGTGGATAGAGCTCTGGCCTTGGAGTCAGATGGACCTGAGTTCAAATCCAGCCTCAGACAAAGACTTGACATTTACTAGCTGTGTGACCCTGGGCAAGTCATTTAACCCTGACTGCCTCAACAAAAAATAAATAAATAACTAAATAGATATAATAAAAATGGGAAAAAATAAATAAACAAAAGACCATAGGAATGGAGCTTAGCATCTGTGTGGTCCAAACACTACATTATATAGATAAGGCAGCTGAAGCCCAGGGTTGTTAAGCCATTTGCCCAGCATCAAAGAGGTTGTAAGCACTGGGTAAGATTTGAACCCAGGTCTTCTTTCTACCTTTTACACGGTGTAATCAGCCCTTCTTAGACTGTGCTGTGTATGATTATTAAATGGATTAGTTAGGGCATCCTAATATATCCATTATAGTATAACTTTATATCTTTTGAGGACATATTATTTTCAATCTTGAAATTATATATAAGGAAAATGTATACGTACGCATTCACGTACACATATGTGCATATGAGCATGTACACACAAGTACATCTCTGTGTATGCGTGTATATACACATTTGTATGTACATGCATGTGTATATATGGGCAGCTAGATGGCACAGTGGATAGAGCACCAGGCCTGGAAATTGCAAGATCTGAGTCCAAATCCAGCCTCAGATACTTACTAGTTGTGTGACCTGGGCAAGTCACTTCACTCTATTTGCCTCAGTTTCCTCACTGTAAAAATGGGCTAGAGAAGAAAATGATAAATCACTCCAGTACCTTCGTCAAGAAAACCCTGAATGGGGTCAAGAATTGTCAAACACATCTGAAAAAATTAACTGACAACAAAGCTTTGGTCCTAGGTCTTTCTGACTCCTAGTCTGACTCTCATTCATTAAGGAGAAATACTAATAATTAGGGAAACCAGGAAAGGCTTCCGGCAGGAGGTAGCACCTCAGCTTTGTTTTTTGTTTGTTTGTTTGGGCAATGGAAGTTAAGTGATTTGCACAGGGTCACACAGTTAGTAAGTGTTGTGTGTCTGAGGCTGGATTTGAACTCAGCTCCTCCTGAATCCAGGGCCGGTGCTCTATCCACTGTGCCACCTGCCTGCCCCAGCACCTCAGCTTTGAAGGAGACTAAGGACTCTACGAAGTGGAGATAAGAAGTAAATTATTCCAAAAATGGAGGACCAGCTGTGCAAGGGACATGAAGGTGGGGAACAGAATTTTATATAAGGGGCATAGCTCATATTGGGCTGGTTTCAGTGGAATGTAGAGCTATATAAAGGGGAGTAATGGAAAATAAGACTGTCAAGATCACCAGACTGACTCTGTTTCCCCTACTTGGAGTATGTAGGATGTAGCAGCACTGGAGATGATCCATGGAAGTTATTACAAAAATGACAATGTTTATTCTTTACAGAGAACCATTCAGGCATAAGGGAGACCTCTGGCTCCTTTGCTTTCCAAATTTCTGTGTCCCGGTTACCCTGCTAGTATTTACTTTGAATCAGATCACTTACATGATCAGCCAGGGATAGCACAGGCTGTTCCTCCCAGTTAAGGTGATGCCTTAATCCTGTTAATGTGAATGACAGTAGCAAAGTAGCAAAGAATTGCAAACAGAGTAGATGCGCATCAGTTGGGGAATGGTTGCCCAAACTGTGACCCATGGAGCAGCACTTCTTAAACTATGGGTCATGACCCCACAGTTGAAGAAATGCTGAAGGGGTCGAAAGTAGAAAAAGTTTAAGAAGCCCTGAATGGAATACTAGTTGATGGTGATAGAGAAGCATGGGAAGACTTGTATGACCTGATGCAAAATGAAACAAGTACAAGGGGGGGAAAAAAACTATATAAGGACTGCAACAATGTAAATGGAAAAAACAAGAATCATAACCCTACTCCACTCTCCCTTCTGAAACTGAACATTGTGTAACTACAATGACCAAGCTTGGTCTTAGAGAAAGCATGAAAAAACCTCACCTTTCTCCCCACTGCCTTTTTTTTTTAAATCTGTGCAGAAGTAAAGAACTATGGGTGTGGAACACTGGATCAGACTTGGGGGTATATTGATTAGTTCTGCTAAACTGTTTTTCTTTCCTCTTTTTTGAAAAATACTTCTTAATAAAGAATGACTCTTGGATGAAGGAGGAGGGTGCATATATTTGGAAACAAAAGTGTTAATAAAAACAAAGTAATAGAAATTTAAAATTAGATTTAAAATATCTTAAGATCTCTAACAAAGGACCTTAAAGAATAAAATTAATAGGGCACAAGGCAGAGTGGTTGAGGTATTTTTATGATGATAATTTTAGAACTAGAAAAGTTCTTATCAGTTAACTAGTTCCAATCCAACCTTTATATAGAATGTAAGCTCCCAGAGGCCAGGATTGTTTCTTTTCTGTTTTTGTATCTCCATCATCTAGTGCCTGCACAATGCAGACACTTAATAAGTACCTGTAGAATGAATGGATGGACCCCTTCATTTGACAGATGAGGAAATTGGGACTCAGAAAAGAGAAATGACTTGCCCAAGGTCACACAGGTGGAAAGTGGAAGGACCACTTTGGCATCTTTAGACTCCAAATCTGGACATCTTTCCACTGCAGTTCCTTTTTGAGGACCTCCAATCATCCCTACTCACTACACACACACACACACACACACACACACACACACACACACACACACACACACACATACACGCATATGCAATACACACACATATGCATGCATACTCATATGCACACACACACAGAGCTGTGTAGCCAGCCTGCAAACAACAGGAAGTCCATCTTTTCCAGCTATTTAAAGTTCTTAGAAGGCCCTGCCTACTTTTTTGTTTCTGTCCCTTCCCATAGAGCAGCAGAGAAATAACCCAAAGAGAAAGGAGAAATGCTAGTTTACTGTTCTGGAAAAGAATTGAGATAGAACAAGTTAACTGGGAGAGCTCCTAGTGACTGAAAATTGCTTTCGAGAAACCCACATTACTGCAGGGCTAAACAGCAGTCAGAGAATTAGGTTGGTAATCAATTAAACAATGCTCCGAACTGCAGATGGCACAGGCTCTAGCCTAGGAGGAATACAATTCAGAATGAATAATTGACTAGGTAGAGGGATATTGAATTTGCCACAGGGAGCTTTACGAATAATGAAGAATTCCATTTTCTGCTACCAGTGAGGCAGCATGGGGTGGTGAAACCTGGCCTGAGAATTGGCATACCTGAATTCTAGTTTTAGTTCGGCCAATGGGTGACCTTGAGCAAGTCACAGGCTCTCTGGATCTTGGATTTCTCATCTGTAAAACCTGAGAATTGGACCAAATGAGCAAACCAATCCTTCAGGCCCTTCCACCCAGAGCTATAACCAGCAATTTTGCACCTGGAGTAAAAAGCAGTTGGGTAAAGATATGGGAGGGGTCCACATACTTGGGGAAAGGAATTGTGTCTAAGGGCACTAGGGGGTTTCTGTGCAACTGAAAAGGGCACCCGATACATTATTTACCCCAGGTAAAAGCCTAAGTGGCCCTATCCTGGTTATAGCTCTGTTTCTGTCTCTAAAATATTGTGGTTCTAAGCAGCCAGGTGGTACAGTGGATAGAGTGCTGGACCTAGAGTCAGGAAGACTAATCTTCCTGAGTTCAAAATCTGGCCTCGGACACCTACTAATTGTATGATCCTGGGCAAGTCACTTAACCCTGTTTGCCTCAGTTTCCTCATCTCTCAAATGAGCTGGAGAAGGAAATGGGAAACCACTTTGGTATCTCTACTAAGAAAACCCCAAATAGGATCACAAAGAGTTGGGCACAATTGAAAAAATGACAGAACTGAAGCAAAATTCTTCTCCTCAATTTCTGGGTATTGAATTGCATGTCAAACTATAATCTCATAGAAGCCAGAAACATTGGACAAAAAAAGGAGGGAGATTAAAAAGTACAGGATATTTTTTAAAAAAAAGATTCCTGCCTTAGTGATCTGTTCTTTTTTTTCTGAACAGATGAAAAAATTGTGAAGACTATGTTATTTCAATGCAAGTGTGGACAAAAGGTATGGGGCAAGGAGGTCAGAGCAGAAATGAAAGCTTGTTGAATTGAATTGAATTGAATTGAATTAAGTGGAACTGAGCTAAATTTCTGTTCAGCTCTCTTGGCCACTGTGAGCTCTCTTGTGATGATACCTCACAGAGAAGAGGTAGGTTGTGTAAAGATGAAAAGAAAAACGAGATTCATCTCCAGCCTGACCACTTTTGTCTATCAAGCCTTTCACTTCTGTTTTTCCTCCATTGCTCCCTAATCCTATACCTCCTACTGCCATACAATAACGCCAAGCACAAAGACATCTTTCACTGGCCTCTCTTTACATCTCTCACCCAGTCTCCTGATTTTCAGACAAATCAAATTTAAGTCTCCTTTTTGTTGCTAAATCTCTTCTTTCATTGTTATTGCTACCCAGGGGCTCGGCTGCTGGTGCAAAGGGCTGAAACCAAAGACAGAGCAATCCAGCCGCTTTTACCAAGCAAATCCCATAAAAAAGAAAGAAAAATTGGAGCAGTGTTTAAAAAAATAACATATCAGTTACAGGTTGGACCCAAGAAAAATACTTCACATGAAAGCAAACTTTGCATTTACAGAGATTGCTTTCCAATAACACTCTGTTGACAGAAACCTTGTTGCCAGAGTCAGAGATGATAAAAGAGGCCCAAGGATACATTCCAGAGCATCAGAAAAGGAGGAGGAGGTTTTGAAATAAAAATAAGTTAAATATTCATTAAAATAATGCTAAATGTGTCAGGAAGCATGAAATATAGATCTTAACATGAATTCAAATATTTAACATTTATTTTAAAACAGCAACCTGGCTGTACAAACATTCTGCAGTATAACTTGGGCTTCAGACTAGCTTCTTTGAATCAGCAGGGGTGTGGGCCAAGGGGGACCAATTCATCAATCAATGAACAAGTATCTATTAATTCCCTACTGTGTGCCAGGTGCTATTTGAGGTGCTGGAGCTGCAGAGAAAAAAGCAAAAAGAATCTCTGCTCTCAAGGAGGTTATATTCTAATGGGGAAGAAAACATGTATATATGTTATTATGTATTAGTCGATAGTTATTTATTAACCAAGCTAAGTAACCTAGTTATTTACTAACCTATTTATTAACCATGATGCCTACTATGTGTCAGACACTGTGCTAGGCACTGAGGATACAAAGTATGAAAGGGTCCCTTCCCTAATGGAGCTGACATTCTAAAGGGGGAGACAAAAACCACATGTATAAGTATATGCAGCATAAATGTAAACTAAATAAATACGAATCCAAGATGAGTTTTGGTGGGTGAAGTGGGGAGGATGTTAAGGTCAGAAGATTGACCTTGGCCTGGACGGCTCCTCCCACTCTCTTTCATAGTCCCTTCCAGGCTGATATTACCTGTCAGCATTTGTTTGGTGAGCTATGCTTGAAGTTTCCTTCTCTGCTCACCCCTGTAACTGGCCTAGAGTGGAGAAGACACAGGAAGCTGAGACTGGCTGGGCATATTGACTCCAATCTCTAAGTTTCTCTCTTTTCTGGTCTCCTCATCAATACTAAGGAGATGAACAGAAAATATGAAAGATAAGGACATCAGAGATAGGGAAAAAGAGGGAGAGGAAGGAAAGTCTAAGAACAATAGAAAGAAAGATGAAAGTGAAGGAGAGGGAAGAGGGTACAGAGGAAGAAAGAAAAGGAAAGAAAGAGGAAGAGGAGGAGAGGGAAAGGGAGATAGGGAAAAAGTGAGAAAGGCAGGCAGGGAAAGCAGTGGGAAAAAGGAAGGGGAGGAAAGGGAAAAGGAGACAAAGAAAGAAAAGAGAAGAAAGAAAGAGACAAGAAGAGAATGAAGAGAAGGGAAACAGAAGGAAGATGAAAAGGAGACAGTGGAAGAGAGGAAAATCAGGTGGTAAGGCTGAGATCAAATCACTGGATAAGCAATAGGGGAACCTGGAGCCGGTGCCCACCTGTATCAAAGGAGCATTAAAGGGCAGAGGCATCAAATTGGGCTGGTCACAACTGAGGAGAGATCATATGTAGCAAAATGTGTGAACTAAACATTTGACCTCTTTCTGATGTGATGCGTCTCAGAGGTAGCCTGGAGTAATGGATAGCTTCAGATTCAGGAAGATTCTACTCAAGCCCTGCCTCATATATAGCTGTGTGATCGTGAACAAATAACTCAACCTCACTGTACCTTGGTCTTCTTACCTGTAAGGTGAGGTAGGTTGGACTTCAGTGATTTTTGAGGTCCCTTCCATCTCTAAATACATGATCTTGGCAGAGAGTACCATCAAACTGGGGGGTAGGGTGGGTGATCAAGGAAAGCTAAAGAAAGAGAACAGAAATAATCTGGAGAAATAAAATCTATCTGGGCTAAAAATAGAGCTCAAGTTCACAACTATCAATAAGCCCATTGAAATATTCATGAATGAAATCTATATAAATCCTATAAATTTAATTATTCATGCATTTTCTATATATGGAGTGATAACCTTTTTTTTTTCCTGATCAGAACCTGGTTGGTTTCTTTGGACCCAAGGGAGGTTATAGTTAATATTCTTTTTCCAGAGACAGTTAATAATTCGATATAATACCTCATGCACACATCCATACAAATATGTACCTGTTATTAGTTCAAGAAATTTAATTAGAGGAGTTATACAGTGTTCTGCTCAGTTTCAAGTGGTTTCTTGTAAAGGGTGTTAATAGACTAAGGAAGCTAAGTGAAATAAAGATATGGAGTAGACCTGTGATTTCATGGGCATAAAGAATTCCCAGGTGAGGAAACTCTCTATCAATGCAGATAGGCACTTTCTCTGCAACTTATTGTCTAAGATCGTTCATTATTTAGAATACCAAATGGTTAAGCAACTTGGAGACATCATACATCCTGTACGGGTCAGAAGCAAGAGTCAAACCCAGTTCTTCCTAGCACTAAGGCCAGCTTTCTAAGACAGGCTGTTAGAAATACCTATAGCTAAAAACTCTGTAGATTCTTTGCACATATCCCATAGTGACTATAAATAGGAATGAACATTGCTCTTTAATTACAGAGGAATATGTACTTGTAACCTTGAAAGTAATTTAAAAAGTATATTTAAGACATAGAGCTTAGTATAAATAGTTCATCTCATGTCACTCTTTAAAAGCAAAAATTAATCCTAAACTATTATTATTTTTTTTTTTTTGGTAACTCTATTGTGCCCCAGTGCTTTTGGGTTTAAAGGGTTGATACTCATAGAAGCCCTGGGTTCTAATCCTACCTTTGACAATTACTAGCTGTGTGGCCATGGGACACACATAACATGGGCAAGACATATCCCCCTGCACCTCAGTTCCCTTATCTGTCAAGTGGAGACAATGATACCATATTTAGAGTGGGAAGGGGATCTCAGAGAAAAAGACTGAGAAATGAAATGATGCTGCCCAAGGTCATGCAATTAATAAGTTGCAGTCAGGATTGGAAGCCATGTCTTCTGACCCTGAATCCATTGTTCTCTTTTTCCATGAACCATTGTCTAGGCTAGAGAACTGAGTGGTCCAGTAGAAAGAATTCTGACTCTAGAATCTGAAGACATAGGTTCAAATCCTACCTTTGAAATTTACTACATGTGAGATCTTGGGCAAATCAGTTCACCCCTGTGGGCCTCAGTTTCCTCATTTATAAGATGAGGGATTTGGACTAGATGGTCCCTTCCAACTCTAGATCTATAATAACATGATTTTCAGGATTTCTTATTCTGATTAAACTCCCTTCTTCTCCCCAAAATGCTGATATAAGAAGCTGGGAAAACAGTACCATAGAATGTTATATCAGAGATATTTAGAAGGGCTTAGAAATAACTAAGATGCAGCATGGGCATAGTGGATTAAGAATAAGGAAGACTTAGGTTCAAATCCTGCCTCTGACACACACCAGATGTGTGACCCTGGGCAAGTCACTTAAATTCTCTAAGTTTATAAATTGCAGAGATGATGCCAACCTGCTTTGGTAGAGGGAGTTTTATCTATCTGTCTGTGTATCTATCTATTTCTATCCATCCATCTATCTATCTTTCTATCCATCCATCTCTCTTTCCCTCCATCAATGAATGAATTCACAACTCCAGACCTTAATTTTATCCTAGAAATTACTGAAGGAGAAGCATAGAATTTCAGAGGTGGAAGGGATTTCTGAGGCTCTCTGGTCTAAATCATAGCTGAAGAAGGTCCCCTCACCTTGCAACTTACATAACATGTGGCTTTCCTGTAGACCTTCAAAGACACGTTCCTACCCAGGAAGCTCTTTCTACTTTTATATGGCTTTTGAAATTGCCTTTAGTTATTCCTAATTTCTGCCTTCAAGATTTGGAATTACATACCTCTAGGACCTACTCATGGGGTTCTGTTTTGCTTTTATTGTTGATGTTTTTTTGTCCAGATTTGCAAAGTCATTGTGAAGATCAGTTGAGATACTGTATGTAAGGCACTTTGAAGACCTTAGAGTACTTCATTAGTATTGGTGATTATTATTAGAAAGACTTATAGATAATAGGATCAGGGATAAAGAGCTGGAAGGCATCATCTGGTTCAAAGTCCTCTTTTTTACATCAATCAATAAACATTTATTAAGCTCCTACTGTGTGCCAGGCACTGTGCTAGATGCTGAGGATTCAAGTGAAATGTGAAATAATCCCTACTCTCAAGGAGGTTACCTTCTATTGAGGGAGGAGACTGAGACCCACCAAGCAGACATAACTTGTCCAAGGTCACATAGGTAGGAAGTGATAGGACAAAGTCTGAACACAGTTCCTCTGGTTCCAAAGTGTCTTTCTACTTATGGTTACCCAAAAATGTTATTGATCATGTCTTTACCCTTTAATCACAGTGCTTGAAAGTAACAGAATCAGGAGACTATGTGGCATATGCTGCTTTTTTTATTAAATGATGCAAAAGGAAATCTTTAAATCTCACCCGCCACTCTCTCTCCTTCCCACTGCCTGCCCTAATGCTCCTTTAAGAAAGCAATTCCAGGAAAGCTTGGTACAGCTTTGGGACCATCAATTGGAACTAATGGAGATGTTAGCGTGCATGGAAGAGCAGGGAATCCTACAGGACAGATGAAGAGTACTCATCTTATCAAATGCTGACATTGATCAGCCCATCACAGTTCCACAAATGCCAATAGCCACATTTCTGAAAAGAGCAAATCCATCACTTGTCATGGGCTTCCTGGAGAATCAAGGCCATCATTGTAACTCAAGTGAAGATTAAGCCCAATCAATGAATTTGCTTGGGGAAAATGGAATGTGCCAGTGGCCAGTGGGTCAGAACAAGAGACTTGCTAATTGTTCATAGCAATGACTGCTGGCTGGAAGGACTCTGAGAAGCTATAGTGTCACTTCTGCTTGGCTGGGCTTTGTTTTTCCTGCTACATTTTCCTGCCATCTCTGAAAAGCTTCTCCTGAATACCTGGCACTGTCCTAGTCTCTGGGAATGCGAATAGAGAGACAAAAAAAAAACCCCTCCCCACTTTCATGGGGCTTGCATTCTACCTATGAAAAAGAGAAACATTTAAAAAATCAATCAATAAACAAGCATTTATTAAGCACCTACTATATTCCAGGCACTGTGCCACAAAGACAAAAGCAAAACAGTTCCTGCCTTCAAAGAGCTTATGTTCTATTTGGAAAGAAAACTTGATACAATGGAGAGAGCATTGGATTTAGATGTAAAGAACTGAGGTTCCCAGCTCTGCTATTTGCTACCTATATGACCTTGAGCAGGTCACAACATGTCTGGGCCTCAGTTTCTCATTCATAAAATAAAAGCATTGGGCTAAATGACCTCTAAGGTACCTTATAAGTCTACAACAATATTTCTATGAGACTGAAATTCTGTGTAAATAATGGGCCAAGCTAGTTATAAAGGATAACAATGGGATTAAATTAGGGGGTCTGCAAAAATTATTGCCGGTGGGCCAAATCCAGCCTGCCTGTATGCTTTTGTACAGCCTGGGAGCTAAGAATAGTTTTTGTATTTTAAATAAAGTTTTATTCTATTTTACAATATAAGAATCATTTGTAGATGAAGGGCAGCTAGCTGGATTTGGAACGCTGGCTGACCCCTGGATTAAATTCTGCCCTTAGATTAAAAACCCTAGCCAGAAATCTGCTAAAAGCAACTACTCGGGGGGTGGAGCCAAGATGGCGGAGTGAAAGCAGTGACTTGCTTGAGCTCTCCCCCAAACCCCTCCAAATACTCATAAAAAATGGCTCTAAACAAATTCTGAAGCAGCAGAACCCACAAAAAGACAGAGTGAAACAAATTTCCAGCCCAAGACAACCTGGATGATTGATCAGAAAGGTGTATCGTGCCGGGCTGGGAGCGCACTGCAGCGTGGGCACGCAGGCCACAGCAAACCTGGAGCAGGCCTCACAGGACTGAATCGTGGGCAGCTGTGGAGGTTTCCGGACTCCTCAATCCATGAATGCCAAAGACAACTTAGAAGGTCAGTGGGAAAAGTCTGTTTCTGTCGGTGGTCAGAGAAGAAGGTGGGGTTTCAGCTCCATTCCCAAAGAGTGTGGCCCGGGGAAGGGGGTCAGCTGCTTCCTGAGCTTCCAGCCCACAGACTGAGGGGGAATCCAGTGGCTGATCAGAGAGAGATCGCAGGGATCTCTTTGCCAGCGCTGAGGCAGGAATCTCTTGCTTTGCCCATGCTTGGATCTGGGTCACAGTTCTGGGCGGCAGTGCTGGGGTGAGGAGGAGCGCTGGCATGGTGGAGCTTGTAGTGATTGTGGAGAGGAGCCCCTCCTCACAGTTATGGGACAGAAAGGAATACCTGTGGTCACAGGCCAGGAAAGGAGTAAACACCTCGCCCCTTATCATACCACCTTGGAAGAACTGAAAATTTACAGGTCCCTACAAGTATCTCTGAAAACAGCTACACAAACCCCTGAAGCTTGGGACAGTACATCTCCACATTGGAAGCAGACTCTTACCTTAACAAAGAGTTTAAAACTCAAGTAATTGGCTGGGATCATGAGCAAGCAGCGTGAAAAAGATCAGACTATATTATCTTACTGAAAAGAAGATCAAAATATCAACCAGAAGAAGACAACAAAACAAAGCTCCTACATCCAAAGCCTCCAAGAAAAATGAATCAGTCCCAGGCCTTGGAAGAGCTCAAAAGGGATTTTGAGAAGCAAGTAAGGGAAGTAGAGAAAAACTGGAAGAGAATGATGATGCAAGAAAATGAAAAACAAGTCAACAGCTTGCTAAAGGAGACCAAAAAAATACTGAAGAAACACCTTAAAAAAAGCCTAACCCAAATGGCAAAAGAGGTCCAAAAAGCCAATGAGGAGAAAAATGCCCTAAAAAGAAAAATTGGCCAAATGGAAAAGGAAGTCCAAAAGATTACTGAAGAAAACTTCCTTAAAAATTAGAATAGAGCAATTGGAAGCTAGTGACTTTATGAGAAATCAAGACACTGTAAAAAATCCAAAAGAATGAAAAATTAGAAAAATGTGAAATATCTCATTGGAAAACAACTGACCTGGAAAATAGATCCAGGAGAGAGAATTTAAAAATTATTGACTATCTGAAAGCCATGATCAAAAAAGAGCCTAGACATCATCTTTCAAGAAATTATCAAGGAAAACTGCCCTGATATATTAGAACCAGAGGGCAAAATAGAAATTGAAAGAATCCACAGATCTCCTCCTGAAAGAGATCCCCAAAGGAAAACTCCTAGGAATATTGTAGCCAAATTCCAGAGTTCCCAGGTCAAGGAGAAAATATTACAAGCTGCCAGAAGGAAACAATTCAAGTACTGTGGAAACACAATCAGGATAACACAAGATTTAGCAGCTTCTACATTAAAGGACCAGGGCATGGAATATAATATTCAGGAGGCAAAGGAGATAGGATTACAACCAAGAATCACCTACCCAGCAAACTGAGTATAATCCTTCAGGGAAAAAATGGTCATTCAGTGAAATAGAGGACTTTCAAGCATTCTTGATGAAAAGACCAGAGCTGAATAGAAAATTTGACTTTCAAATACAGGACTCAGTGGAACATGAAGAGGTAAACAGAAAGAGAAATCATAAGAGACTTATTAAGAAACTGTTTACATTCCTGCATGGAAAGATGATATTTGTAACTCATGAGACTTTGTCAGTATTAGGGTAGTTGAAGGAAAAAAATGTATGTATGTATAGATAGATAGATAGATAGAGGGCACAGGGTGAGTTGAAGATTAAGGGTCATATCTGGAGAATAAAATTAAGGGATGAGAGAGGATGATACTCAGAAGAAAGGAGAGGTAGAATGGGGTAAATTATCTCACAAAAAAACCAGAAAAAAAAGTCTCTACAGTGGAGGGAAATGGGGAAGGTGAGAGGGAATGAAATCTTATTCTCATAGGATTTGGCTTAAGAGAGAAAACATACACATTCAATTGGTATGGAAAGTCTTACCCTACAGGAAAAAGGGGAGAAGGGGACAAAGAGCAGGGGGGTGATAGAGGGAGGGCAGATTGGGAAAGAGGTAATCAGAAGCAAATACTTCTGAGGAGGACAGGGTCAAAAGAAAGAATAGAATAAATGGAGGGCAGGATAGGATTAAGGAAAGAGTTAGTTTTTCACAATGTCTACTAAGGAAGTGTTTTGCATAACTGCATACGTACAACCTATATTGAGTCGCTTGCCTTTTCAGTGAGGGTGGGTGGGTGGGGAGGAAGGAAGGGAGAAAATTTGGAACTCAAAGTTTTAAAAACACATGTTTAAAAAAATATTTTCACATGCAACTGGGAAATAAGAAATACAGGAAATGGGGTACAGAAGTCTATCCTGCTCTACAGGAAAATAGAAGGTGATGGGGATAAGAGAAGGGAGGGGGAAGACATAGAAGAGAAGGCAGACCAGGTGAAGGGGTATTCAGAATGCATGCCATCTTGGGGGGAGGGTGAGAAATTTGGAACTCAAAAACTTGTGGAAGTGAATATTGAAAACTAAAAATAAATAAATTTATATTTTAAAAAAAGCAACTACTGGAATGTGTACTACATCTGTGATTTCACTGATAGCAGAGATTCCCAACAAGGAAACTTCCTGCAGATACAGGTGGTAGTGTAATAGGTAGAGTGATAGACCTGGAGTCAGAAAAACCTGAGTTTGAATCTGGCCTGAGACATGGACTAACAGTGGGACCCTGGGCAAGTCACTAAACCATTCTCAGCTCAGTTTCCCCATATATAAAATGGGGTTTATAATAGTACTTATCTCACAATGTTGTTGTGAAAATTAAGTTAGATAATAATTGTAAAACACTTAGCACTTGAGTGGAATATACATTGTAGGTGCTATACAGTGCCTAGCACATAGCAGTTGCTACATAAATGCTTATTCCTTTCCCTTTTCCCCTATACCCATGCAGATTAGCAAGTGCCCTCCAATTTCCACTCTTGGGACTTGTGTGGGACACGAAGCAGGTAAGTGACTCGTCCAGGATCACATTACCAGTATGTATCAAAGGAGTGACTTGGAGTCTGGTCTGCTGGGCTCCCTCACCAGTTCTCTATCCACTATCCCCATTTAGCTTCTTACAAGAAACATAGGCAGTGGAAATCAGCACAATTTTCTCTCCTTGGCACAAAGCTAAACCGTTAGGTAAAATCTGCTGCTCTAGTGAATCACTAAAGTATAAGGTGGCTGTTTTTTTTTTTCACTGTGTGCCTAAGAATCAGCAATTGCTGGGTGAAAGCAGCCTGAGATCTCTTCTCAGATGTGTCAGAATTTAATAACAATCTTTTGATGCTGGCCTCCACAGCACCTGAATTTCTGCCACTTCAGTTGGTACCCAGGATCCCCATCATGGCACCATTTAAAATAAAATAGCAAACCAGAAGTAGCCCTGAATTAATGCCATGTGACTCCCTTTAGTGTTCATTGTTTTTTGCCCTGATCACTGTGACCATTTCCCACATAATATTATTTCAGGTAATTAACACAAAATACATGCCAACAGTTTGGGAGGCATTCAGAACCAATCAATGATTCCATTTTCCATTGAGATAAGAACTTTCCCATGATTTCCTCTGGGCTTCTATCTGTGATGAGGCCAGGAAGGAGAATACACAAGAGTTGTTCCTCTGGGATGTAAAGAAAAAAGCCAATAGATGAGATTCCAAAGGAAAGAACTGAATTCAAGTGGTGTTCCTTTCATACCCAAGAAAAACCCCCGGTTTTTAAGCAAGCTTGCCATTTCACTGAAGCTTGTTCACTCTCATGCCTGTGCCAAAAAGATATGAATTCCAGGTATCTCTGGGATTGTCACAGTAGCCATTGAGAGATGACCATCTCTCATCTGCTCGTTGCCACATCCTCCAAGTTCAAAAGAAGAAAATAATACGAAGAAAATTCTCAACTGAAATGAAAAATATGTCAGTGAAGGGGTTAAAGAAGAAAAGTTTTTAATTGTATCTGGACTCCCTAGAGAGGCACTGAAAGCCTCATGGCTTGGAATTGTAAAAGGATTTGTACAAGATACTTAGAATATTATTGGGAGCCTTCCTGGAAGGCAGGCACAATCTGGTGGGGGCCTTTCTTTAATTTCTATGATTAGAAATTCCTAATGGCTTGCTAGAAAACACTCACATAACAGAGCAGTGATAAATAATGGCTTCAGAAGATTGGTGGTGAAGATGCTTCCTGCTTCTGGGCAGAGAGATGGTAGACTGGAGGAACAGGAGACATACATTTTCAGACCATGGCCAATGCGGTTTTGTTTTGTTGTTATTTTTCTCAACCATACTTATCTTTTACCAAACAGGGTTTTTATTGAAGCAGGAGTGGAGTCATTGGGAATTGATTCTCTTTGTGTGTTTTTAAGAGCATTAAATATTTTAAAAAAGGAAACATATACAATATACATACGCACATGTGCACTGACATACCGACATACAGGAATGCATATCCACAGCTGAAGAAGGCTACAGAACCACTCTCTTGGGTTCCTTATAAGAACGGACCATGTAGGGCAGCTAGGTGGTGCAGTGGATAGAGCTCCAGACTTGGAATCAGGAGGACCTGAGTTCAAATCTGGCCTCAGACACTTGACACTTAACTAGCTGTGTGACCCTGGGCAAGTCACTTAATCCCGATTGCCTCACAAAAAAAAAGAATGGGTCATGAAACTAATATGGAAACGTTTTGCATAACTTCATATGTATAATTGATATCATATTGGTTGCCTTCTTGAGGGGTGGAGGAGTAGAAGGGAAGAAGAGAATTTGGAACTCAAAATTTTTAAAAAGAATGTTTAAAAAATTAAAAATGTAATTTGGAAATATTTCATCATGTAAGTATCTATATATATGTATATAGAGAGACTTATATCATGAAATATTTCCATATCTATCTATCTATCTATCTATCTATCTATCTATCTATCTATATCTATCTATCTGTGTGTGTATGTGTGTGGAGAGAGGAGAGAGGGAGAGAGAGAGAAGGGCAGGCACCTAGGTGGCACAATGGACCTAGAGTCAGGAAGACTCATCTTCTTGAGTTCAAATGTGGCCTCAGATACTTAATAGCCATGTGACCCTAAGCAAGTCACTTAACCCTTTTTGCCTCAGTTTCCTCATCAGTAAAAACATGACCTGCAAAAGGAAATGGCAAACCACTCCAGTATCTCTGCCAAGAAAACATCAAAAGGGGTCATGGAGAATCAGACACTACTAAAATGATTCAACAACAACAAAATATAAAGAATGGACTATGAACCACCTATATGATATCAGGCCAGTCATTCAAACCCTATCGGTACTCAGCATTCATCCTCATCTGTAAAATGAAGGGGTTGGACTAAATGACCTGGAAGTGCTTTCCATCTCTAAGAACATCTCATGAGGTTCCTCTTTGAAGTTGACCCACTGGGGCCTTCAGCAGAAATACAATCCCCACACTCCCAAAAATTTTTTCTATGAATTTTCTGTTGTGGATTATGACATTTAGAGTTGGAAGAGACCTCTCAGATCATCTAATTCAATGCTCTAATTTTGATTCAAGCCAATTCAAATCAATGAACATTAAATGCTTACCCTGTTGGAGGTGTGCACAGACAAATATGACATAGACCTTGTTTCTAAGGCTATTACAATTTGATTGGGGTGAAAAGGCAAATGCACAATTAACTATGATACAAGGGATGATGAACAGAATTTTATGTATCAAGAAGTGAAAAGGGCTTTAACCCAGAACACTGACAAGATGGTGGAGCACACTACTTTCCCCATAGGGTGGATGTTTCCTCCTTATCCTGAGCCCACATTTTGATTTAAGGTCTTCTTCAGATGCACCAATAATCTCAAGGGTGCTGCCATCCTGGCACTCCTCTTTTGAGCCCTTCTTATTCCCAACCCATGAAAAGATAAGGGCTAGACTGTTCTCCAGACTCGAATACACTTATGACCACCCTCCCTTCAAATTGTTTATGCCTTATATGAAAAAATATCTACCTGTAGCTAAACAAGTGAGGTGAATGTAAAGAAGAAGTACAGGTAAAGTAGACTTTGAAATAAGAGGAATAAGAGCCCACTTTCACTTGGGGAAAGAGGGATAATATTTGAATTTCATAAATATACATGAAATTGTGAAGTCTCCCATAGGGTATCAGGGACCCTGTTAACCCAGCACAGACCTGGCACATAATAAATGTTTAAAAATGCTTTTTCGTTCATCCATCCATCCATCCATCCATCATCCATCCATCCATCCATCCAATCTTTAGATTAGCAATTTTCCTGAAGCCACAGGGTCTTACTCAAGCATTCAAAGGAAATCATTCACAATAGAATTCAGAACTATGCCTTAATGGAAGGCATTACAGAGTTGGTAACATCTCAGCTGGGCTTTGAAATTAGCTAGTACAGGGGAAAGAGAACTGAACATGCCATCAGAAGCCCTGGGTTCAAATTCTGACTCAAATCTAGCCAGCATTTTCAGAGTAATAGTTTCCTGGAAGATGTCAGATCTTAATCACCATTCAATGAATATCTTTTACAATAGAATTAGGATCAAGACCCTAATTGATCAATTTGCTAATAGCTCTTCCCTGTTCAGTCTTTAGCCTAATGGCATTTTTATGCCATTCATCTGAACTGACTGTTATTAATGGAAGGCTTCAGGGAAGCCATTAAAGGCCAAGGATTTTTCAGGCTAATAGATTTTGTGACATGATGCATTGGAAAGATAATTGGGCCTGGAGTTAGAAAACCTGAGTTCAAAACCTGGCTCTTCAAACTTACCACCTGTATGACCTTGGACCTCATCTGTATAATGAGGAGTATGTATTTGATTGCCTGTGAATTCTCTTCCTAGTCTAGATTTATGATCCTCTAAGTCATGTAACCTCTCTGGCCTCAGTTTCCTTGTATGTAAAATGAGGGGGTTACACCAGGTGAACTCTAAGGTCCCTTCCAGCTCTAAATCTATAGCCCTGTATGACACCTCCCTGTGCCTCTGTTTCCCCATCTGTAAACTGAGAACTAGATAATGGCTGAGGTCCCTTTTGGCTCTGAATCTATGATCCCATATGTCACTTCACTCCTCTGGCTTCTGAGGTCCCTTCAGCTTTATATTTATGGGCTTCTAATCTATGATCCTAAGGGTCTGACCCCAAACCCACCCAGTTTGTGAGCAAGCAGTATTAAGGAGTGAGGATTAATTCACCATTCTGGTACCTCCCTGCTGCAAGGCCCTCTGGGGAGCTCCACAGACAAATTGATGACATTGTAAAACACATAGTTAAGACACAGGAGGCAGTCATTTGGCAGAGACTCCAACTTTCTGCCTAGATGGGCTTTGACCGCAGTGTTCAAGTTGCCTAAAGGGAGCATTTTGAGAAGGCACCCTTATTTCCCTGCTGCTCAGAACGTTCCCACAGGGCACGGACTTTGCTCTCCAGGTTTCTCAGTCCAAGGGGACTTTTTTTGTGGGGCTGCTCCCAGGTGGTTGATTTCTGAGCTTTGATGGTGATGTAAACCAGAGCCATCAAGCTTAAATAGAAACATACATAAGGATATTTGTGGCACGTTGAATTATAATGTAGTAATAGTTAACACTTATATAGTGTTTACTGTGTACTAAATGCTATGCTGAGCACTTCGTAATTATTATCTCATTTGATTTCCACAATACCCCTGGAAGGTAAGTGCTATTATCATTGCCACTTTATAGATGAGAAAACTGAGACAGGCAGAGGTTAAGTGACTTGCCTACAGTCAGTCGTGTCTGAGGCTGGATTTGAATTCAGGTCTTTCTGATTCCAAGCCCAGAGTTCGTTCAACTGTGCCACTTAGCTGGAAAACCACATACTAACATTTCTTCTATTCTCTTGTAGTTTTACTTATTTTGTTAAATATTTGCCAATTACATTTTAATCTGGATGAGGGAGGCACTGGAGGGTGTTTCGTTTGATATCTCTGGTGTAGACCACTTCTCATTCGATTCCTCTGTCCTTGGTGCTAATCACAAAGTGTGGCTGAGAAGAGCCTGTCCGTGGTATCTTTTCAATGAGCTGAGAAGATAGAATTTAGATCCAGAAGGTTTAGGAGTCAGCTGTCACAACCCCCTCGTGACACAATAGATAGAGCCATGGACTTGGAGTCAGGAGAACCTGAGTTCAAATCCTGCCTAAAATACTTATTGCTATGTGACGCATGGCAAATCATTAACCTCCTTGTGTTTTCATCTATAAAATAGAGATAATAATAGCATCTGCTACAATCTCCATAAGTATCAGATGAGATAATGGCTATAAAGAGATAATGGATAAAAAGTACCGTATAAATGTGAGATAGTATAATTATTTTAAATTTAAATTTGTATTGATATCTTTTGTTTTTATGTTATTTTCATTTCCAAGTATATCCTTCTCCTACTTAGAGAGCAATCCCTTATAACTGCAGAAATATGACATGGCTCCCAATCCTCAGGGGAAGGAGTAATATGACCAGTGACCATATCAATGGTGGATCTAAAACACATAATTCTTTTGGGAAGTTTTGTTCCTTCATTCTTTCCTCATGGGGGCTAGAAGGGCAGAAGGTGATGTTTTTCTCTCTCCTTCCTTTTGGTCAATGGAGCAAAAGGATCTCTTTGGGTTTTTTTCCCAGTAGGCAGCGGGGTACTTAGCTCTTCCATTCTTGGTTGATGGGTACCTGGGAGGACTGAGTAGGCCTGGGGCAAATTTAGTACTGCAAGGAACCGTGGAGACATTGTATCCAACTCTCTCATACATAGAGAGGTCAAGTTTCTTTCCCAGAAACATAGAGCTAGCAAATATCTGAGGTGAGATTTGAACCCAGATCTTCTTGACTTTAAGTCTAGAGCTCTATCCACTATACCAGAATTCCTCTGTGAGGTATGAGACATTTCTGTCCTTATTTCAGAGAAGTTTGTATGTCCTTTATCCTTAGAATTAGAGTCAAGAATTAATATTTTCAGTTTACGTTGGGTTTATTGAGCCAGAAATGTTTATAAGCTTATGAAAATCCATTTATTTGCTGGTCCTCATTAGTGCATGTGCTCTCTGTCTGTCTGTCTGTCTCAGTCTCTGTCTCTGTCTCTGTCTCTGTCTCTCTCTCTCTCTCTAACCCTGTCTGTCTTTCTGTCTCTTTCTTTTACTTCCCTCCTGAAGTCAGCTAGATGTTGTAATAGACTGTTGGGCTAGAGTCAGGAAAATTCAACCTTTAATCCAACTTCAGGCACTTTTTAGCTCTTTGACCCTGAGCAAATCATTTAACCTCTGTTTGCTTCAGCTTCCTCTACTATAAAATGGAGATCATCATAGCATCTACCTCATAGGTTGTTATGAGGATCAAGTGAGATAAAATTTGTAAAGTAGTTGGACCACAGTATGCACTTAATAAATGCTTATTCTTTTCTCTTTGGACTGTCTTATTTCTGCCTGGCAGCATTCCAGTGAGAGAAGAGAAACAGTGATATAGGACCCTTTCCATCTGAGGGTGACCTGTAACCCATGACCTTTGTCCTTTCATTTAGGTGAAGGAGATTAGAATCCACAACCTTTCAGGTTTGAAAGGTCAAGAAAACAAGCCATCAGGAGGTCCAGGAATGAAGTCTGAGCTGGGATTTACAAGCCAGCCAATCTAGCCTTGAGGCCCCAAGGATAAGGGAACAAATCTTCAGGGTTCAGGTCAGTGGTAACCTTCCAGCAGCAAGGCCACATTTGAATGAGAACTTAGTGAGACCAGTTCTATGTAGAAACTTCATTGAGTCCCCAGACACCAAGACAATATAGGGGAGAATGTGTCCCTTAAGTGTTCTAAAGATGGGAATGTCTGTGCTCCTGTTTTTTGTTATATCTTTAAAGCCAATTAGCTGGTAAGGACTAATTAATGTTAATTGGTTAAATGTTACTGGGATGCTAATGCCTAGCAGCTAAAAATCCCCGTACTGGGGACTTGAGCCAACAGGATTAGAGAAAAGACTGTTTCTAGAATGCTGAGGAGCCTATACAGCTGGCCTGAATCTTGGAGAATAAGGAGGTAAGAGCCTATCCCAATATGTTTATTTCACATTTTCAACAAGAAATAAGTCAAAGATATAAAATTCCAAAACCAGTGAGCTAAAAACAAATCTAAACTCAAAGCATACAAGGAAAAATAGAATAACACAAAGAACAAAACTACTGGGAAATCTGATTTTAAAAAAAAAAGGAAGAAAGAATTAAAAGTAAGCAGAGAAAAAAGGAAAAGTTTCAAAGAAAAGTGAAAAAAAAAAGTCCCAGATGAGGCTCCCCTGTAACTGGGGCTGGGATGTTGGAGGTGTTTGGTGTAACAGGGAACTGCTTCCTCTAGGATGGCCCCCATCCTCATGTGGGTGGAGCCCCTTTTCCCAGCTCCTCCCTTCAGCCATCCCAGTGGGACTGACATTCCCTTAGCTGACACCTTCCATTCAGGCTCCTGGCCCAAAGAAAAGGCTGAAACTGTTTAATCTGTAAGGAAGAACAAAGAAATATCAGAGAGAAGTCACTTTTACTACTAATTTGTCAAGCCTCTTTTGTATAGCTCAATTGTGCTCAGGGGAATCTATGAACAGTCTGGATTCATTTTGATCTCTGCTTTGGAGGAGTTTAATAATATGCTTTTAATAAAAATCTCTTTGTATCTTTTGGGCCCTGAGTGAGGAGGTTGGGAGGAGGAAATCCTAGTGATTAGAAAAGGGAAGTTACTTCGTACTCTCCAGGTAGATTACCATGACCTTCACTCCACTTGCTCTTCAGCAAATGAAATACATGCAGCCCAATTGCACCTCCGAGTAACATCATTTTCTATCTTAATACCTTCTTGTAGAGATTAGTCAAACAGCAGTGTAAAATATAAGAAACAGAGATAGATTTTGGAATGGGTATTTGCACTTACCACAGTTCTTGGCATATAGTAGGTGCTTAATAAATGCTTATTGATCCATTGTCTAGACTCTAGACTGACTCTCCTTTGGATAGGAGGGGAGGCAAGGAGAAAAAGAGTGATGATATTATCTTTCTCAGTAATCATAGACAGCTACAGTCTCTCCTGTACTAACTCAAGGTGGCTTCTTCTGGTTTAGCATCCACCCCCTCCCTCACAGGTGGCATTCGTAGCAATGGCATCTGGTCCCCAGGAACTCTGCCCGTCTCTCAGTAGAACCAATATGGAGAAACTTTGACCTCTGTCAAATGTGTTGTTTCATTCTTCCTTTATTTTTTTTTAGCTCCAGCCCCTTCCTTTTGAATGAAAGGAAAAAGTATCCTTTTAAAATTTCTAAAAATATAGTAACAGCCTCCAGATTCCCAGGGATCAGGTAGTGAAGGAAGTCAGCATTCTCTCTCTGTCCTCTGAAATTGTCTCCAGTGACCTGATATATGCAGAGGACATTAAAGTTCAAAAAATTTAAGTGATTTACTGATGGTCATAACAGCTAGTATATGGCAGAGGTTGGATTCAAACCCAGGTATTTCTGATTCCAAGCCAGCACTCTAACCACTACCCAATGTTGAATTCTCAAATATATATGCCTGAAATCACATCACAGGAGGTGGGATAGGCTGACCTTGCCATTGACTGTCTCTAATTTGTTTAAACCAGTGATATCAAACTCAAGTAGAAATGGGGACTACCAAACCATACGTAAGAATCCCTCCTGGCCTCATATTGGCTTAGAAAACCACATATTAACATCATCTGCATTCTAGTATGTTTTTGATTATATTTCCCAATTACATTTTAATCTGATTCAGGCAGCACTCAGAAGTGTTATGAGTATTTGACACCTCTGGTCATGGCTCTCCAACTGGTTTTGCTCATGACTATATTTTGTGTCATGAGGAAAGGTGGCTCACCAGGCACTGAAATTGACCATACTATGGTCAGGAGACCCACCCGTGTGCCCTTTCCTTCAATGAGAGCGGGTGTTTTTGTTGAGGTCTTTGTGAGTTTAAGGTCTGATGTAGGTAGTGTAGAAGCATAATCGCCAATTTGTTTAATCTGCACCAACTGCAATGTCAGGTGAGGCATGCTGGGTAAGATTTGTTATATAAAAATTATAATTATGTTGCAATTATATGAAGAGAGAAACATTAAAATGACAAAATTAAAATATAAAATGTTAAAACATAAGACATGTTAAAATTAAAAGATTCTAAAACATCACTCTGTACCTAGTGAAACTCATGACCTTTACCCAGTCTCTTGGGCATATAATGGAAAGGAAAGACAGGAAGGAGGAGGAGAGAAAGGGAGGAAAAGGAAGAGAAGAAGGAGGAGGAAAGGAAGGGAGAAGGAGAAAAAAGGAAAGGAAGAAGTAGGAAAGAAAAGGGTTTGAATCCTGGTTATTCTACTTACGCTGATGTGACCTCAGGCAAATCATTTAATCTCTCCGGGTCGCATGGGTCTTTGGACTCTAATTAGGTGGCCTCTAGTGCTCTTCCTAAGCTCTAATTCAATGATGCTGTGATTTGGTATGTCATTTTGAAATAAGGATGATTTTCCCTTTTTTATCCCTAATATAGTAATGAGTAAAATTTAATGAAAGGTATCTGTTTTCTTTTCCCCTTCTTTCTTCTCCTCCCCCTTGTCCTTCCTTCTCTTTCTCTTTTTTTTTCTTCTTCCATTGAAAAGCTCCCTGCAGCTGAATTTTTAATTTCCTCCTCTCCAGAAAATATAGCCAAGGAGCGTGGAATATAGATCACTTGTAATTTGCTCCTTTCACACAAAAGCTTAAATGTGCTTAACTTTCACTCTGATGGAGGAAAAGCTTCACTGTACTTAACTCTTACTCTGATGGAGTAGACTATTCCCCTAGAAATGGCCTTCCATTTTTCATTTTTGGGTGGCAGCAGGGAGGAGTTGATGAAGGTGACAAGTAACTCTTTGCATATTGCGGGGATCCCTTGAATGGCTCCACGTCCCAGACCGCCATTGCTTTGGGCCTTCCAGGAGACAAATGAAACTGACCGGGAGTCTAAACATTGTCTCCCTATCACCTATGTAAGGCACTGATGGTGATAAGAAGTTGTAGTAAAATACAGTCTTTATCCTCATGGGCTTTACAAGCCAGCAAAGGAATAAGGCATGCACACACACAAAAAAGAGTATTCAAAATAATACATCACCAGCCTATGAGAATGAGTGTTTCTTTTACAACACACAACATCACCAATCTTCCTGCACTTGAAAGACTAAGGAAAGGCATGCCCTGGCTTTTCTGCCTTTCTCTTGTCATTCATTGTGTGTTTCTTGGACAGTATAGATTCAAAATTTATGGGAAATATCTCCTCAGCAGCCCCACAAAGGGCCTTTGCCTTCCAAGGGAAGTGTAATGAACAGAATGAGCCATTTGAGATGTTTCGTGTTTCCTGTCTTGGTCCATACATTAATTTTAAATGGCAGAGGGAATAAAGTATATATAAAAAAACCATATATATGTATGTATGTATACATATACATACACATACACATACTATATATATATATATAATATATATATATATATATATATATATATATATGTATATATATATATATATGTATACCTGTTACTCACGTGGGTAATGTACCCATAAAGGTGCTTTTAGTGCCTTTTCCAGAAGGGATCCTGTTATCTACGTTTTGGGGAAGACCCTAGACATGAGCCATACAGAAGCTGTATTTCGGGGGGGGGGGACAGAGAGAGAGAGGGAGAGAGAGAGGCAGAGGTGTATAAGTGCTAAGTAATTGGGGAGGCAAACTAAAGTATTAACAACTAGGGAAATCAAGAAAGGATTCTTTTTAGGAAATTTATATCTATAAGTATATCAGCTAGGTGGTGCAGTGGATAGAATGTTGGGCTTGGAGTCAGGAAGACTCATCTTCCTGAATTCAAATCCAGCCTCAGACACTTCCTAGCTGTGTGACCCTGGGCAAGTCATTTAACCCTGTTTGTCTTTGTTTCCTCATCTGTCAAATGAGCTGGAGAAGGAAATGGCCAACCACTTCAGTATCTCTGTTAAGAAAACCCCAAGTGGGGTCATGAGAATCCAGACATGATTGAAAATAACTGAAAGACAGCATATATGTGTGGGTACCTACATGTGCATACATATACATACATATACATGCACATATATCCTCATCTCTGTTCATATTGTTTCCTCTAAGTTGAATGTAAACTCCATTCTTATTTGTGTATTCTTAGCCCTTGGTTTTTGTTTGTTTGTTTGTTTGTTTTGTTAGGCAGTAGGGTTAAGTTATTTGCCCAGGGTCACACAGCTAGTAAGTGTCATGTGTCTGAGGTCAGATTTGAACTCAGGTCCTCCTGAATCCAGTATTCTTAGCCCTTGGTACAGTGCCTGGCACATAGTAGGTGCTTAATAAATTACCTGCTTTTTTCATTGAATTATCCTCTACCCTCTTGGCCTCCATTCTTGCCTTTATTATTATCTATGAGCAACAAAAATTCCCTGGATTTTTATATTCTGGGACCTAGAATGCTTCTTGCCTCCTTATAAATAAAAATTTGCTAACTTGAATTTAATGTGTCTTACCTTTGACACCTATTGGCTGTGTGACTCTGGGCAAGTCACTGAACTTCTCAATACTCTAAACAATCTCTTTAAGGCTGTTATGGGGTGGGGGGGATGACCTGCATCAGTAGAGGGAATTTCCTCATCCTGGAGTTCCCTATTACAAAGAAATCACAAGGTCAGTCTCCATGCCACACAACCCCCAGGGGAATTATGTAAAGTCACACTGCTAGTAAGGGGCCAAAAGGAGGGATTCCAACCCAGATTTCTTTCCCCTTTGTTCAAAACTCTTCCCATGAGCTGTTGAAGGACTGAGCACATCGACAGTTCCTCCAAGGAAGTGATATAGCTGTTGGAATAAGTTCTGCCAGAGCTTGAGGTCTCCTCACTTGTCTCACCTCCACATGTAACAGCAAAACAGCTGGAGTCACATCCATGACATTCAGCTCACAAAGAGGCCATCGAGCTCTGGGCTTTGAGCCCAGAGAAGCCTGATTTCAAGAGGCACTTGGATCATCTCCCTGCAATGCCTGACCTTGATTTATTCCCCATCGATGGTGGTGTTTGCTGCCCTGAACCCATACCACATGTTACATTACTGGCATGTGATGAACTGCAGTATATGGAGTGTATTGTTAAGGAGGATTATGATAAACCACTGTGTGTGTGTGTGTGTGTGTGTGTGTGTGTGTGTGTGTGTGTGTGAAAAAGAGACAGAGTCAGATAGACAGAGAAACAGAGAGACAGGCAGAGAAAAGAGAGAGAGAGAGAGAGAGAGAGAGAGAGAGAGAGAGAGAGAGAGAGAGGGAGGGAGGGAGAGAGCGAGCTGCCTTTCTTTTTTATTTGATGGGATGGGAGTGGAATGTTCTGCAATGAAGCCCTATAGCCACTCTGGTTAATACCATGGATACCAAGATGGTGCCATGCAGTCAGGAATCTCCTCTGGTAAATCTCTGCCAACTGAATACAATTCACCAATTTCATGTCCATGAAAAAGAGGCAGTGATTAGAAAGCTGACCTTAGAACCAGGGATATCTTCGTTCAAGTCCCTCCTCAGACACACATCAGATGTGTGACCAAGGACAAGTCACTTCAACTTGAGGTGTCCTGGGCCATTCTCTGAGCTAGAGAGAAGGTGCTGACCTGCACTGGTGGATGTTCTTTCCTTACCTAGGAGTTCCCTCTACCCATGAAATGATAGGTCCTGTCCCTTACCCTACCTCTAGGTTCACAACTTCCTACAAAGGTCCAGCAGGAGCTATGATTTTTGAGAAAGAGGAGTTTTTCATTTGTGGTAACCTATCATAAGGGGTAGGGCAGTGAGTAGCGCAGCAGATAGAGTGTTGAGCTTGGCATCAGGAAGACCTGAATTCAAATCCAGCCTCAGACATTTATTAACTGTGTGACTCTGGGCAAGTCACTTCACCTCTGTCTGCCTGAGTTTCTTCATCTGCCAAGTGAACTGGAGAAGGAAATGGCAGACCACTCCAGTATCTTTGCCAAGAAAACCCCAAATGGAATCATAAAGAGTCAGACATGACTGAGTGACTAACCAACACATTATAAGGGGCAGAAAGCAGGCATAGTGAAAGATGACTCTCAGGGGCTCATTTCAAAATGTTGAAGAAAAAAGGCAGTGGTGAGGAAAGCACTGGACTGAGAATCAAAGACCTGGGTTCTAGTTTCAGTTCTGCCACTAATTAGCTGTAAGACCTCAGGCAAGTCACTTAACCATTCACTGACTTGATTTCCTCGTCTGTAAAGTGGCTGAGTTGTACTAGATAATAATAATAGCTAACATTTCAGTAGTGATTTAGGATTTGCCATATACCTTATAGATGTCTTATTGGATTTTCACCTGGGAGGTAGGTGCTATTACTACCCCCATTTTACAGAGGAAGAAACTGAGGCAAAGACAGGTAAAGTGACTTACCCAGGGTCACACAGCTAGTACATGTCTGAGGCTGGATTTGAACTCAGGTCTTCCTGATTCCAACCAAGTCTAGCACTCTACCCACTACTTTCTTATTCCACGATGCATTGCTTCATCTGTAAAATGATGAAGTTTAATTAGATCTTTAAGGCACTTTCCAGATTTAATATTCTATCACTGTGATCCAGGCCATGGCCAGTCATCCTGACCTATGCCTCACCATTGGACTCCAGTGACTGGAGGAGAGTGAGGCTGATGACTTTGCACAGCTCTGTGTCACTCAAATCCAATTCACTTGCAAGTCAGGACATCACCCCATGATGTCATTGCCCTCTTCAAGAATGAAGGACAAACAACAACAATGTATCGCTCTAAGACCAGTGGCTTAGTGGTTTGGGCTGAAGTGGGATTGGCCAGCTGGTTCCAATAGGAACCAGCTTTGAGGGTCAGAAACAATGGTTTGTCTTAGTTCCTCTGCAGCCCAGCTAATGATCTTGGAATTGGAGTTCAACTCGATGGCTGTTTGGCCTTGACCCAGACCAATGGGTCAGAAAGAATGCAAAGTGTTTCAGCAAAGATCATGATAAATCAGCAGGAAGACTGCAAAGTGGGTAGCAAGATGAATGAATGAAAAAATACTTATTAAGGACCTACTATGTGCAAAGAGCTGGGCTATAAATAGAAATGCAAGGTAAGACAGCTCCTTTTCTCACACAGCTCACTTTCTGATGGGGGAGATGACATCTATGGAGATGGAATGAATGTTTAGCCATACCTCTTACCCCCACCCCCACTCCAAGAAGTCCCTTATAGCTCCACATTCATAAGATCATAGATTTAGAAGTGGAAGGGACCTTAGGGGTTATTGAATCCAACTGCCCATTCTATAGATGAGAAGGTTTAAGCTCACTTTCATAAAATGATTTGCCTAGGGTGATACAGTCTCTATGTGGTTAAGTAGTAATTCAAATTAACATCTTTTCAACTCCAAGACCAGCACTCTGTCTATAATATCATGCTGCCACAATGTTGGGCATTACGAATAGACTCATACACCCCTCTTTCAATCTAAACTATTTCCAGACAAGAGATTTCTGACTTGGGTCCCAGAAATAGCTGAATCTCAATGCAAATGTTTTCTAGTCACTTGTTTTCATAATCCATCTTTCCTCATGTCAATAATTGAATTGGACCACAAATGCATTCTGTGCCAACTTTGAAGCAGGGAAGGGGTCTGATGGGCAGGCAATTACTAAAAACTAAGTGTGTTCCTGGAATTCCAGTCTACTTTTTCCTGATCGGCAGATTGGGGAGGGAATTAAAAATCCTAGCACATACATTAAATAGAGGAGGGAAAAGGGGGGGATTTTTAGTTTCGGGAAAAGATGAGCTCTCTGTAGGTAATGAGCTCACATAATGGTAAGAAATTGGGAATATAGACAGGGGAGACTTACACGATAGTTTGCATGAAAATATGGAAAGAGAAGAGAGGTAAGTAACACTGCAGGAGTGAGGTGGAAGTGACAAGCTGCCAGCAACATGGGGGGAAAACCAATAACTCAACTCTTGGTCTTCCCTCAACCCCCTTTTAACACTATGGCAACAAGGAACATAGATCTAAAAGCCCCACCTCTTGGCTGAAACAGAGTAGAAGCAGAAAATATTGGAACTGCAGGTATTCTTTGAAATCAATCCTCGTTTCTTATTTGACAGATGGGGAAACTGAAGCCCAGAGAGACTGGGATCTGCCCAAAGTCACACTGATGGTAAGTGGCAGAAACAGGATTAGAACCCAGGTTCCAAAACTCTGGAATCCCTACTCCAAGGATCTCTAGGGTTAAGCTCTAATAGCTTAACAGAAAAACAGGGGTTAGCCCTCCTCCATCAAGCTTCCAGTCGTTGTTCCAGTCTTTCTCTAGCCTCTTCCAATCAGTGAGTTCCCAGCAAAGCAGCTGAAGAGTCATTAGCCTCAGCAGGAAAGCATTCTTGTCTTCTGGCCCCAACTTCCCATGACTCCTCCTGTGCTCAATTTACTCCCCTTATTCTGCTCTGATTCTTCACCACTTTTCTCCTAGCTTCTTAGGCTTTACACTGACACTCCTATGTTATAGTTCCTGCAATGGGCATACCTGAGTGAAAGATGCCACTTTCAGAAAATAATCCTCAAATAGAGACGGCTAGCAAATTATTTCCCAAGAGCTGGATAATAGATGGTATAAACCAGTGGTTCTCATGCTTAGAAATCATTGAGGACGCCAAAAAGCTTTTGTTTACGTGGATCATATCCATCAAAATTTACCATATCATTCATTAAAACTGATAATTTTTTTGGATGTTTATTAATTAATTCATTTAGAATAACACCAATAAAACCATTACATGTTAACATGTCTTATTTTAATGAAAAATAACTGTATTTTCCAAAACTGTGAGAATGGAATTATTTTACATTTTTGCAAATCTCTTGAATGTCTAGCTTAACAAGATGTAGCTGGATTCTTACGCTGCTCTGCATCCAATCTGTTTTGCTATGTCATTTTGGCTGAAGTATAGTAAGAAAATCCGTCTTCACACAGATATAAAATTCAAAAAGGGAGGACTATTTTAATAGCCTTTTAAGCTAATTGAGGATAATCTTTGAAGAATATGCCCAAACTCAACAAGTGAGAGTTTTTTAAAGATTAGTTGTAGTGCAAAATCTGAAATCATATTAATGAATGAATGAGAATGAAAAAGGTAAGTAATCATTTAAGATTATTATGAAAATAGTTTTGACCTCTCTGAACACTCTCTGAGCACTCTCTGAGACCCCCATGAGTTTACCAACCATACTTTGAGAACCATTGCTATGGCCCATTCGCTCAGATATATATGTATATATGTATATATGTATATATGTATATATGTATTTGTATACACAAATATGTGTTTGAAACAAATATGTATCTATTAGAGTATATTTACATATATTAAAATATATATAAATGACATTGCACTTACATATGTATTTAAAATACATATCAATTACCATGTATTTATATATTTAAAATAAATATATCAATTATATCACATTTACATATGTATTCAAATAAATATATCAATTACCATGCATTTACATATATTTAAAATAAATTTATATCAATTACATGGCATTTCCATATATATTTAAAATAAAAATATATCAGTTTATATATGTGTATATGTGTGTGTGTGGTGTGTATAATGTAATGATGGGTATAGAAGGTCACTAGCAATTAGAAGGTTGAGGATGGATGTTATGTGAGAGATGACAGGTCACATGTGAGCTGAGCCTTGAAGGAAATTTGGGATAATAAAGACAAAGAGCAGAAGAGAACATATATTCCAAGCAAGGAGGACAGTCTATGGCAACAGCCAAGGCATGGGGGATTGGAATGTTTTGGAGGGGGAACAGAAAAGAGGCCAATTGGGCTGAAATGTAATTTTTGTGAGGGAGAGTAATACATCCAGTAAACGAGGAGCAGGAGGTTGAAGCCAGATTATGCAAGACTCTAAATGTCAAAATATAGTACTTGGTATTTATCAAAGCCCTTGGGGAATGAAGCTGTAATGGAGGAATGTGAGGCAGAGAGGCACCCCTACATTCTAGGCCAAATAGCCTCTTTCCAATTCTGACATTCTACATTGTGAGATCCCCTTCCAACTCTGACATTCTGTGCTGTGAGGGCTCTTTTCTGCCTCTGACATTCCTTCTTCTTGTCTCTGTGCCCATGCTCAGAGGAAAAAAGAGAGAGAGAGAGGGAGAGAGAGAGAGAGAGAGAGAGAGAGAGAGAGAGAGAGAGAGAGAGAGAGAGAGAGAGAGAGGATGTTTTTCTGTCCCCCATGGGGTCCTGGCTGGCCTTGTTTATAAGAGGAGAAAGCATCTGGAAAAATCTATGACTTTGGGGTCCTGGGAAAGTCACCTCTCCTCCCAAACACAAATCCCACCCTCCTGAGTCCTGCCCCATCCCTGACCCTTCTACCAAGGGCCAGAGCTGTGTGTTAGAAAGGAAGAGAGGGGGGATCTGGTACCAACACTGTGCATAAGACGGGAATGAGAGCAGGACGCAGGACAGATCTGTTGGCATGAGAGGCAGAGGGAAGGAAAAAGGCCATTTCTGGGAGTGGGGGTGGGCAGTGTAAGGCGCTGAATGATTAGAGTAAGGAGAGTTACCAAAAGGTGAACAAAAGTCACTGAATTCATGCTTTCCTAGGTTATCTTGCGGAGGATTTTGGCTTCAACTAAATAGAAAAAACAACAACAAAGAACAACAACAAAAACCAAACAAACAAAGCTAGGATTGGAGGGAGCCACCTTGGGCAAAATGCAGAGCTTTATTGGGAATTAAAAAGGTGAGCTCTGGAAGTGAATGCTGAAAACTAAAAGTAAACAAATTATTTTTCAAAAAAGAAAGGTGGGTTCTAATCTAAATTTAAATTAGCTTGTTATTTGGGCAAGGAATTGCCCTTCTCTGGGCCTCAGTTTCCTCATCTGTAAAATGAGCATACGGAACTAAATGATTACTAAGATTTCTTTTGGGGCGGATGGGATGTTCAGGGAGGACTAGCTCCTCTGGTGTGAGGGCTTGCTGAGCTCTTCTCGGGGCCGCTCATCCACTTGGCACTGAACTCTCACTTGGGACTCCAAGAAGCTGTAGTCTGTGCAGCGTCCACATCTTGGCAGATGGGCTAAACCAGGTTGAGGATAACCCATCAGTGATTTAGGTGTGTGTGTGTTGGGAGGGGGGGTTGTCTACCCTAAGCACATGAAGTCTTCCCCTGGTGGAATGGGCTAAGAACAATTTGTTCCTTTCTCGTGAAGGCAGGTGAAGCAGGTGTTGTGGAACACTTAGAGCTTGGTCAGACATCGAAGATGCCAAGGTCAAACACTGTATCTCAGGCCATCACCAGTCATCCTGACTTCTGAATTGCCACTGGACTTCAATGACTCTGGAAGAGAGAGTGAGGCTGATGATTTTGTGCGGCTCTGCCTCACTTAAATCCAGTTCACAGGCAAGTCAAAACATCACCCCATGATGTCATCGGTCCTCTTTGAAAATGAAGGACAAATGACAAGGTTTCTTCCAGTGTTAATGTTCTAGTAATGAAGCCAAAGGCTGAATATCTGTTTCCTGCCTCTTTCCCAGACACACTGACCTCATATCATGCCCTAGTTTCTACACAAAATGAGGAAAACGAGAATCACCATTCTCTTCACCTTCTTTCCTTAAGCTTTGTTGTTCCCACAGACACACACACCATTCTGTCCCATTCAGATAGTATCACTTGAAGCAATGAAAATATAAATCCACTGACTCAAAATAACCTTGGGGAGGGCAAGGGAAGCTGAGATTTTTTTCCTGTCTACCTCTCTCTCTTCCTCTCCCTCTCTCACTGATACACAGGGGAGAAAAAGTGTAACCAACCCCCTTCTAGGCAAGCATGCCTGAAAACTGTTGAAAGTACAGATCCCAGTTTAGAATTATAAACTATATTGCCAACAAAGCTGATACCCTTGGATATCCTCTCTATGCAGATAACTCTCTTTGTCTACCCCTAACCTCCCTCCTGATCTCGAGGTTAGCATCTCCAGTTGCCTGTTAGATATCTCAAACTGGATTCCCATAGACATCTTAGACTCAACATGTCTTACACTTAACTCATGAGCTTTTCCAAATTCACCTTTTCTTAACTTCCCTATTACTTCAAAGATACCATGATCCTCCCAGTCAGGCTTGCGACCAGGTGTCATCCTTAATTCCTCACCACTTTCCCTTCCCTCCCCCCCCCACGTAGTCTATTGCTAAGACATATATTTCACCATTCGATGGAGCTATACCACCCGCAGACCTCAATGCCTTCATGACTTCACTCTCTACTTCCCCCTTTCAAAAATTAGCTTTCTGATCTTCCCTTCACACTGGGGAACCTATGACAGATAACGCTCCCTAGTTATCTCTCTCTCAGGGCTATTTGCATTTTAAAGCTATAATCCACAGAAATAAATCTCTGTGGCAGAGTTTCAGGCAGTAGTGAGCTGGGTGAGCGACCTCCCAGCCTCCCATTCCAACTTGTACCTAATGGGCAGCCACCTGCTCTGCTCCGGCATGGGGCTGGCCCCCGGTCAGTGTAAAAGAGACAATAGAGTCTTGACTTTCTTTTCAGGAAAAGGGGATGGAGGATTAGGGGAGTGGGGACCCTGATGAATCTTTTGTTTCACTGCTGGATGGGCAGCAGAAGGCAAAAGGAGAGAGCTCAGAAGAGAGCCCTCACCTGAAGCCAGTAGGATTTGGGCCATGTAAATTGCCTCCCAACTAATTAATAGTTCCAGTCTCCTGTGATGCCCTATTTGTGCAGATTCACCAGGGTTTCTGAAACATGAGCTGCCTCCTCATCTTCTTAACCACTTACGCCATGGGGAGCCCCACAGCCTGCACCAGGAAAGGTAGAGAAAGAGTCTTCATCATGTTTCTCCTCCCCACCAAAAACAAATTTAGTGAGGGGTTTATTCATTTAGTCTTTCTCACAGCAAACCTGGTGGCGGCAGTCAAATGGGACCCAGCAGGTTCCAGGTAGGGGAAAGAAATAGTTGACAATCTGCTGGGACTAGCTTCTTTCTATCAGTGGGTGCCATTATTTAGTTGTTTTAGATTTAAGTCTCTTGGGTCTTTGGGGAATTTTGATAAAAATCTAATAAAGCTTTGAGTTAAGAGCTCTGTTCTCTGACTCTATATTGAAAAGCCTCCCTAGGTATTATGGTAACCAAAGATTAAATTCTCAGGGAAGAGAAAAATCCTTGAAAATCCTTACAATCATAGGGTGGCTCCCCTGAAATTGAAGGACATGCTAAGAATGCCCAAGGTGGCAGAAATATTGCAATCACATTCAAGTGAACAAACATTTATTAAATGCTGACTATATAAAAGGCCAGAGGCAGTTTGGTGTAATACATAGAGGTCTGGACTT
Organism: Phascolarctos cinereus; assembly: GCF_003287225.1. Taxonomy (NCBI): domain Eukaryota; kingdom Metazoa; phylum Chordata; class Mammalia; order Diprotodontia; family Phascolarctidae; genus Phascolarctos; species Phascolarctos cinereus. The sequence continues at coordinate 25,354,953 of NW_027555958.1, forward strand.
GGATTAGGAAGTCAATTAACAATTAACAAGCATTTATTAAGTGCCTACTTAGGCCAGATCCTGTGTATGGTGCTAGGGATACAAATACAGAGAATGAAATGATCCCTACAAAGAACTTATATTCTGTGAGTCAAACAACATTTGCACATGTAAGTGCAAAACATATGTGTGGGGGTTATTGAGATAGATAGATAGATAGATAGATAGATAGATAGATAGATAGATAGATAGATAGATATGTAGACAGAGCTAGGTAGATAAAGATTGATAGGTAGATAGACAGATGCTATATATATGTGTATATATATTATATATATTATATATGTATATATATATGTATATAAAGAGAGAGAGAGAGAGAGAGAGAGAGAGAGAGAGAGAGAGAGAGAGAGGTAGATAGAAAGATAGATATGGGTAGATAGATGGACAGAAAGACAGGTGCAGTTCATTGAGTGGAATGGATCAATATCATCCGATTTGTGCCTAGACCACCAGTAGCATAGCTGGGATAAGGGGAAGGGTCCAGTGCTGATGAGGCTGGGGATTTCTCCTTTTTCTAAGAAAGATTTCAGGCTAGAATTATATCTGCTTATCACCTCCTAAAATATCTTTAGTCTAGGGGTATTATTTTTAAGAGTTCAGAAGGAAAGAAAATTCCCTGATTTTTTCCAAGGCTCTTAAGAGAAAAGGGTAGCTCTTCCCAGCTTAGCCCTTTCCCACCAAATGCCAGTTACACAAAAGACAATCACAAATATTAAGCAGCGAGTTTATCTAAGCAAAGAATTAAATGATCCTTACTCATGAAGAACTTACATTCTGTGAGTCAAACAACATTTGCATATAAAATATACGCATGAGAGAGATAGTAAATAGAAATTGGTGACATTCTACAGATTGGAATACACAAAAGAATATGGAAGAATAAATGAGCTCTTTACACAGGACTAAGATAAGATCTTAGCTCAGAGCAGGAGAAAGTAAACCATCTCACCCAAGGAAGGTCCCATCTCATCAGTCTTTAGAATTATGAGCCAAATCTTGACCTAGAAGTCAAGGAACATGATAGGGCCAGCTTTCATACATGTTCTTGGCTCTGAGGTTTTCACTCCATCATTCAAAAGTCTCTCTGCCTCTGTCTCTATGTTTTCTGTCTCTCTCTCTCTCTCTCTCTCTCTCTCTCTCTCTCTCTCTCTCTCTCTTTCCTGCCTCCTTAAGGCTTCTTTACCCATGTGTCTCTATAGTCTTCCCCAAGTCTCTGTAATCAACTATAATCCCTTACAGATATATGAGGCATCTCACTCAGCATACTCTCAGTCAATTAAGAACTGAGTCCCTTTCTGAATACTCTGCAGAGCTGCCCCAGGTTTGGGCCAAAGCAGGGTTACATTTGTAAGTATAAAATGTGCACACACTAATTTGGGGAAGACACGAACCACTAAGGTAGACAGTGGCACTTGGGCTGAGCTTTGAAGGGTGCAGGGAGGTGAGATAGGGGAGGGGGGGAAGGAGAGATTCCTGTAACCCTGATACCACTCTCAAAGAGCTGAGAAGAGGAAAGCGCACAAGTCCTCACATAAAAAGATACAGGAAAAGCTCTGGGAAATTCCCTAGGAAAATTCAAGGAGGGAGAAATCATTTTCATTAGGAAGGTTCATGTAGGAGGTCCAAAAATGGAATCAAGATAAGAGAAGGTAGGATAAGAAAAAGGATACAATCAACCAATAAAGAAACATTTATTACTTATCTAATTACCATTAATTTCCTAATGCTGAGGTAAGACCTGAGTGCATTCCAGGCAGGGGTGAGGTGGCCAGTGGAAAGTCATAGAGATGAGAGATGTAGTGCCTTGACCGAGGAACATAGAGAAGGACAATTTGGCTGGATCAAGTCATGAGGCGGGGGAGAAACGTCTAACAAAGCCAGAAAGATGGATTGAGTCTAGGTTGGGTAGGGCTTTAAAAGTTAAACTGAAAAGTTCACGTTTGATCCTAGCAGCAATAGGAAGCCACTGGAACTGAATGGGTAGGGGAGTCATATGGTCAGATCTACCCTTAAGAAATATGATTTTGTGAGAATTGAGGGGATGCCGATCAATTGGGGAATGGCTGAACAAGCTGTGGTATATAAATGTAATGGAATACTATTGTGCTATAAGAAATGATGAGCAGGTGGACTTGAGAAAAACCTGGAAAGACTTGCATGGCCTGATGCTGAGTGAAGTGAGCAGAACCAGGAGAACATCGTACTCAGTAATAGCCACATTGTGCGATAATCAACTTTGGTAGACTTAGCTCTTCTCAGCAACGCAAGTATCTAAGATAACTCCAAAAGACTCATGATGGAAAAAAGCTATCCACATCCAGACAAAGGACTATGGAATCTGAATGCAGATGGAAGCATACTATGTGCTCTCCTTTTCCTTTGTTGTTTTGTTTTTATTCTTCTTTCTCGTGATTCTTCCCATTGGTTCTAATTCTTCTTTACATCATGACTAATGTGAAAATGTGCTTAATGTGAATGTATAAGTACAGCCTATATCAGATTGCATGCAGAGAAGGGAGGAGAGGAAGGGGGAGAAAATTTGAAATTCAAAATCTTATGGAAGTGAATGTTGAAAACTAAAAATTAATAAATAAATTGTTTGATTCGAAAAAATTATTTTGGCAACTGCACTGAGGATGGATTGGAGGGAGTGGCAAGAGATTTGAGACTGGGAGACCAATTAGGATGCTATTGGAATCATTTAGGCAAGATGTGATGAGGACCTGAACAAAGGTAGAAGCTGTGTAAGTGGAAAGGTTTGGTTGCAAGAGATACTGAGAAGGCAGAAAAGGTGAGATTTAGCAGCTGATTGGATATATGTGGTGAGAGGGAGTGAGGAGACTAGGTTAATGCTGAGCTTACAAACCTAAGGGACTGCCTTTAAAAGAAATAGAGAGGTTGGGAAGAGGGAAGGGCTTGGTGAAAAGATAATGAGTTCCATTTTGGACATGTTGAGTTTAAGATGTCTCCAGGACATCCAGTTAGAAATATACAATATTCAATCGATGATGTGGGACTGAAGCTCAAAGGGAAAGACTGGGGCTGGATATACAAATCTGGGAGGCATCTGTATTGAGGTGATAACTAAATCCATGGGAGCTGATGAGCTTACTAAGAGAGTGTAGAGAAAAAGAGAGCCCAGGGTGGAACCTTGGGGAAAGCCCTAAGCTAGGTAGGTGTTAGGAATGATGAGTCAGTGAGGTAGACTGAGTAGGAACAATTGTATAGTTAGGGGAGGGAGCAGCGTTAAGAAAACCCAGAGAAGGGAGAGTATTGGGGGGGGGGAATCACAGGGTCCACAGTGTTAGTCGCAGCAATGTAAAGAAGGGTGAAGCCTGAGACAAGCCTATTAGATTTAATGACTGGGAGATTGTTGGTAACTGGAGAGAGTACTTTTAGTTGAATGATAAAGTTAGAAGGCAGATTATAAAAGATTCCAGAATGAATAAGAGAAGTGAAGTGGAGGCAGCCAATTGTAACATTTTCTAGATGTTTGGCTTAGATAGGGAGTAAGTATGTGGCAATAACTATAAAATATGACAACTTGAGGGGATGGTAAGATTTTGTGAAGGTTTCTTTAAGGATGAGAGAGACTTGGGAATGTTTGAAAGTTGTAGAGAAGAAACAGTAGATCTGGGAGGGTTGAAGATGGTGAGGGTGTGCGTGATTGAAACTGAAATTTGCTGGGGAAGATGACAAAAGAAGGGATTGAGTGTAAAGAAGAGTTGGCCTTGGCATGAAAGAGAGTCACTTCACAGTCAGAGACTAGGGGAAAGTAGCAGACCAGGGAATGATGACAAGGGGTGTGGAGACGAAGAGAAAGTGAAGATGGCTCTCAAGTGGAATCACCTTAGTTTCCTCAATAAAATAAGAAGCAAGATCCTCAACTGAGAGAGAGGCAGAGAAAGAAGTGTAGGAGATTTGAGAAGAAAAGAAGTTTATTACAACTTCTTAGGGGACTGAGATAGGGAATGAATTAGGGAGGAATAAAAATGGTTGCCTTGGAGTCCAGTTTGCTTAAAATTTGGGAGAAAAATACAAGACAAGATTGGAAAAGTAGTTGAAGCCAGATTGCAAAGGGTCTCTAATGTTAAGATCTGGAATTTAAACTTTATTTGGTAATAGTCATAATAATTAAATAGCTTAAACATATCATCTAAAGGCTTAAAGACTTCTTAACTCACAACAGTCCTGTGAAGTAGGTGATGAAAGTTTCATCATTCTCACTTTATAGTTGAAGAGCCTGAGTCGCTGGTTAAATTACTTTCCCAGTGTCAGTTATTGAGTAGGTAATGAGGAGTCTCTGAAGGTTTTTGAGCACAGGAGTGGCACAGGAAGATTTCCTTCCTTCCTTCCTTCCTTCCCTCCTTCCTTCCCTCCTTCCTTCCCTCCTTCCCTCCCTCCTCCTCCCTCCTCCTCTCCCTCCTCTCCTCCCTCCTCCTCCCTCCCTCCTCCTCCTTCCTCCTCCCTCCTCCTCCTCCTTCCTTCTCTTCCTTCTTCCTTCCTTCCTTCTTCCTTCTTCCTTCTTCCTTCCTTCCTCCTCCCTCCTTCCCTCCCTCCCTCCCTCCTCCCTCTTCCTTCCTTCCTTCCTTCCTTCCTTCCTTCCTCCTTCCTTCCCTCCTTCCTTCCCTCCTTCCTTCCCTCCCTCCCTCCCTCCCTCCTTCCCTCCCTCCCTCCTTCCCTCCCTCCTTCCTTCCTTCCTTCCTTCCTTCCTTCCTTCCTTCCTTCCCTCCTTCCTTCCCTCCTTCCTTCCTTCCTTCCTCCCTCCTTCCCTCCTCCCTCCCTCCCTCCCTCCCTCCCTCCTTCCCTCCTTCCTTCCTTCCTTCCTTCCTTCCTTCCTTCCTTCCTTCCTTCCTTCCTTCCTTCCTTCCTTCCCTCCTTCCTTCCTTCCCTCCTTCCTCCCTCCCTCCTGCCTGTCTTCTATCCTTTGTCTTTTAACCATGACATGTCCCTGCTATCACACAATAGGAAGCCCCAGTGATGGCTCTTCTATTGGGTTAAAGCCTCCCCCAATGCCTGGCACACAGTAGGCACTTAAGAAATGTTTGTTGGTTGACTGAATGATGACAGAAATGAACTTTTTTAGATGCACTTCCTTGAAAGGTGAGATAGATAAAACTAGAGTCTGTTATTCATTCCAATGGAGCTGCTGTCAAAGTGTCCCAGGCAAAGTTACTACTTTGGGGATGGCTACTGGAGACTTCAGAATCTCTGGAAGAACCTGCTGGTTCAGTCTCTCCAAAGGTTACAAAAGGGATTATAGTAAGTCAGTACTTCCTGATTCATTGGCTTCATCCTGTGGTGTCCCAGTCTCTCCAGGGAAGTGAATTGGCAGCATTTTAGATTTAAAAATCTCTAAAGGCAACATTACAAAAGACCTTTAAAAGGGATGAAATGTGGTAGTGAGACTTAGGAACTGGAGTAGCTAGGTGCTGTAGTGGATAGAGCACTGGCCTTGGAGTCAGGAGGACCTGAGTTCAAATTCAGTCTCAGACAAGACACTTGACACTTACTGGCTGTGTGACCGTGGGCAAGTCACTTAACCCCAATTGCCTTGCCAAAACAAAACAAAACAAAACAAACAGGCAAAAAAACCTTAGGAACCTGAGTCTACTAGTGAGAAAGTGATGTGAGTCCAGCCTCCTCAGTCCACATGCCTGCTTCCTATGGGTTGTTGATGAAATAATTTCCTTTTCACTAAGTTTATGTGTCTTTGATGGTTCAGAGTGGGGGGAAACGTATAGGATCATAGATCTGTGCTTCTTTGTTTCATGGATGAGGAAAATGAGGCCCAGAGACGTCAATGACTTGCCCGAGGCTGCAAGATAATAATAATTAGAGCTAGCATTTATTTTAAGATTCCAAAAGCCCTTTACATATATTATGTCGTTTGATTCTCGCTACACTATAGCGTACTGCAGTACTACTATACTATACTGCACTATACTGTCTACTATATATTATATATATACTATATATGTACCATACTACACTATAGTGTACTATAGTACTACTATTATCTCCATTTTACAGGTGAGAAAACTGAAGCTAGGAGTTTAAGTGAATTGCCCTATGTCTGAGGCAAACATTGTACTCAGATCTTCCTCACTCCAGTACCAGACAACAGGGCAAGTGTGGCATGGTGGATAGAAAGCTGGCCTCAGAGACCTGGGTTCAAATCCTGCCCATGTGACCTTGGGCAAGTGCTCTAGGGTCAAACGTTAAACCTATATGTACGTAACTTTTAAGTTTGCAAGAACTAGATTAAAATATGATTGAGAAATATTTAACAAGATAAACAAAAATACAATAAAACATAGGTAATGTTAATTTGCGGTTCCATTTCTATTTGAGTTTGATACCACTGCTCTAGGCACCTAAGCAGCAGAGGTGCCAGGCCGTACTAGTAGAGGCAGTTTCCTCATCAGGAAATCACATTCCTGATTTCCCCAGTGGATCACAAGCCAAGAGATAATAGAAGAGATACATGATCGATTGTTCGATGGGAATGAAATTGCTCAACGAAAATAGAGATTAAAGGATTTTGGAGGGAAAGACAAACGGTCTAGAAAGGCTAATAGGAGTAAACTTAAGTTAGGCCTAGAAGAATGGACAGGATTTTTATAGAGGGGAAAGCATGCAAGGTGCCAGGCAAAGGCATGGCAGTGGTAAAGTAAGTTAATCAGTTTGCCTGAATCTTGGGCTTTATATATGAAAGCAATGGAGGATGGGGCTAGAAAGCTAGGATGGAGCCCAGATTGTGGGAGACTTTAAATGTTAGGCTAACGGGTTCTTGCGTCTATGAACTTATCTTTTTTAATACTTTGATAACTTCATTCTGATATGACTGGTTTCCCTTGTAATCCTATGGCTCTTACTTCACTCATTTAAAAACGTGATTCTGAGAAGGGCTCCAGAGGTTTCGCCAGGCTGCCATGACACCCAAAAAGCTAAGAACTTCTGCTCTAGGCAAGGGGAGTCACAGGAAAGCCTATGTCACGTCCATAAGATGGTCATGGGGTCATAGCTCTTGAGTAGGAAGGGACCCTAAAGACTATCTCCTCTAACCTCTTCGTTTGACAGATGGGAAAACTGAGGTTCAGGGAAATAAACAAGTTTGCCCAAAGTCAAAAGCAGCACATTTAGAAGAATTCCATAGGGGTCTGTTTTTCTCTGAACCAGCTGACGTATAGACAGAGCTTAGGTTTCTGACCATGTTCTTTTGTCTTCCTTTCCCCCCCACCCCCAAGCCATCACTGCTTGACTCCTCTCTGGCACAAACATAAATGTTATGGAGAGTGGTTATTAACAGATAAGAGTCTCATCACTGCAGCCAATGGGATGAGAGGTACTGCTTTTGCATTTGCTATCATTCCTAAATGAAGAAAAAAAATACTAACATGGGGATCCAGGCAAGTATAGCTTCTAAGATGCTCACAAAGCCTGCATTTTCATTTATTGGATGTGCCATGGAGGCAAAAGCAGATATATTACATATTAAAACAAATAAACAAAAAAAAACAGATTGGAAAAATCCTGGTTCTTTATCTGAATCAGTCAAAACTAAACTGAGAAGAAGTCTTCAAGAATAATAAAACCCCACAGACCCATGGGTACAAAAGCTTAAGGAAGGGAAAATTGCAGGTTGACCTCTAAGTTTTCAAAGATAGTGATCCAGATGCTTCAAAGTGAGGGAGGGATCCCTATGCTGAAATACCTTCATCCTCTTGACCACAGTATGGGCATGAGAAGTGCTAAGGGGCTTTCACAGCAATGGTTTGAATGATTTTTCAGGTCATGAAACACTTTGATGGGTTACCTTACGCTTATCTTACCTGTGCCACTTGCTTGGAAGGCAGAGAGTTCCACTTTCCTGGAGACCTTCCAGTAAAAGCAAGATGACACTTTCTTAGGTAAGTTTTTGGATGGATCTTTGTTTAGCCATCAGTTGGACTAGATGATCTTCAAGCTCTTTTGTAGCCCTACTGGTTTTTTCCCTATAATCCTCCCCACTGAAGGTTTTAAGCAAAGGCTGGGACCATTTAAAGAGAAAGCCCAGGCCAGCTAAATCTCATTCATCACAAGGCTGCACTTTTCCAGACTTCCTTGGCAATGGCCCAGAAGCCTTTTCATCCTGGAAGCGCCCTGGAATCCATACATTGAAAGTACCCTCTAGCCTCGTGGCTTCTCCCATTGTTTGGATGGCTTCCCCCAGAGCCTTCCTTCAAGGAGAGTACTCAGGACAGCTGAGGCGGCACCCTGGAATTTCCCTCCCGTGCCTTTCTCCCCTCCCAGCTGTGTGTCTCAAATGCCTCCCCCCACCCTTTTTTCAGCTTCCTTTTTTTTGATGTCTTTCCCAGTAGAATGTAAGCTTCTTGAGGACAAGGACTAGCCTTCCTTCTTCTTTGTCTTTGTATTTCCGGAGCTCAGCACAGCACCTTGTGCAGAGTGAGTACTTAATAGATGCTCCTTGACTGACAGATTGACCGGCACGTGTCAGGATTGTGGTGGAGGGCCTTTTATTTTAGGCATGGGTTGAGTTAGCTGGCTACCAAGGTCCCTTCCAGCTCCCAGTCAGTGACTCCGTGACAAAGATTCCTTCTTTGGGAATGAATGAAGACCATAGGATCCCAGGCCTAGGCCTGGAAGGAATATCAGAGACATTTAGTTTACCTCTCCTTAATGCAGATGAGGAAACTGAGTCTCAGTGTAACACAGGTGATAGTCATAGTAGTAATAAGGTAGTAAGCACTGAAGGTAGAATTTGAACCCAGGTTCTCTGACCACAGAGCCAGGATTCTTTCCAACAAATGAGGAAAGGGAACAAGCATTTATTAAGTGCCTAGTATGTGCTAGGTGCTGTGATAAGTGCTTCATAAATGTCCCATTTTATCTTCACAGAAACCCTGGGAGATATTTTACAGATCAGGAAACTGAGGCAGACCGAGGTAAAGTGACTTGCTCAGGGTCACACTGGACTTGAACTGAAATCTACCTGACTGTAGCCCTAGTACTCTGTGCACTGTGCCACCTAGCTGCCTCTGAAAAGGAAAATTGGACATGAAATTGTGAATCTATATTATGAAGAGTTTGCTTTTCTTTTAAAGCATAAAATAAATATGATCTATAACTTTCAAAATGGACCAGATTGACTGTGAAGGATCAGAGATTAGCTAGAGGAGGGTGGAAGATAATTTAGTCCAGCCCTTTCATTTGATAGAAAATGATACCAAGGCTCAGAGAGGTCAAGAAATTTATCTAAGGTCATACGGTCTTCTGACTCCAAAGCCAGAGCTCTTTCTACAAGTCAAGGTCACCCGGGGGGAAGGGCCAGCCAACATTCTCCTTCCCAGAGGATGGCATTTGGGAGGAGCCTTGCTGACAAGGATAAGATGCCTCCAGAGACAGGAGTTTCAAGCCTCTGCCTTGGCTGGAGAGTCAGTTAGTCAATGAGCATTCTTTAATTCACTTATTATGTGTTAAGCTTCATGCTAGGCTCTAAGGATACAAAGAATGTCAAAAACACTGTCCTTGCCCTCAAAGAGCTTTCTTTCTAATGGGACGCAAGAAAGAAAAGAAGGTACAAGAATAAGTAGTATTTCTTTCCTGGAAGAATTCTAAAGAAAGAATAGGGGCAGTGGGATTGCCTGTAGAGGACCTTAGTGACCCCAGCCCTTGGGGAGAAGGGCAAGAAGGAAGACTGGCTGCAAAAAAAGCTCAGGATGCTGCCCAGAGATGTACCGAATGGACCACAGACGTGAAGCCTCTGGCGCAAAAGAAGGCAGTGGACCAGTACTGATTCAGTAGGACAAACAATGAAAGAAACCTTTGCAGACTCCAGTGGTTCCCTTTGGGCATTGCCAGACAAAGCAGGATCCCCACCCCAATCCTTTCCTTCTTCACCAATTCCAGGAAGAGAATGGGAGATGCTGTTAGCACAGTCTGGGAGGCAGGGCAGCTGGCAGGTGGGAGAGAGGGCAGCAGCCACTGACAACAGCCTTAACAAGGACACCTGCTCCTGTCTCAATTATAGGCTGCTCCTAGGCAGCATATAGAAATTGGGAGAGTCTGAAACTCAGGGCTTATGTTGAGACAGCTACATTATATATTGCAGTGACAGTAGGTACAGGTAGTGAAAAGAGATAACCAGGAGAAACCTATTTGTTAGAAGGCAGGACAGCTCTGGGGAGTCGGATTATCTTGAAGTCTTTTTCTGTGTGTCTATGTTTGTGTTCCCACATGTTGTGTGGTTTCTCTGGAGAGACTAACGTGCTGCAGGTTGTGCTGCTGTCTGCCTGACGTCTTGGGCGCGGAGAACAGCAAAGGGTTGGGAAATGATGAGCCTGTCACAAGGTCAGTGGAAGCTCTGCCTTTGCTAATAGCTTCACCTGGGCACACCCATGCCAGAGGTCACAGGACCCTGATCCCACATTTGTTGATTACACTGGTGTCCATAAGGCATGCATTTTGAGTTGTTTTCCATCATTGTGGACTTGGTTTGTAGTAGTCTGACCTCATTCTCAACCATTCCGTTCTTGACTTTGTGACTTATGCCATGAATATAGTAAGCCACCTCCTCAAGGCGATTAGACTCATGGCCTGGAGACCAGCAGCTTTAATCTACTGAGCTCAGTAGACTGGGGGGAAAGATTGTGGAGAAAGTGGTAATGACAGGTAACAATGTAGTAGATTGGAAGCATGTATCCAAAAGTGGAAGGACCTACTTCAGAAGGTTGTGGGGTCTGCATCACTTGAAGCCTTCAGGCAAAAACTGGATGGTCATGTACCCATTATATTGAAGTGAAGATTCTTGGGGTTTTTTTAAATTATTTTTTTTTTCAATGAACCAAACAAAACCAATCTTGTCTTCCTCATACCTGCCATTGAAAAAAATAAGAAAAATCAAACCCTTGTAATAATCATGCATAGAAAAGTAAAATAAATTTGGGCCATGCCCAAATACATACATACATGCACACATATGTGTGTGTGTGTGTGTGTGTATCTGCTTCTGCTCCCTGAATCCATCACCTCTCTGCCAGAAAGGTGGCTAACATACTTCACCTCTGAGCCTTTTTGTTTGGCTATAACTTAGATTATATAACCTCTGAAGTCTCATATCATGTGGTCAAGCAAAATATAATTGAGTTTTTCTTCACTTGGGGCCTTGTTAATGATTCTGTTTTGCCTTGCATCTGTAACCAAAGGCTATGCAATTCCATTTAATTACCTCTCCCTCACTTTCCTTGATGAGGAAGTCATTGTTCTAAGGGCTGGAGAGAAGGCACTTTGGACCCCTGGCTGGGAAGGCTTTCATTCTACCTTCCCCAGGACTCCCTGCCTCTGACCCATTAGAGAAGAGTTTGCTCCTCCATCCCACCATGGCTCTGCTGCTACCACCTGCCCCTTCCATGGGGTCCTTCTCGTCTTTTGCCACTTGCCTATCTTTTAAACTTGCTTTCCAAACCATGATCCTTAAGGTAATTGGGTTGCAATGAGACTCTGCTGCACTTCTCCAAAGTAAACAACCAAATCAATAATCCCTAGACAGACATTCAATTCTTAACTTTTATGTTCCCCAATCAGCAAGTGCAAAGAAGCCCTCCCCACGTCTGGGATTTTTAGCAGCCTTAAATTGTATGGCAAGAATTAAAGTTGTATTCATTAAACGCCAGGAAGGTAATTATGTTTGGTGAGATGTGAGAGCATTCCCCTGGAGCTAAAAATAAAAAGAGGATTGGATTCTGGACCGGCTTTGTATTCTCTTTCCACTGCTGCTTTTCTCTTCCCAGAAGACTTTGACTGGTTCAGCATGGGTCGAACAGTTGGACCAATGGAGCTGTACTGTTCCAATTGGCCCATGAATGAACTGGTCCACCAATTCATGAATGAGTCAAGTTTAGGATGAAATGAGTCAATTCAATTATTTTATAGGTAAAAATTCACTTCAATGAATTAACTCTGGTTAGCTATATAAATAGGCTTTACAAAATTGGCTGAATTCAGTGTGAAATCTTAAACATACTCCTTTTAATACCACAGTGCATCCATGAACCTCTGGAAAAGTCCTTCATTGGGACAGAGTGCAGCTAGTATCATGCATTGAACAGAGGCAGAGTGGGCCAACACAATTATTTCTGAATAGGGATGAGGAGACAGGAGGAAGGATGTTGGTTTGTGATATATTATTTGGTGTCCCTAGTGGACAAATGAGATCAGTCTTTCACTTCCTTTTCAAAACCCCAAACTGGCAGCTCAAACACTTTGACTTGGTCCCTAATGAGCAAAACCAGATGTCCTTCTTACACAGCTCATCCGTCAACAGGCATTCATTATAAACCTACCACGTGCCTAGTACTGTGCTATGTGGAAAGACAAAAATGAAAAAAAACCCTGCCCTCGAAGAAGGGAGACAACATGCATGCTCACGTGTGTGTTGTCCACATGTGTCTATGTGTTCATATGTGTATATGCGTGCATGTAGATTAAGAAGGGTTAACATGGAAATCTATGTACATGCATATACACATATAAGCATTCCCAAGCTACTGTTTTCTCTCATGCAATGTACACACACAATACACATTTGTTTGTGTGTATACATGTGTGAACACACGTGCATATGCACACACATACATAAGCATTCCCATACTAAAGCTTTCTTTAATGCACATGCACACATACATATGCACAATGTATTTATGCATGCATATGCATACATACACATTAGTGTTTATATACACATGTATGTAAGGATGTGTATATGAATTCACATGTGTATACATGCGGTAACATGGATACCTGTTATCTCAAGGTTGAGGTACTGAAAAGTAAATGAAAGACTATTCTCTTTGGTTAGCAAGGGACCCACACAAGGCATCACAAACCTTCTTGCTCTTTCCCTAATCCTATTTGGAAACAATTATGTTGGCACACCCAGTCAACATCCTATGCACACCTTCCGTTGCAATCTGCACCAATGAAGGGTCTAGATCAGTGGTGTCAAACTCAAATAGAAACAGGAGCCACTAAACCATGCATAAGTATCCTTGCAAGCCACATATTGATTTAATTTTAAAATGTAATATTATCTCTGTTTTATTGTACTTTTATTTAATTTGTTACTATTCCCCAATTATATTTTAGTCTGGTTCAGGCTTCTGGGAGTGTTGTGGGCCTGCAGGCCATCCATTTGACCCCTCTAGGTTCATTGCTGCATTAAAGGAAGCATGTTGAAAAGCTCTCACTGAATTCAGTCAGTTATTTATTATAAGCTTGTTTATGTAATTAAACCAGAATTAAACAACTCATTTGAGTGATTTTTTTTCCTATTAAAAAATTGGATGACCTATTTTTCTACTACATTTAAGTTAATTCATGATATATATATATATATATATACATATATAATTCACATATAAACACACACATACATATATGTGTATTTGCATGTATCGTTGTTGTTTCATTGTGCCCGATTCTTTGTGATCCCGTGGATCATACTGTTTGTGGGATTTTCTTGGCAAAGATACTGGGATGGTTTGCTACATCCTTTTCCAGCTCATTTTACAGATGAAGACACTGAAGAAAAAACAATGTTAAGTGACTTGTCCAGGGTCACACAGCTTACATGAACTATTTGTGCCCAACTTGTGGTAGAGCCTTCTGGCTCATATTAGTCTGATCAGCCACAGTTGGCCACACTGTACCTTGACCCCAGTGCAGCAATGTCATTTTGGTCTTCTTCAAGAATGAAGGACAACTACTAAGTTTCTGTGGTTAGATTCGAACTCAGGTCTTCCTGACTTCAGGCCCAGCCACTTGCGCCACCTAGCTGCCTGGTCTATCTCTACATTGTCTTTTCTGCTATGTCTCTGGGAAACTTCAGATGTTACTTTTGCTCTCTTCTTTCCTCCCCAGAGAGAGAAATGTGGTGTGGAGTTCCTCTCATCTGAAGATGAGATGACACAGAAATGGTACCTGTCAATTGGCATGTACTCCTTTTAGCACTTGCCAGTTTATGAATTAAGCAGCAGCCATAGTAGCCTGTGTCTGGGCTAGATGTCATCTTTTAGCAGCAGGTGGGGTGTTTACTTGGAAACAGGGTGGAAGGAGTAGCTAACTTTCCAAACCCCCTTCCTGGCTGAGGATTCCACCCCATATCATGGGTTTGGGAAGATTCCAGATGACTCGTCTGATATATCTTGAGCTCAGAACAAATCATTGGTGTAGCTTGATAATCAACATGGCAATACCCACTGTGGAATTGTGGGCTCTCTCAGAACGAGGAGTCTTAAAATAGCTATTGCTAACAGTTATTGAGCACTTTAAGGTTTGTAAAGTGCTTTACAAGTCTTAATAATGACTCTGTTCTTGGTGGAAGAATTCCCTGGCTGTTCATGCAGTTATCATGGGAACCCCTATCTGGAGCTGGAAGAGGACCTCATGGGTCATCTAGTCCAGTCCTCTTACTTTATAGTTGAAGAGGTGAATTCTCATAGAGGTCTAACAACTTGTCCAAGATCATCTAGCTGGTAAGTGGCAGTCGGGATCCAAGTCACAGAAACATAGCATAGTAGCTTTAGAGATGGAAGGGATGGTAGAGGCCATCTGGTCCTCAGATGAAGATGCCTGAAGCTCAGAAAACTTAAGGGACCTAGTGGCAGGCATGGATTTTGAATCTGGGTCCTCAGACTTCAAATCCAAGGCTTTTGATATGATGTCTAATGGTTTCATAACTTACTCAAGAGCCACAGAATCAGGCTGTGGACTATGGATCCCAAAGGGGTCTACACACTACATGGTCCACTTGCTATGGTGGAAGGGTAGTCATGGCTGGTATGAAGGATGAATTTTCAAATTAAACTTTTGTGTCAGGGTCTCCCCCTGATGCTAATGCTGATCTGTGGTTATTAGGGAGCATGCTACCTAACTCAACTCCCCATTCTGAGTCTCTTTTTCCTTGTCCGTTAAATGAGGGAATTGGACTAGATGATTCTGATGATCTCTGAGGTCCCTTCCAGCATTAAATCTATTAACTTAAGTCATGGAGCTTAACACATCAGCCTAATAAGATGTGACTGAATCCACTCAACATCCAACATCTGGTCCTTTTGTCTGGATTCACTGAAATTAATCAATCATTCAATGAGCAAGAATTAAGCAATCCCTACTCTTAAGGAACTCTTGAGGAGACAAATGTATATATGTGGATGTGTATATATGTATATATACACATGTACATACACATGCATATATATATATATATATATACACACACACATACACATAGACAGAATGAATACAATGTAGATATAGGGATATGGAATTCCCAGATGAGGAAACTCCCTCTTCCAATGCAGGTTATCACCTTATAGTCTTAGACAGTTGCATAGAGCATTGAGAGTCAGTCAATAAATACGTATTAAGCACCTACTATGTGCCAAGCACTGCTAAGTGTTGGGAGTACAAAGAAAGGCAAATGACAGTCATTGTCCTCCAGGAGCTCACCTTCTAACATGCCAACAACTCCGTGCAAACAAGCTATAAACACAATAAATAGGAAATAATCAATGGAAGGAAGGCACTAGAATTAAGAGAGATTGGAAGATGCTTCATGGAGAAGTGGGATTTAAGCTGGGAAGGTAAGTGATTTGCCCAGGGCCACACAGACCATCCACGCAGAGGTAATACTTAAAGCTAGGTTCTCCTGATTTTAAGGTCAGTTCTTTATCTCCTACACCATGTTGCCTCTTCACGGGATAGTTAAATAAGCAGTTAGGAAAATGGCACACCAGCAATAGGGAGAATCCAGAAAGGCTTCATGTAGAAGATTGTGTATGAGCAGAATACAGGAGTGTGTGCATTCCAGGCACAGAAGAGCAACTAATTTTTTTTCACTTTTCATAGACTCATGTGATCATAAGATCATAAATTCAAAATTGGTCTAATCCTCCCTTTTTCTGTCCTGCTTCCATTTTAGAGTTGAGGAAAGTGAGGCTAGGTTTTATTTTTGTTTTGCTCTTGTGTAAACATGGCTTTAAACACCTCTAGGTATATACATGCACATGACATAATGTCCCCTTAAAATTTATTCCCATCTTTTAAAAATCCTTTAACATTTTTCAAGTGCTCCCTTCCAGGACACTGTACTGAGTCCAGTCAAATGCATGTCCAAGACATGATCCCAGTCATAACAAGCTGCCAGTCACTGACTATTTCATGGAACAGAGAGCCCCAGAGATGCTTCTATCTTTATACAACATCTTACAGACAATAGGGGTTTTGAAAGAAAATAAAGAAGCTTGGAGATGCTGACCACACTGTGTAGGAAAGAGTGTTGGACAGAGAGAGTCAGAAAACCTGAGTTGTAATCCTGGGTCTGCCATTTACAAGCAATAGGATCTTGGCAAAGTCCATTCAACTCGATGTCATTTTCATAGTTTATAAAATGAAGGAATTGTATTTGATTCCAGCTTTAAAAACCCATATGATCTACAGAGAGACAACAAAAAAGAAAGAAAAGAACATCGATAAAATAGTTTTAGAGCACACAAAGAAAACAAAAAGAAATTCAGAAGTGGGCACAAACAGGGCAATTTTTTGGCAGTCTTTTTAAAATGAATATGCGTTTTTTAAAGCCACCCTGCACATGACTGAATTTCACGCTTTTTTGTATAATCCTTTTTGCTGCTGTTGTTCTACTTTGTGAATTGAAGTGTTTGTTTCATTTTTATGTTTATAGTAAAAGGAATAAGGATGGGGACCGTACTTATGATTTCATTGGCACATGGAACCACTTCTTAATGACTCCAAGTCTATCTTTCTGTGTATTATACCAGTCAGTCTTTTCTGTCCACCCCTTTCACCCATGCAGTTGTGATTTCCTATGAAACTGTGTTTGTGTGTGCACACATATCTCTATATACGTACATGTAACATACATGTAGATATGTAGATTGACTGATAGATATTAATTAGAAACATTATTTCATTGATATAGGAAATTCCTGGTTGAGGAAACTACCATGGTCAAATGTAACTCTACATGATTTCTGCATATTATCATCTCAGAAAGTTTTCTAGGGCATTGAGAGGTTCAATGACTCCTAGGGTCATGTAATTATTATGTGTCAGAAATAGGGACTTGAATTCAGGTTTTCCCAGCTCCAGGGCTAGTTTTCTATCCATTATGCAATGGGTGCTCTCCAAATTAAAAAAGTTAATTAAATTAAAATAATTGAAACTAAATAATTAAAAAACTTAATTTTAAAAATCATTTAAATCAATAATTCTACTCATACCTCCATCATAAAATTATAAAATCACTAAATCTTAAAGTTGAAAGAGAACTAAGAAACCATCTAGTCCTGCTTGCACCTGACCAAAAACTCTTTCTGGATAAAGGTCTGGGGTCCCTGAAAGCATTTAAAAAATATTTTGGCAACTATAGTTCAGTATAATTGGTTTGCTTTGTAATCTTATATATTTTATCTTACATAATTAAAAACATTCTTCTGAGAAGCACATAGGTTCCCCAGACTTCCAAAGGAGACAGGGACACATATAAAAATGATTAAGAATTCCTGGCCTAGAGCATCCCTGACAAGTGGTCATCCGGCCTTGGCTGAAGTCCTCCAGTAAAAAGGAACCCACTATTTTGGAAGCATCTCATTCTGTTTCTCTAGGTCCATTGCTGATTCTAGAACACCACTCACCTCCCCCTTCCTTTTATCCTTTTCCCTACAGATGGATGGGCTGGGAATTCTCTACTATTGTCTGTTACACACAGTTGTCCAAGGTCTTGCTAGCAGCTGTTCTGTCTATGAGACTTGTTGATTTTTCGATGCTTTATTTAAGAGGCGTTTGTGGGAGGAGATAAGCCCACCCCTTTACTAGGCAGCCTGACTTCAGCCCATCTCATCTACCTGCTGGCTGGGAAATAATATGCAATGTCAGTGACAGCATTATTAGCATGAATCAGTAGTGTATTGTTCTGGCACTACTTAATAGAGGGAGGGAAAGGTGTAATTTGACTGAGTGCACAGCTGGTCACAAAGGCTACAACATGGAATAAGTGTACTGGAGCACAGGAAATGTTTAGGGGCCGGTATTCATGATGAGAGCAGCCCTGGCCACCTTTTGTCTATGGAGAGACAGTTGTTTGTGTTTGGTGCTTTAATAATTTGAAAGAAAAAAAATAAAGAACTGAGTGGTCAGGTTAGGAGAGATGGCAAAAGATAGGCAAATTCCTTGTTAGAGGGCCTGTAAAAAGAAAGGCAGGTGAATCCACTTATGGTGGAGCTGGGAAGTGGTGCAGTTATTCTGGAAAACAATTTGCGATTGCATGAGAAAAGTCAGTAAGCTGTTCCTGGAGATCTTACCATTGGGTTTGTACTCCAAGGAGGTTACCAACAACCAGAAAAAAAAAAAAACCAACCCATATGTGCAAAAATACCATTTGCAGCATTATTTGTGATAATGAAGAACTGGAAATAATGTGCTCAACATACTCTATCCCAGATACCATATTGCCTCTTAATGTTTACATATTTTAAGTGTAGGACCCTCTGGGTTACCTTCCCAGGAGAAGGCTATTGTTCTTCCAGGTTCTAGGGTACCCTGTGAGTCTAGACTCCTCAAACTATAGCTCACAAGCCCACACCAGTGAGTTTTCCTTAACAATCATCCAGGAGACACAATTAGTTCAATGCAATGGTATTTAGTCAGATGGCATAGTAAAACAAACAACTACAAAACATTCCTTTCCACAAACCTGGGATGCATTTTCCTGCAAATATAAACAGTTTTCGTGGAAGAAGTGGGCACAAACTTGAAGACAATTACAGTGAGGTACACATGTAGACCTGCTCCTTGAGTATCCCACCTCAAAAAATGGTCTCTCTTCCTAGTAGCGTAGCATGGGCTTTCTGTTCCCTCAGGAGAACTATTGGTTGGAAGGTGAGGGGACCTAATGGGTGGCAGATACAGCTATGGCAACTGGTAAGTGGGAGAATCGTCCTACATCCAGGATCTTTGTGAGTACATGCTTGTTTTCTACTTTTGGACTCGATGTTTTGAGAAAGTCAAGTGTTTTGGCAGAGGGAATGGGAGATGCTAGTGTAATGTAGGAATCATAAGACCTAGAGCTGGAAGGGACCTCAGAGGTCATGTCAACTGTCCTTTTCATTTTATTAAAGAGGAAACAGATACTTAGGAACTTAAGTGACCACTTATCCAAGGTCACTTAAGATTTAGAACCGGAAGTGATCTATCTCAGAGGACAGCTATTTTATCCCCTTCACTTTAAAGAGGAGGAAATGAGCTGAGAAAAGATAATAATAATAACGATGATGCTGGCGGTAATGATGATGGGAGATAACACTTATATAGAGCTTTAAGGTTTACAAAATAGTTTATATGTTGTCTCATACAATCCTCACACCAATCCTGTGAGGGATGTGCTATGGAACCCCATTTTTCCAGATAAAGAAACAGTGATTAAGAATTTAAATGGCTTGGCCAAGATCACTCAGGTAGTAATTGTAATTGTTTGAGGTGAACCTTGAATCCAAGTCTTCTGACTCTGAAGTTCCCACTCCTCTGGCATACATATCCACATCCATATCCATGTATGTATATGTATACATATATCTATACACGCATATAGATACACACATGCATATACACATGTGTGCAAATACATACATACATATATATATATATATATATATATACACACACACAAATGCATGTATGTGTCAGGAGGCATGAGAATAGGAGCATCATGACTGGAGACAATGGCCAGGGATGCTATGTCCTTTAAAGGGAGCCACTTTTCATGATCATAAGTGGACAGAAAAGCCTGCCTGGTATAATACATGGAAAGATAGACTTGGAGGCATTAAGAAGTGAGTTCAGGTCCCATCTCTTATACGACCTGGACAAGTCAAGTAATCTCACAGTGCCCCAGAACTATAGGTTTCAAAGCAGATTCTGATTGATAGAGGAAGTTTTAATGGAAATAAAAGTGTGTCAGGAAAAAAAAAGATGGCAAGTGTGATAGAGCTCTGGGATGAAGGGACATTTATTAACCATAGAAAGGAGGTTCCAGAATGTGCCCCTATTCCAACGGGGCAGAGGAATGTAAGAACTGGGAAGGCTACAGAAGGACAAAGGAGCAGAGAGTGGTAACAGCATAGCAAGGTTTTGCCTCGATGGAGGGAATCTTTTTATAAAAGGAATTGGGGGGGATAAAATGGATATTTGGGAGCAGTGAAAAGGAAAATATCAGTTCACTGCAGCCTCCATCCTCCAGGGCCACATAAGGATGACACAGAGTGATATCTCTGCTGGGCTTCAGAAACAACATGCTCTTTCCCTAGACTCCAGGGAGCTGAGGGTGGAGGCAGTAGGAAGGTGGGTCTGGGGTTCTGGGTTGGGAGATATTTGGTGATCCTCCTGACTGAAGATCCTTTTATTCTTCCCTAATTGGCTCTCTATCACAGTCTTCATTACTTCATTCCAAGATGGTAGAGGATGATGCAAACATGGAAGATATACCAAATGTGGCCCATGCGCTCATCTCCCATTTAGGTCTGAAAATCGTTGTTAATGACCATTGGTTAAGGTGCATCAACCAGGAAGAAGTAGCCAGATGAACTTGGAGCATCTCCTCAGTTACATCTCATCATTTAGGAGTGTTTGAAAATGTCCGTCTCTTGTTTTTTTGATTAAGACGTCATCATCTTCAATATCGCCATCACAACTAATGAACTAACTGTTCTCTTTAGCTGATACTTCCTTTGTTCTACAGGGGCCTTAGAACTGTTCTGGGGACCCCAACTCCTATGTCTTAGTCTTCCATTTGCAACATTGTCACTCTGGTAGACGAGTTTCCATGCTTCTTATGGTTCGCTGAAATACACGAGCTCAACATGTTCCTCCTGGTTCCCTATGCTTGCAGCATAGACATTACCCTACACTGACTTCTGGAGCTCCCTTCTCAGCAGGAATTCCTTTCAGTCAGAAGGAAAACCATTCTTTCTCCCACCACATGCATGCCTCAGTCATCTTCTTGTCCGTGCAAAGAGAGGGGTACAGCCTGCCTCAGACAGGAAGGAGACATTGTTTGCAATTTCAGCAGTTCCAACCTGGCCTCCTTAAGCAAGCTTTCAATTCTGAACATGGGTAATAGCAAAGACAGTGACTGTCATTATTACTGTTTTCAGAAATGGTCTTTTCCTGGTTTCAATTAAGCAAAACAGTTATAACAAGGACAGCCCAGAACCCACCTCAGTCAACACTGATTCTTTTGGCCGAGTAGAGAGACATGGAAGCCATGGCCACATTGGTCTAGAATTCAAGCTTATTTTCAAAATATCTTAAAAGTGGATAATGGGAGATCTGAAACAGTGTGGCCTCACAAGATAGAAAAAAGGCAGTTGAGGAGACAACAAACCTAAAGTGGACTAGATCGGGCCCCCGTATCCAGTGAACACTGGTAGATAAAACTGGAAAGAGAAAGCAAAATGGGAATTTGTGGTTATTTCCAGCCATTACAATGGCCCTCCCCCATTTGGTGTCTAGGGTGTCAATGGACAACTTGACGAAGCAACTTTGGTCAATAAACAGATGAAATCATAAATAGTGCTTGGTGTATAGCTGGGGACAGCATGGAGATGGGAGATATAGCATTGTGGGCAAGGAAGAACAAATAAGAGAGTTTGGTTGGACTGTAGAATTCCTGGCGGAGAGTAATGTAGAACAAGATTGGAAAAGAAAGAGAAAGGAGCCAGGCAGTCAAGAACTTAAATTACCAGACAAGTATATATCTCATCCTGGAGGTGACAGGGCCCTGGAAAATATTGAGTAGGGTAGCAGGGAGGAAGGAAACATGATTCAGACCTGAGGTTTAGAAAATTCACTTCTTTATTGTAGCAAAGAATTGGACATTGAGGGGATACCAATCA